>NW_016810819.1:137755-205492 GCF_001698545.2 Rhinopithecus bieti
AAAAAAAAAAAAAAAAAAACATGGTTATCTCAATGGATGCAGAAAAGTCCTTTGATATAATTCAGCATGCCTTCATGCTAAAACTTTTCAATAAAATAGGTACTGATGGAATGTATCTCAAAATAGTAAGAGATATTTATGACAAACCCACAGCCAATATCATACTGAATGGGCAAAAGCTAGAAGCATTCCCTTTGAAAACCAGCACAAGACAACGATGCCCTCTCTCACCACTCCTATTTAACACAGTATTGGAAGTTCTGGCCAAAGCAATCATGCAAGAGAAAGAAATAAAGGATATTCAGATAGGAAGAAAGGAAGTCAAATTGTCCCTGTTTGCAGATGACATGATTGTATATTTGGAAAACCCCATCATGTCAGCCCAAAATCTCCTTAAGCTGATAGGCAACTTGAGCAAAGTCTCAGGATACAAAATCAATGTGCAAAAATCACTAGCATTCCTATACACCAATAATAGACAGAGAGCCAAATCATGAGTGAACTCCCATTCACAATTGCTGCAAAAGAGAATAAAATACCAAGGAATACTACTTACAAGGGAAGTGAAGGACCTTTCCAAGGAGAACTACAAAACACTGCTCAAGGAAATAAGAGAGGACACAAACAAATGGAAATAAATTTCATGTTCATGGATAGGAAGAATCAATATCATGAAAATGGCTATACTGCCTAAAGTAATTTATCAGTTCAATACTATCCCCATCAAACTACTTTGACTTTCTTCACAGAATTAGAAAAAACTACTTTAAATTTCATATGGAATCAAAAAAGAGCCCATATAGCCAAGACATTCCTAAGCAAAAAGAACAAAGCTGCTGGCATCACACTACCTGACTTCAAAATATACTACAAGGCTACCATAACCAAAACAGCATTGTATTGGTACCAAAACAGATATCTAGACCAATGGAACAGAACAGTGTCCTCAGAAATAACGCCACACATCTACAACCACCTGATCTTGGACAAACCTGACAGAAACAAGCAATGGGGAAAGGATTTCCTGTTTAATAAATAGTGTTGGGAAAACTGGCTAGCCATATGCACAAAACTGAAAGTGAACCCCTTCCTTACACCTTATACAAAAATTAACTCAAGATGGATTTAAATCTAAGACCTAAAACCATAAAATCCCTAGAAGAAAACCCATGATTATCTCAACGGATGCAGAAAAGGCCTTTGGTAAAATTCAACACGCCTTCATGCTAAAAACTCTCAATAAAATAGGTATTGATGGAACGTATCTCAAAATAATAAGAGCTATTTATGACAGACCCACAGCCAGTATCATACTGAATGGACAAAAGCTGGAAGCATTCCCTTTGAAAAATCATTCAGGACATAGGCATGGGCAAACACTTCATGACTGAAACACCAAAAGCAATGGCAACAAATGCCAAAATTGACAAATGGAATCTAGTTGAACTAAAGAGCTTCTGCACAGCAAAACAAGCTATCATCAGAGTGAACAGGCAACCTACAGAATGGGAGAAAAGTTTGCAATCTATCCATCTGACAAAGGTCTAATATCCAGAATCTACAAGGAACTTAAACAAATTTACAAGAAAAAACAAACCAAAAAAAACATCAAAAAGTGGACAAAGGATATAAACAGACACTTCGCAAAAGAAGACATTTATGCGGCCAATGAACATATGAAAAAAAGCTCATTATTACTGGTCATTAGAGAAATCAAATCAAAACCACAATGAGATACCATCTCACACCAGCTAGAATGGCAATCACTAAAAGTCAGGAAACCATGGATGCTGGAGAGGATGTGGAGAAATAGGAATGCTTTACACTGTTGGTGGGAATGTAAATTAGTTCAAACATTTTAAAAGACAGTGTGGCAATTCCTCAAGGATCTAGAACTAGAAACACCATTTGACTCAGCAATCCGATTACTGAGTATACACCCAAGGGATTATAAATCATTCTACTATAAAGACACATGCACATGTTTGTTTAGTGCAGCAATATTCACAATAGCAAAGACTTGGAACCAATCCAAATGCCCATTAATGATAGACTGGGTAAAGAAAATGTGGCACCTATATACCATGGAATACTATGCAGCCACGAAAAGGGATGAGTTCATGTCCTTTGCAGGGACATGGATGCAGCTGGAAACCATCATTCTCAGCAAACTAACACAGGAACAGAAAACGAAACATTGCATGTTCTCACTCATACGTGGGAGTTGAACAATGAGAACCCATGGACACAGGGAGGGGAACACCACACACCAGGGCCTGTTGCAGGGTGGAGGGCTGGGGGAGGGATAGCGTTCAGAGAAATACCTAATGTAAATGTCCGGTTGATGGGTACAGCAAACCACCATAGTACGTGTATACCTAGGTAACAAACCTGCACATTCTGCACATGTATCCTAGAATTTAAAGTATAATGGAAAAAGAGGTATTTTTCTTTCCAAAGCCTATTGATTTAGAAAACAATATAAGAAAAGAAGTATGCTGATTTCATTTTCTATTAAATATAGAGAATTATCTAATGTACAGAATCATGAAATAGTTTTTTGATATTATACATTTTGTATAATAATTTAGTAAATGGAATTTAGCATTTGAAAATTGTAAAGGCCTAAATTGATACCTTGATATGAAATTTAAAAGTGAATATATATATATATTTTTTTCAGATTAAGTCTCTCAGCAAAAATCTGTGAGAAAACAGTCCTAAAGCGAGTTTTGAAAGAGTTATGGAAGCTAGTTCTCAATAAAATAGAAAAACAAATCGTTCTTCCTCCTCTGACAGATCAAACAGTAAGTATATAAAGTTTAGTTATGCTTCCACTAACCCATCTGTTTTTGGTTTAAGTGAATGGTTTTCATCCAGATGAAATACTAATTAAATCCCTTTTGGGAAAAAGTGTTTGGTATCCAGTTTCTTAACAATGATCATACAAATTATAGTTTCCTATCCAGTCCATTTTAAATAGTGGCAATAGCAGTCAAACTTCATGTTGCTTGACAGTCAGAACTTAACCTCTTAAAACATGTATCAAAGTTCTATTTATAGTGTTATCTGGTTTACACATATAATTTTTATTTAATTTTACTGACCTCAAGAAAATAGAATTAAGATACAATGTATCCACTGTGCTTCCTTCTTAAATTTTACAGTTTAAGGAGATAGTTACACCACTGTTATTTGGATTTTTTTTTTACCTTTCAATTATGCTTTCATCTCTTACCTCCCCACTTGGAGGTTAATAGAGGAGGCACCTTTTAGTGAATCTGAAGAATGCGATTGTATTGCACAAACAAAAAGGAAAAGAACCAGAAAGATCAATTGGCTGCAAAGTTAGACAGTGGTCAAGTGGATACACAGAGCCAGGTATGTGTTCACATATCCTAAGCCAAACAAGGGAAAAATAACACTAACAAGCACCTGTTATGGGGTAATATATTTTTTCTCCGTGACTGAGGAAGATAAATTGATGCAAATAATGAGTAAGTATAAATGGAAATAAAATATGCATTATTATACATTAGTTATACACACTCAGTCCATGTTTATCCAGTGAAAGCATATGCCTAGAAAACATTTTCTTATAAAGTGTTCCAAGATGCAAATATGCATATGTTTTTGTTGATTTACTGCCAGACAGTGAGTGATAAAATATAAATTACTTTTAGTTTCGCTTAATGCCGTGAATGTGTGGTTTAATCATTTTATAGCCTACATATATATAGGTTCCAAGTCACTTTTATAAATACACACACATGCACACACACATACACATATTACTTCAATACATAATATATTTCCATAACACCAGTTAGCCCTCATGTAATTGTTCAATAGAGGAATATCAGTATAATCTGGAAGTTGGGTTGGTTTATATATAAATTTCCCTAGGTCAGAGACTCTGGAATATAATAGAAAAACTATAACGTCAGCAGAAAAAGAAAAAAAGCTCTCACTTTGGCTACTTCACAGACCCGTTTTAAAAAGGAAAAAAGAGGAGAGTAACTGTACATGGGCTCCCTCTCTGGAAAACTGAACCGTGCATGACTGTCACAATGGCAGGCTACCTTCCCCCTCTGCTGGTAGCTCCACTTGCATGAGCATTGTCTCAGCCCACTATTGAACTCTGCTGTCCTGTTGTTTCATTTATTTTGCATTTCTTATTTATTTATTTGTTTATTTGTTTATTTATTGATTTATTTATTTGACACAGGGTCTCGCTCTTTCACCCAGGCTGGAGTGCAGTGGCATGATCTCAGCTTACTGCAAGCTCTGCCTCCCAGGTTCACAACATTCTCCTGCCTCAGCCTCCTGAGTAGCTGGGACTACAGGCACCTGCCACCACACCTGGCTAATTTTTTTTTGTATTTTTAGTAGAGACAGCGTTTCACCGTGTTGGTCAGGATATTTTGCATTGTTAATGTTCCTTAAGGCAACCATTAGCTTCGCTGAGTTCCCTGCTAGCTGTCCAAGCCATATCCCAAAGTAGCAGTTATGGTTTTGATAGGTCTTTAGTAACAGAATTGCAAGGGCTTGGACTGTTCTGCCCATTGCTGTTTTTCCCGTAAGTCCTATCATTTTTAGTGTGCAATTTTGTAGAAAGGAGGTTTTCAAGAATGCATATATTATGTTACAGAAATGGGATTTCATTTTCTGTATAAGGTTTTCCCTGGGAAAGCTTACCATCACCTAAAATTTCTCTAGCATTGAGATATCCAAGTATGAATGCATATCATTTATTCATTCATTAAATAAATATTCTTTGAGCTCCTACTATGTACTAGGCACTGTGCTAGGTGACAGGGCAAAATGTGAGCACAATTAACCACGGTTACTATTCTCAAACTTATAGTCTTCCATTCTCCAATAAATATACACACTCCAATAAATAACTAGATAACATTTGTTCAGAATAGCTAATTTTCCTTCCTGTGAAAATATTTCAAGCTGTAATGAACTTGGCCAAATTTAGTACTTTTCCAGTCACATATTCCAACAGACATGCCTCTAGTTTTTCATTCTAGTAAAGCATTGAATGGTTTATTCCGGTGTTTTTCAAATTTATTTCCCCAGGGCCTTGGGGTTCTAGAGAGAAAGCCTCTGGCTGAGGGAGGGGTTAAGAGGGTAGGTTCCTAATAGATTGGACAGCATTTTAGAAGGTGCAATTCCACCTTCTTTAGCCCCGTATCTTCAGATTTTGCATACATTTATTTTTGCAGGGAGTAGAATGAGGAAGTTGCCTCTGCTAAAAATAAATGAATAAAAGTTAAAGATCACTGATTTAATCCATATACTACATTAAACTGGCTACATCAGTAGCAACCCATTCCTTAACCTAAACTTAAGACTTTCAGAAGTGGAACACCTATGAGGACTGTTATACTGCCAGCGGTATGAGATATATTTGACCCAATCTTTATAATAGACCAATTAAGGGCATCTGGCATAAGCCATAACTCTAATAAGGGAAATAAAGAAATTCTCTGTTGACTGCATTTCTATTGTGACTAATACTGAATATCTTAAGACCGACTTTTCTCTCACTTTTTCTTTGTTTCTAGGGACCCCAGATGATTTTCATTGCAGCTAAAGATCTTGGACAACTATCCAAACTGAAGGTAATAAAAATAAGGAAATTACTCATTCATGGAAAGTAGTGAGTTAACTACGGTTCTGCAAGCATCCTCTCCTAGTAATAGTATCTAGTATGGCAGGATTAAGAAGATGTATGTCTGTGATTTCACAATCTGCTTTCGGAATTTTTAACTTTGTATTGCAGCATTGAGCATTATTGCTTCTGGATTAAATTAGCATATTTTCTTTCATATATAAAACTGGCTTGGTATGAACAAAGACAAAATGGAACACTGCATAGAAATCCAATGAAGTCGGCTGGGCGCGGTGGCTCAAGCTTGTAATCCCAGCACTTTGGGAGGCCGAGACGGGCGGATCACGAGGTCAGGAGATCGAGACCATCCTGGCTAACACGGTGAAACCCCATCTCTACTAAAAAATAGAAAAAACTAGCCGGGCGAGGTGGCGGGCATCTGTAGTCCCAGCTACTCGGGAGGCTGAGGCAGGAGAAGGGCGTGAACCCGGGAGGCGGAGCTTGCAGTGAGCTGAGATCCGGCCACTGCACTCCAGCCTGGGCGACAGAGCGAGACTCCGTCTCAAAAAAAAAAAAAAAAAAAAAAAAAAAAGAAAAGAAATCCAGTGAAGTCTAGAGGAGTCTTAAAACCAAGAAACATAGTACAGGAAAATGAAATTCATCAAAGCAGACACTGAACTTGTCAACATGTTCAATACCATTACAAGTGGGGGATGTTCTGACTAAATGACCCTGTGCTTAAGCATAATTTGAGATTCCCAAAACTCTGGATTTTCACAGGAAACTTCAGTCCCTGTTCCTGTAGCATAGGAACTTGACTGGCTAAAATACATGCTATTTTTATTCCATTTCTACCTACTAGAATATAGTTAAGGGATGAGTTCCAGACACAGGTAACCTTGGTTCAAATAATTCCTTAACTGCTTCCTACTATGTGACATGGGCCAAAGTATTTTACCTCCCTAATCTTCAGACGTGGCTCTTGTAAAATGCAAAAAAAAAAAAACAAACAAACAAACAAACAAACAAAACAAAACAAAACAAAAAAAATTATAATGATAACAGTTACAAGGATTGTTGTGAGTGTTAAATGAGACAACACATACATTATCTTTGCTTGGTAACTGCAAAGTATATGTCATCTCCCACTTGCAGAGGGAGCGATCTTCATTTCTCCCCCAGCTGGTAGCTCAAAGTTAGGTGCCACTGAGTATTGGATTGTCTCATATGTACAGCACAGGGGGAAAAGAAAATGTATAATTATGTACTGAGGTAAAATATGTGCCTTATAATTTCAGTATTCTATTTTATCATATACCTTATCCCATTCCTAACACAAAAATTAAAACCAATAATCCATCTGGAAGATATAGCTATCACCTGAAGTTGTTACTCACAGGTGTTCAGTGCTGTTGATGGTTGGAAGGAAAGATAAAAGGTACATGTCACTGCCAAACTATTATTTTGGATCTTAGATCTGTATCTCTTTCTTTATCCCTTTTATTACCTCTCTGGGATTTCTGGAGCCTACTTTGAAAAGTAGATTTATACACTGCTGAAGTTTCTCACATAAAACCATGAAGGTGAAATAACATAGGTCTTATTGCAAAAGAAATGGCCCTGGCCATGCATCTAATATCTGTGTGATGTTAGTAAGCACACTCCATCTCCCCAGACTTCAGTTTCCTGAGTTGAATGTTCTATCGGCTAGAAGTGTTTCAGTTTCAAGTGATGGAAAGCCAAACATAAGCAAACAGGGAATTTACTGCTACATGAAATTTCATAGTCCAGGGGTAACTCTGGTTTCTGTGACTGCTTGATTAGGGATTCCAACAATGTCACAGGACCCAGATACTCACTACCTCTTGACTCTGCCCTTCTCCTTGTTTGATACATTGCCATAACAGACCTTCATTTCTGTGTGTAAGTTGGTTGTCTCTGCTCTCACATCCTTTGATGTAACATCTTTTCAACTTCAAATCTTGTAGAGAAAAACACCCATCTCAGTGCAGGGAATCACAGCAAAGTCTCCTGGAATATCAGTAGCTCTGAGGAAGTATGATCACCACTCCCAAACAAGTCACTGTGGTCTGAGAAGTGACATGTGCCAATTGGCTTAACTCACATGCTCACCCTGAGGTTCGGGTACAGTCAACCCAATCCAAATCTTATGAACTCTGATCGAGATAGAGGCTGGTTCCCTAGAGAGTATATACATGCTCTGTGGGAAAAAGCAGGGTCCACAGAAAACATAACACTTGAGCATGCTTTGTGATCCATTATTTTTTCAATTCACTGATTTCTTTTTTAATTCTAATAACCTAAAAGCACACTATACATACAATGACCTAACAGGATTATTTCAACAACGGTGAAATAATATGAAGTACTAAAGAGAGTCTTTGTATCTATTGATGATGAGAAAAATAACTTCATTCTGCATCATATTCCATTATTGGCTTTTGAGTTTTCATTTTAAATTATCAGTCCATTTAGTTATCATTATTTGAATTATAGAGCAATAAATCTCCTACAGTATTATACAAAAACCTGAAACTCCAGCTGGCATGAAGAACTTCAAATTGTGTAAAACTATTCCCTCTTATTTTATTAGAATGTCACTTCCATTTTTAAAATAAATGTTAAACCATGGGTCCTCCTAAATTTTTAATGTATTGTTGAAAGTAGATTGATGTGCTGAAAGGTGCTATTAAATAATTGTATCTGGATAGAAAATTTCAGAACTCCTATTTAGGATATTGATAGATAACTGCCTAAAGAACACAAGATCAAGAAAAGGTAGAACAATGCGGGGAACTAATTGGTTTTCTGTGTGTGGTGATGATTTAGGATTAATTCATTAAACATGTATTATTCAACATTGACATTTCTATTACTTTATACTCTGGACTTCCATTAGGTGTAATATATACAGTATATTAAATTATAAAAATATTATAATATACATATTATAATAATATATAATATATACATATTATAATATATAATATATAATATATACATATTATAATATATAATATATATAATATATACATATTATAATATATAATATATTACAGGAAACATTTATAATGTGTATTATATAATACCTATTATATATGCTATATATATAACGTATATATTTGCCTGATAATATTTCATATAATCAGATTTATTTGACATAAAAGAAAATATGCATAAACCTTCAGGAACTGGTGATATAATATAAAAACCAATTGATGAAAATACACCTGAGACTCTGAGTTTACTGCATGCTTTTTACTTGGGCAATAACTCATTGCTGGCCTCTTTCAGAGATCCCCTTACTTGAATGATCTGTTGCTAACCTAAAAAATTATTTCTAGCAAGAATTATATTTCTATAGCACCAGCATATATCACTTATTAGCATCTGTTAAAAGTAATGTGACCACATTGTTAAACCAGTCAAGATTGATGAAGCCAGAAAATTAATTTAATATAAAATATTTTTAATTACTTGTCTGAAAGCATTTTACCCTATAATTCAGCAAACATTTCTATTACTCTTTGAGTCTCAATGGGTATATAATATTGCTATTTAAAAACTGTGAAATGAACTAATATGATTAACTTGAAATCCATGTATCAGAGAAGGATGCAGTAAGATGTATAAATATATATCATGGATCCATGAAGCATTACACTATGTTGTTAGCAATATCCAAAGACAATGATTCTATTGAGGCATATAAAATCCTGTGACACACACTGAAGGAAGTACAATCCAAGTACCAAAAATTTACTGAGTGCCTAGCAGATAACAACTGCCAAAATAGACGCTGAAAAGCTGAAGGAGTGAGCCAGACATAGATAGATTATTATCTTCTGGAAGTCGTGGCAACTACTAAATAAAGCAATAAGATAAGGGCCAAAATAGAAGTACAAGCCACTGGGTTTGATGGCATGGTTTGTGCGTTGCACAAAAATGCTTACATAAAGGAGCAAGTGACAGCTGAAATTGAGCCCATGTTCCACTTGCCAAGCTGTATGTGTTGACTTGAAGCTGTCCTCTCATAAAAAAATAAGACATCTTTTATTACTCACCAAAGGCACTGCTTTACTCATCATTCCATACCTGCTCAGAGGTATGTTCACCCACGTGGGACTTTTCTTCTAATTCACAGAGGCCCCTACATAAGTTTAAGCTCCAGAAGGACAAAAGTCTACCCTGTATTAAACAATATATCTCATTCCCTGTGAACAGTGCTGGCACATAATAAGCACTCAATAAATATTTGTTGAGTGTTGTTGTTTAGAATAATGACAGCCCTGGGATGATTGTGTCAGTTTGGGGGGATCAGATATTTTAAATTTTCCCTTAGATTTTATTTCCTTTATTATTTTCTTTTCTGCCATCATTTCCCTCAATAAGCTTTCTATGATGGGTTGAAACAGTCCACAGTGAACAATGAAGAAAATCCATTGTAAAATAATGAAATAAATTTTAAAATCAGTTCTAAAATATTTTAAATGATTATAAAATATTTAAAATCTTCACAGCCAAATTGAGTTAATTTCCTTGGGGCTTTTCCCAGGAACGTGTAAGAATTGAGGGTATGTAAGAAGAAGAATGAAATGGAGGCATTATATTTAAAGTAGACTTTATCAGTAATAATTGGGAGAGGCTTCAATTTGCTTCTTAAACCTTTTCATGACTGACATTCCTCAGTGTGACAGACACAAACCAAGGAAGTCGGGTGAAAACATGTCATCACACATTTTCCAGGTTTCTCTCTTTTTTCCCTAACAGTAGCTTACAAGTGAAAATAAAACCACACCGCGATCAAAGCACTTCTTTTCAAGTAGACGTTTACCATTTCTTCCTTTGACAAAGTGGAGATTTATAAAATATATGACCAAACAATCATTTCATTTGAAATGCATTCATGTGCAGAAGATATTTCAAATAGGGAATTGTGCATATGGGGATAATACAGATTATGTTTTAAAGTCGTTGTTGAATACATGAACTGGTTGTTTTATAATCGGTTCCTACCCTGTTTTCCAGGAGCACATGACTCGAGAGGATGCCAAGGGTCTGACGCCAAGACAATGCGCTGTAATGGAGGTAGTCCTGGCTACCATCAAGGTAAGGTTCTAATGTTCCTATATATACATCCAGAGAGGCCCCCATTTACCTCCAGAGATAGGTAGCCCTGATCTTAGCCATGTATCAGTAGAGCTGTGCCATTCAAAGAGATAGTAGATAGTTGAATAGATGTAGGTTGGTGCAACAGTAATTGTGGTTTTGGCCATTGATACTATTGCACCAACCTAATACATTCCCGGAGGATGCCAGATTTAGCCCTGTCTGTCTCCTTATGACATCCACAATACACTATTCTTATACTTGTTTCCTTTGTCTCTCTCTAAAGCGTAAGTGAAACCTATGTTGTAACATATGTTCTCAAAGAAAGACATGTACCCTAAAACCCAGATAAACAGATGCTTCAGGAATATTTGGGGTTGCCAGAATTTGTTTTTATATGTTTTCTATGCATGTTGAAATTAGTTTTAAAATATCAACCCTCCCTTCTCACTTAGTAAGTACAATAATTTCATTTCATTTTCTGCTGAAACCCCAAAGACGTGTTGTATGCATCAACGGTTTTCATAGCCAAAGATTAACTAAAAGTTATCGTAGTATGTGCTAAATGTGTGCAGATCTCAAAAGGTAACCCAGAAGTTATTTTCAAACAGTTTCTTTCATATTTATATCCATATATATTTATATGTGAAAGTTTATTAAAGAGTTTGAAAGATGAGTTCGTCATCTAAATTCAAATCATGTCCAAAGTGTTCACTCTTCACTGGGGGAAGCATCTACTATCCAGGATGTGTGAATAGCATAGCTATTAACTATACTATAACTGTTAGGTACCATGAGCCATTTGTAGAGCACAGAACAGTTCTACTGGATAGAAACAATGGTATTCATTTCAACAGAGTTCTATCTGAATAACAGTCACATCCTTTCACAAAACTGTCACCTTGTGGCTTTTGTTTTGCAGTTTCAGCATTTAATATGACACAGTCTTTTGCTGCTGCAGTGGTAAAAACTGCCAAGTTAAAGTTGGAAGGTGAGAGTTTTGTGACACCTAGAGACACCTGGGTCACAGAAATGGAGTTTCTAAAGAGGCAGCAAGAATGTTGTCTGGAAATATGGAAAATTTGAAAAATAATTTTGAGGAAAAAATGGACAACATGAAAAAGAAATACAATAAAAAACTTTAAAAGTTTTTTAATTATTTTCAAAATTTGAGGAAGAAATAGCTAATTTTGGAGTTTCAGTAGCACTAATAGCTACATATTAGGACATGCTAGTAGAAAAAAGTAAGTTCTGGCGTACACCATGAAGAGGAAGAAAAGAAAAAATTTTGGCATCTGAATTCAGCCCTTCGTGTATTTTATTAAGTCAATGCATGGCTTTAGGAAAGGAAGGAAAATGTGTTCTGTGGAAATAGGGAATGGTATTCACTGTGTTCACAGATCTGGCTTCTGTCTCTAACTTCAGCTTTTCTCTAATTTTTATTGATGAGGCCATATGATCACCACCTGCCGACTGAGTTCTTCTCAGACTCTAAGACAATGTTGATCCTCAAGCAAATTCCTTTTATCTTGACAGCTCAACTATCCTTTCTTCCTGTTTATATCACCTATACTGATATTTTAATTCAATCTCAGACACCAGACACTGGTCTTGTTCTTTGTGGACAAAACTACTATTTGGTGTCCAAGGTCCAGTAAATGGGTCCATGCCATTTGTCTTGTTTCTCCAGGACTGGAGTCTGATTCTGGTCCTCCTGAGCCTCAGAGCCTGTGTCAGTTCTCCAGTCCCCCTCTTCCCTAACATCTGTGATGCCAACTCTTTCTCTAGGCACCTCCATGCTAGGCCTACTGTGCCTGCTATGAGACTCTCTTGACCCTGTGCCCTGCCCATCTGCCAAGGTATTCACCCGATATCTGATTTTCAGTGACTGTCATCAGTTTGCCAAAGCTGAGACTTCCTTTATCTTGTCTGTCTGTGAGATTTGCACCAACTTACTGTCCTACCAAACACTAATTGTGAGATTGACTACAAAGGAATTCAGGAGAACGAAGAGTACAACTTAAAAGAGTTTTAATTCCAAGAGCAAGAAATTCAATGTCTACTCAGAGCCAAGCCAAAGGAGCACTATGATGCAAGCAGAGACCTTATGAGAAAGATGACCATAGATCAAAGGAGCACACACTACCCATGCTAGTTTCCGATGGCTGCTAAAGAGATAATCTTTAATTCCTCTTCAGCTCAGTTTAATTGAATAAGCTAGAAATGAGAAAACAAAGAAGGAAAGTGCTATGGAGTTTTTAGAATATAATCTGAAATAATGTTTTACATTTTCAAATTTCTCTTATGTATATACATCATTTCATGTGATCCTTGTAAATATCCTGGGTGTTACATAACTCTGCTAGTAATTGACAAGGCTGAGAAAGGACTCCAAACTCTAAAGCCAGTGTCCTTGCTTCTATGTCATATTTTTTCAATGAGTATTTGCAAAGTTTAAGTAAAATGTAGCAGGCTAAAACGGATACTTCTCCAGAGAGATTACTTCTTGCTATATTAAAATACTATGTCAATTACTTAGATTATTTCATAATTATTTTTAAATAATGTAAAACCTTTCAGCCTCTATACAAGCATTGATGAAAATATGAACTTTTCTAAATATTAAAACTTTAATTGGACTGGAACTATTTTATAACACCAGTCACATGTAGCTTCTAAGTCAAGACTGTCAAATATGGCAGGAGTAACAAAAATTATGATCATCTGCTGCAGTTAGGATGGTTGGGCTTTGAGACATTCCATTTACCTGACAAAGCAACCAAATCAACAATGTTTGAAAGTAAAAGTAGAAAGGTGGCAGCTATAAGACAGATAACCAGTCACCTAATCTGTATGTGCAAACTAATAGGGAGGCCAATAGGGAAATGTTAAAGGAGTTCTAGCTGGACTTTGAGTTCCAACCCCATATCTCAGGAAGACTCAGGACTGACATGAGATTCCCCTAAATGTAGATTTCTTTCAAAGAGAAATAGCAGTTATACTTTGACTTGAAAAAAATGCTGAATGATTTAATTTTCCCACCCTTTTAAATTCCCCAGAACCCTTGTTATAGGGGCCTGAACATGACACTATATTATATGTTGCAAATATATTTGGCATCATGCAGTGGCAATACTGAGGTTTCTCTAAAACTAATAAACGTGAATCAGGGCCCTCTAGAAATCTGCATTTCTTGGTATAAGGAAAGGAATTTAACTCTAAATTCCAATTTAGTTTTGGAACTTATTACTTTCTGGTTTAATCCTAGATAATACCATTTCTTATGCTCAGGACTCCAGGCAAACAGAAGAACATGGTGATGAACCACATTTTATTCCTCTGCGTTTGTTACCCTCACAGAGGTTCTACCCTATCCTGCTATCCCCATTTCCCATGGGGTGATTCCAATGGCTTTTTCTCAGCATCTTCTTTTCACCATTACCAGTAGCTTTTGCCTTGGTTAAAATCCAGCTGCTCATGAGAAGAACAAAATAACCTACCTGTGGAGGATTGCAATTCAAATATCATTATGTGAGAACTTACTCTAGGTAGAAAATATGGTGAGCAATGAGGCGGTGGCTGGAGATGAGAGCACTTGCCTTTGACTTGGGAACAAAAATATCTACAATCAGTAAAATAATTGTGGAAAAAGGATGAGGGAGGGCAGAGAGGGTGATGAATTTTCTCTGAATGTGCAAGGAAAAGCTTCCCAGAGAAGGACATTTGGGAATGTAGAGGATAAAGAGGGAAAAAACAATGGGAGGAAGGCATTGCAGGCCTACAGAAAACACAGCATGAGTGACAGAAGAGAAGGTGTTGGTCAGCATGAAAACTTTAAATAGTCTAGTGTAGAAGAACCGATCATGACTGGCTGAGTATCACAGGGAATGAAAGAGGAACATTGGATTGGAGCCAGAATGCTGAGGCTTAACCACCAAAGTAAAGAATCTCAACTTCAGTTTGTCAGCAAAAGAGAAACACTGAAATATTTTATGGGCAGGAAGAGCATATTTTGATATGGTGTGTAAAAGAGGACTCCAGTTGTGGTAGAAAATAATTTTTTAAAGTATCTGTCAAATAATTTCTAAAAAAATAAAACTTTAGTGGCTAACCTCTAAAGTTATAAAGTTAAGGTGGGTTATGATTATATCTAAGTTTGCAAAATGAGCTGTCTGCCTGGATTTGCCAAAAATATGATACAGGTGTTGGAAAGAACAAAGTAATGATGGAAAATCGCTACCAAAATAGTATGTTTAACAAAAAGGGGAGTTCTTCTTATAATCTTGCAAAGAAACAATAGCATGTTCCCATGAGTTAGTAAAAATACATTGTGAAAGATCTTCAATCTTGAAAAGTTTGAAGTGTTAGAAGAATTCAGAGTTTTTTTGGGATTATAAAAAAATAGCTTGCCAAGCATGCAGGCAATATTTTCCTGATTTTATAAAATTTAGCAGTACTATTTTTTTTTCTTTTTTTTGCCTCTCGAATCACAACCAGGTCTCAAGTGCTTTATTTTCTGAAAAGTTATGAAGAAACAAAATCTAGTTATTTTCAAGGTAAAGAAAATGATACTTTGTATATAGCTCCTTCCTACCCTCGAGGTGATAATAGTGCTCCTTGTCACACATCCTGACATTTGTGACACCAACATATTAATGTATCTAGGGTGGAAGCCTTTACAAATCGCAGAAGATGGCTATGAATTACAAAAGTAAATAAAATACTGGAAACTGCATGGGAAATTACACCACTAACAAATATAATATCAGGATAGGAGGTGATTAAGAGAGAGAGAGAGAAAGACATCAATGTGCACATTATTCTCCTCTCCTATGGAAATAATAATACTACTTAAAAGATTATTGAAAGAAAATTACATGAGTCATCACATATAAAGCAATTAAAACAGGCATATAGAAAACGCTTCATAAATATTAAGTTGACACATATATTGCCTGATGACTGGTTCATTTTGGAGGCTTCTCTTTCCACTCTTAAGCCCAAGACCCCACATACTCTACTGCAGCCAATGTGTTTCTATTTTCCTCCTTTCCCAATAAACCCTTTAATTCCCTCTCAAAGGAGCTAGCTATTAAATCTGACTCTTTCCCTCGCCAGTAGTTCAAGTCCTTAAGGCTTTGTCCTGTGGCCTTTTGGTTTCCTGTGCCCAGAACCTTTTCCCTATAAGAGCACAGCCTTGGTCAGATTCTTTAACATCTGAGACTCCCCTTTGAGAAGCAGTGCTGTTCCTTCTCTCCGGGAGTTTCTAGTCCAGATTAAAAGCTGAGAGAGAGAGGCACATTGAAAATGAAATAATGATACGTGTTAACTTACAACAGTGTAAGAGATGGAACAGGTGATCCAAATACTAGTTGAGGGAAACAGATTTTAAAAAATCATAAAGTTTTAGAGAATGTGATCAACCAGTATGAACTCAAGAGATCAGGAAAAGCTGCAATGGTCTTGAAGGACAGATGGGAGTTTACAGGCTGGATAGAAAGATTTTTGGAGGAAGACTCATGACATGAACATCAACAGGAAAAAAGGAATTTCACCATGGGAAGGCACAAGACAAGAAGGCTGGGAGGCAGTGAGTAGACCACTCTGTGGACTGGCCTGGACTTAACTAGGTGTTTGCATAATGAAGCAGTGTAAAATGAGGTTGATGGGAAATGTTTAGGTTGAAAATAAAGAGGTCCTTTTGTGCCCTCATTACATTTCATAAAAGAGGATTCACTGATGATTTTGAAAATGTTATGCTAAAGTCATTTCAGCAATAGGAATCTTATAGAAATGCGCAAATTAGATTGCATAGTTCAAGATTATAGTCAGAGATTTCAGTTCCATTTATTTACTTCATAAGATGATGAGAGCTATCAGCAAGGTGGTGGCTTTAGGAGGAGAATGGGAAAGATGGATATGACTGACACAAGCCAGGGAGAGTTGTTGGAACCTGGCAACTGACTATGGGGCAAACGGGAAAAGGAGCCCAAAATGCCTCAGAGATTTCAGCCCCAGCGATTGAGAAAGCATGGTTCCACCAAGAAAAATGGGAGACAGCCAGGAAGGCTATTTTCCTAGTGCCATGTTGGAGTTAGATACAATGGCAGGAATGTGGAAATAAATATTGAAGAACCTGCTTGAGATAGGGGCTGATGCTTAAAACACAATGCTGAGTTCTATGTTGAGTTCTATGTTATTCTGCCAATTAAATATACTTTTTACAATTGGAAAGAACTCCAGCATTTACAAAGTTCTTCCAGTTAGAGCAATTACAAGTTTACAACACCAAAGGTAGAATGGATATTTCTGCTACCATTCTATACATGAATTAACTGATAGCCTAAGAGGTTAAATAACCTATGCAAAAGTCCGACTGTATAGAGGACAGATGAAGAATTATATTTTCTAGCATATTATAAGGATCCGAGAGTCAAAGAGGTTAAGAGGATTCTAGACTCTCAGAATTGGAAACATGACTCAGCATCTCCCACTCTTGCCACGTCATCTACAATGTTGTCAGCACATGGTCATCTGACTACCACTTAATAGCAGCCAGTGATGAGACCTCACTAACTTACAAGTGGAAGTTTTGATTTTTAAGATGTACTATTATTGGAAATTTTTGATGAATGTATCAAAGAAAATCTGCTCTCCTGCTATGTATTGGTGCTCCTTCTGTTCTTTGGAACTACCATAAAATTATTCTGTTTCCTTTTCTGTGTGATAGACTTTCAGATATTAAAGAAAACTATCATGCCATCCCATATCGTCTGAAGCTGTTTATTGAATAACATGCCTCCTAGACCTTATGAAATTCTTGTCACCTGTCTTTAAATGGCCTCCACTTTTCATATTTCTTATAAATGATGAAACCCAAGAATGAACTTAATATCCCAGATGTGTTCTAACCAGCAAAGAATGTTCCTGCCTTACCAAACCCTTATGCTTGACTTGTCTACCTATTTTGATGCATGATCAGATTTCACTTGCTTTAATAGCTACCTTCTCACTTATGCAATCATGTTGAACTTGACAGCAAATAAATCTTTATGACTTTTTAAAAATTTCTGTTGTTAAGCCACATCACCCCCATTCTGTACTTTGTGATAAACATGAATATAAATATTTATTATAAATTCTGGCTTTTTAGTTTCCCCTTTGCCGTCTCATTCTAGAAATGTTGATCCAGCATTCCAGACTACCAGGACCCTTCTAAAGCCAAATTTTGTCATCCAGTGTAACAACTTTAAGCTTCAGCTCAACTGCACATCTGTCAAACATGCTTTCTGCCTTTGTTTTTTTAAGTCCATAGCAAAATTATCAGCCATGATAGAGAGGAAGAGAGAATGTCATCCAGCTAATATCTTTATCCTTCTTTGCACAAAACAATCAACTCCTTCACAGTCCTTCAACTGAGAGGTTACAAATTATTTTCTTCAATAAGGAGGAAATGACCTGTCCTAATTGTTTTTTGCCCATTTTTTTCCTGCTCCTTTAGACCATTGTAAGTAAAACATCTGAACAGATCAAACTGAAGTTTCTTAGATTATACTGCAGGCCACAGAGGAATTATAAGAGACCAAGTCCTGGGCTTTTGTTTAGAATCAATGGAAAATAATGCACTTTTCACATGTGTAATGAAAACATCCGGAAGGCTTTAAATCCCACATTTACAGATTCCTTTCTAGCATGTTATCCCCCAACAAAATGCCCATTATAATGAGTAGAAATCAAGTATACTGCACGGAGCTATGGATAGTGGGTTTTGTCTAATAATTAAGACATTTACTTCTATACATCACCCTCACATTTATATCCTTCAAACCCAAGCCTCAGCAAAATGCGGATTCTACTCTCCAGTTCCTTCAGAGTCATGTGTGTAGAGTCAAATTTGAATGTAAAGTCTCTGAATGCCAAGATCTATGTAATAATTGCAGCCCCCTTTCTCCTGATTATCTGTGCCAGTAAGATAACCAGACTGGTGCTCGGAGATGCTGTCATTCCAGTTTTGAACACTGTGTGAAAGGTTTTCATAAAGTAGCATTCTTATCGAGTTTGCATTTGCATAACCACAGAAATTGCCTTTTTCATTGTTAGAGTGAGGAGCCTATGACATGTGTTATTTGACTGTGTCCATTGAACTGGAAATTTTCATTCTTACCACCTGGCAATTTGTTTTCTCTTCTGACATAGTTACCCTCTGTCCTGGGTTTCTGTCTCGGGACGTTTCATATTGTAAAATACACTCCAAAGACAAAGGCATTAGTTTCTGCCCTTACAAAACTTCTATTCAGTAAATATCCTGCTAGAGACTTTAATGGAATAACAAGTAAAATTCTATGGTTAAAAAAGAGGAAGTCAGTTGAGTATCGTACCTAAAACTGTAGGGACCCTTGGGTTTCCTCAGGTACAAACACATACCTTATTTATGATTTCATTTTCTGATTAGTCCCCAAAGTCCCAGAGTCCTACAAAATAATGCCTTAGTATTAAAAATATGCCTTTCTAGAAAATTATTTTAAAAGGTTCAGTACAAGTACTTAGTTTATGCCTTCATAGCTTCACCCTTTTTACCTTCTCCTATGAAGTTTTCCAGGCCCTCAACAATATCTCAATTATATGAAGTTCAGGGACATTCTTCTATTCTTCCCAATCATATTCCATAGAACACTTATATTCCCAAAGTATGAGCCCTGTGATATAGGTGTCCTATGGCCTAATAATTTTAGCAACAAAGTATATTAATAAAAGTTTACACAGATCTATTTACCACAGTAGGCCTCAGAGCCTTTACCATGTTAATAAGCGTTGGGAATTTTTAGGAGTGCAGTGTCATCTCTTAACTTCCGTAGGCCCTCTACTACCTAGAGGCAGCACAGGTTTAGTGATGAGTATAGAATAACAGTAGAAAACAGTATTTGAAAAACTATATCTAGATTATACTTGGAGAACTGCAAACACTTCAGTTCTCCTTAAATTGTGCTGAGACTACCAGGGTTTCTCTTGGTTACTTGGTGGGATTGTCCTCTTTCTCTAGTTCATGAGGGTGAATTACCTACTGACTGCTAAAGTTAAAAACAACAGTACTTAAAAACTCATAGCCACCAAAGAAGTCACTTCTTTGGAAGCCTTTGCTGGCTCCTTAGACAACAGAATTGTGTGCCTCCCCGATTATCTGTATTTTGGAATCATTTTTCTAACACCTACAATGTATTGTTGAAGTCATGTATTTAAATTTCGGTTACATTTCCTACTAGATCATAATACCTTTGGGAGCAACCACTGTGTCTCTTTTGCTTTATAATGTTAGCATCCAGCACAAGGTCTGGCTCATGATACAGATTTAATAAATATTTATGAAAGAAAAGAGGGAGAAAACAGGTGGCACAGCAGACACTACCACGGATGCTGTCAAGTGTTAAGGTGACTGAAGAATCCACAGTGCAATCTTACAAATTAGAGTGTAAATCCTGTGGTCATCCTTATGAATGCTATCACTCATGCTACTTTATATACACTGTTAAAGACTAGTTTTTAAAAGAGGGTATAACTGTGATATTCATGCAGTTATAAAATGTGTCAAAATGTTATTTTATTCATCAATTAGTGAGGGAACCAGTTAAGATGTTACGACTGTCTCAAAGGAGAATTCCAGAAACCAAGCATATACAAGCAATAAGAAAAGCTGGAATAGAGGAAAGAAAGATTTATCCACAGAGCAATATTCAGTTTTATTCTGCCCAAAATAATTAATTTGTATTATGAGGGACAAATATCATCTATACTATTATTATTAATTTTCTACAATGTATAGAGTTTTAAAGTAGCCCAAGAACAATGAAAAGTGAGAATAACCCAAATGTGTATGATAGACAGAATACCCATTAATGTTTTCTGCTCCTTTTTCCCCAGAAATGGCAAATTTTCATTTTATCAGTTTTGGTTTTCCTTCCCTGTCTTCCTCCTCCTCTTTCTGCTCCTCCTCGTCCTCCTTTATTATAATCATCTAGCACTTATGCTCAGGTTTGATAAGACTGAGGCTTACCTGAGAAATATTAAGAAAGAGAGAGAGTGTGTCTTCCTTTCCAGAGTTTCCCTCCTACTCTTGGCTCGGTTTCTAGCACTGCTCTTTACTCTCAGGCACAGTTATTTCTTTGGATGGCTCCTTGATTCATTATGTAAACAGCCCTCCAGAGAGCATTCCACTACCCTTCTAGGTGATACAGAGTCAAGACCAATCTAAATACATTTATGTGTATCCCTCTCAATATATCCATGAAATCTTTTTTTCCATCCTTAAATACTGTGTTTCTCAAAGAAAGGAATTATCATATTTTTTTCATCTGTTAAGGCACCCGAAACCGTTCTGGACTAACAGTCCTCTAAATACTTTCTGCATGTGAGAACGTTTTAACATTCTTTATAAGATCCAGGTGTAGAACAGTTTTAAAATTATGTTTTTGTATTCTCCTAAAGAGAAGACATTTTCTCCATGCCTCCTTTTCATAGCATACATAGTTTTTGCCACAGCCTGTGTTTTCACGGAGCACCTAGCTAGAATCAGTGAATGGAACTTCAGAGGACCATAGGTTTTGTTCTCCCTGGGGAGGGTATCTGTCATTGTACCAGTCTTCCTTAAGTTTAAATCCCGATTGCCTAATTTCTTTGGCCTACACCGTGAATGTCCTCTACAGTATACTCTCTAAAAGTAGAACCAGATGCTTGCTAATGCACATAAAATTGTTCTGCATCTCTCCTTGAATAGGGAAAAAAACTGCAATAATTATGATTTTTCAGCTCATTGAAATGTCCTGCCTGAGAAATTCTTAAGGAGTGGGAAAGAAGAATGACACATACTCATTTAGGGGAGTGTCTCTGAATAATTTCTTGGGCTTCTTTGGCATATTTCCTTCTGTGCTAATTATAGATCACAGTGAGCCACAGTTACTAGTGAGTGCTTTGTTTCCTCTCGTATTGTTCGTACAGGAAGAGAGAAAGAGAACCATTTATCTAACCTTAATAGAATATTATAAATCTATTGTTTATAAACAGGTAGAAAAAAGCATCCTTAGTTCTATCATATATCTCTAGACAGTCTGCATTTCCAAGAGTTGTCTGTCTGTGCATAACACTTGTAGTATGAAAAATGCTAACATCCCTCAGTGACCATATTTATTGTCAATGACCATATATCTTCTCTATTACCTTATTTATACATATTGGAATATTTTGAGTTTGGTTGAATAACAATAGCAAAAGCAAGTTTTATTATATTTATCAGACACAAGGTTCAAGGGCTGTTGGATTTCCAAGGACCACTCTGCCTTGTCAGGTTGGCCTATATCTGCACCACTGTGTGATTAGAGGACTGGGCAGATGGAGTGGCAGACACCTGACCTAGAATCGCAAACTGGTATCTGGAAAATATGTGGCCAGAAGCTACCTTCCCTATGAAATTTTGTATTCCCTAGGTATTCTTCTCATGTTCAAGAAACAGAAGTCAATAACTAAGTCGATAATTGTTACCTAAACCCGTTATTCTATAAGGATTCTGACTGCTACATCAGCATGATCTCATTTGTTTAAAGTTTTGCATAAGAGAAAAAGGATTAGGCCTTCTGTGATATGAGGTCTGTGAGGTTGAGTGTCATTTCAGAGATGTCTAGGGACCTGAATTAGATGTTAATAACTTAGCAATGAGAAAATAGTGGAACCATTTTCTGTATCTTGCATTGATCAAATTGTATTATTCCATTTGAGCTTCTCTATAAGAGTAATACATTCCTTCCTCCACTACTTCTCTCTAAATGCCTCTGCTATTTTTTTTTCTTCGTAGCAATACTTTCATGCAGGAGGAAATGGCCTGAAAAAGAATTTCTTGGAAAAAAGCCCAGATCTTCAGTCTCTGAGATACGCTCTCAGTCTTTACACCCAAACTACTGATGCCTTGATAAAGAAATTCATAGATACTCAAACCTCACAGAGTAAGTAACACATAGGACCTGAGAATAAGGTAAACTGAATAGTAAACTAAAATTTAACATCAGAATTATTATATGTAGTACTAATAATTTTGTGCTGTTGTGAATTGAAGTATCATTAAAATGGAGAGTTATGGTTAATAGAGAATACCAATATTTTTTAGTGTTCATGAATTATAATTTTTAAAATAATTTTAATAACACTAATATATTCCATACTAAAGCTCTATGGAATGGCTGACTTGTTGGTGATTTTAACTTCCATAAAACTACTTTAAGTAAAATCTACTTTTTAATATTTATGACCATGATATTTTCTTCAATTCAGTATTAAAACTCAGTGGATTTCTGGTGTTGGTATCTTCCAAAAAAATGATAATTCCCTAAATCCTAACTTCAAATGTAAAATCCTGTGCTGTGGGCTTTCTATAAGGGAAATCTCATTTTATGCTAATTTCATATGAAAAAAATTACAAGATTTCTTTGAAACAGGCCAAGAGGCAGGCTTGGTATTTTATTTGAAACTCAGATATGTTTCATGTGTCAACGTTCCCACCTCATAAGCTTCTAAGATATTACTGTTCAAAAGTGTTTCTTTCAAGTTGCTTTGTGATTTATTATATTTTGGTGATTATTTGTATTTAAGATCTGGTATTTCTAAGAGATTATTGAAAATGTCAGTGTGAGTCAAAAGAGCCAAATGCAGGCTCAAACTTCAGAAACTAGTAAGTTATACTACAGAAATAATAAAAGTAAGTAAGAGGACACTGTCTTCATTCATGAAAGATCCTTGGAAAAGGGAAAATACAGATAATTTTTTAACTGTGATGAAAATACCCTGGATTCATCATTTTTTCCTCTTGGATACATTAATTTTTCTACCTATATCAAGGATAAAGCTAAAGGTGCTAGGTAGGTAGTCTGCCTATAGCACTTTGTGCTTTCTGATACTGTCCAGTTAAAAATTACAATTATCCCTTTTCATTCAATATCCCAGGTTATACTGTGGGATATTTCCAGAAAGGGAAACGTCAAGCTCATGAGAGATTGTCAAGAGATGCAGAAATATTCAAAACATTTTTACCTGAATGCATGCTCGTGCTCCCTTAAGGTTTTCTAAACTTTATAAATATGAATACAATTCTAATATATCAAACAAATAGTGTTGTAACTTTAAGAAAAAAATGAGTATATAAAACTTTTGCTTCATCTTTATAGGTTTACATTTATGTGTACACCGCCCCCCAACATACACACATATACATATACAGACAGACATCCCTTCGTATCCATGAGTAATTGGTTCCAGGACCTCCCATGGATAGCAAAATTTATGGATGCTCAAGTCCCGGATATAAAAAGGTATAGGAGTCGCATATAGCATATGCACATCCTCCTATATATTTTAAATCATCTCTAGAGTGTGTAGAATACAAAAAAATGTAAATGATTGTTAAGCAGTATTGTTTACGGAATAATAACAGGAAAAAAAGCCTGTACATGTTCAGTACAGATGCAATTTTTAAAAATATTTTCCATCCTCAGTTGGTTGAATCTATGGATACAGAACCCATGGATATCAAGGGCCGACTGTGTGAGTGTGTGTGTGCATACATCTATGTATGTGTGTGTGCACGTGTATCTATCTATCTATCTATCTATCTATCTATCTATCTATCATCTATCTATAAAATCAACTATGGTATATGGAATTTGGCATAATTATCTTTTTATTACATGTATTAGTATTATATGAAAACATTAAAAACATATGGGAAGAGGAGAAGATTCTTAATTCTAATAACTCACTGACAGTATAATTTTTTTTTACTCTTAATTTATTTCCCATTCCCTCATTTTCTTTTTCTGAGTATTCAATTTTTCAGATAACTGAAATTGGTAGGCTACAGATATGAAATGGCTTTTAATTTTCTCCAATAACTACCTGTAACTATGCCTTGTGGAAATGTATTTCCACCTCCTCCAGCCCTCCCATCCACCCTCGCCCAGCTGCCCTCCCCAGACATGATCAGGTCCAAAGGACTTGGTATACAAAAGAGAGTCTGATGTGCCACTTGCTCCTCCTTCCCCATTCACTTCTAGGTCCCTCTTTTCCGCAGTGTTTTTGGGAATGGAAACTAAAGGGGAAGAAGAAGAGGTCCTCAATGCTTCCTATATTGTTACATCCAAATGCTGGTCTCTCGTGTGTGTTTCTGGGGACCTTCCTATCTGTACATTTCCTTGAGGAGTGAAATCTATTTCAGATCGATTCCTGTCAGTGTCTCCTGTGACTACCTACTGCAGCATATGCCATAGATTCATGCTGCTTGAAAATCCATTCCTTGTGGCTAGCCCTCTGGAATGGGATTCCAGCAAGTAAGCTAAAGTCCAGCTTCCTCTTGTCAGGTCCACTTGAGCCGTAGAAAACTCATACATTCTTCCCAAATTGTTGGTGGTAATGAAGACTTCTCCACTACTACCCAATTTCTCCCCCCTGCCATTTCTCTAAAATTCTCTTTTCTACCTGTACATAAGTATTTACACTTCCACATTAGGGGAGGCACAATGCTATGGCTTGATGTAACATGACCATGTTCAATAATAAATGGAGGCAAGCTAAAGTCTTCTCAGTTAGTGAATCCAGGATTTCTAAGGAATATTCATTCCATCTCTTTTGTTTTTATTCTATCCAATCCCATCTCAATATTCATGACCATAGACTGAATAATAAAGTTAGTCAACACTACACCCTTTAGAAAATTGTGATGGGCAGGAAAGACAGATGAGAGTTAGCTACATTTTAGAATTATTTATAGAACCATAAAAATGAAAATATAGTGGAAGTTACAATACTTATTTCTGTAACAGATCCTAAAGTTATAGTTCGTACTTATAACTTACAAATTCTTCTGTCCAGTCCATGTTCTCTTTGGCGCCAAAGGAAACTCAGCTTCCAAGATTCCTTAAGTGACAGAGAAATATAGAAAAGTTTAATTATTGGGGTCTTGTTTATATAGAATGCTATATGATTCTTTGAACATTTGACACTGGACATGCTGAAATAGAGGCATTTGGGTTCCAACCTTTGAATTCCATTGGTACTCTTCCTGCAGATGATCATTTCCAATTAATAGTAGGATTCATTATCGTGTATCTGTTTTTCTACCTGTGTTTTTGGTGGCATGAAGTCCAAAATGACCAAATGAAGTTTCAGTTTCCAGTGCATATTAGCCCATTCTCATGCTGCTAATAAAGACATACCCAAGAGCAGGTAATTTATAAAGGAAAGAGGTTTAATGGACTCACAGTTCAGCATGGCTGGGGAGACCTCACAATCATGGCAGAAGGCAAAGGAGGGGCAAAGGCATGTCTTACATGGTGGCAGGCAAGACAGTGTGTGCAGGGGAACTGCCCTTTATAAAACCATCAGATCTCATGAGACTTATTCACTAGCACAATAACAAAACAGGAAAAACCCATCCCCATGATTCAATTACCTCTCACCGGGTCCCTCACATGACTTGTGGGAATTATGGGAGCTACAATTCAAGAAGAGATTTGGGTGGGGACACAGCCCAACCATATCACAGTGTAAATACTGTTGCAATTATCCAAATAATTGGCTAGCACTTAGCACAATACCAAATACCCATGAATAGTTATTGTATTTCATTTTTGTTATTTTAACTTAGATTTTGTTATATAATTTAGAAATATCATAGTGGTGTTATAGTATCAATCAAATATGAAGCAGTAATAGCTGACACTGCTTACTGCAAACACCTGCCACTCTGCCTGAAGAGTCACAGGCACAGGCTCAGTCCCATGCAGGACCAGCTGGAATGCCAGAGGGTTAATGCCTCAGGGAGCAGCCCCCTACCGATGAAAACAGGAAGTTGGTGGGTAAGAAAGGAAGAAGAGAAAATCTCCATCATCCTCATTTGTGACAACTCTGATGTGTATTCTAAATACACAGCACTCTAGAGTGTCCCTGTGAGATGGGATCATTTCCCTCAGAAGACTGGCTTGACACACACTTATTTTTTACTTACTATTTTTCTTTTTAGCTTACTTTTTTCTTTTCTCACCTCCTGGCTCCTTTCCCAGTGTTTGCTGGGATCCTCCCCAGGCAGACCACTTACTTTTTGATGCTTGTCTCAGGTTAGCTTCTGGGAGAACCCAAACCTAAGGTGACATGACTAAAAAGCAGGGTGCCAGATCCTGGCTCAACACATATCTAGACTGTGTGCCCTGAGCACTGTGACCACCCCTCCTTGATGACAAGTGAAAAGGCTCACTACCTTGAATGAATGTTTCCCCATTACTTGGGCTTTTTCTCTCATGTTTTCTTAATTTAGAAATACAGAACTAATTAATGAAATACAACTTTTTAAATGAGTAAGTATTATCTGGGTGAAAAAAAAAGCTTGTATTTTTTTCCAAATAATAAACGTAATCATTTACCTTATGATCATAAACCCAAAGTAGTTTTTTTGGTCTGTTTATTTTTTTTTTTTTTTTTTTGAGATGGAGTCTTGCTCTGTCGCCCAGGCTAGAGTGCAGTGGCACGATCTCGGCTCACTGCAGCCTCTGCCACCTGGTTCCAGCGATTCTCCTGCCTCAGCCTCCTGGGTAGCTGGTATTACAGGAACAGGCATTTTTGTACTTTTTTTAGTAGAGATGGTTTCACCGTGTTGGCCAGGCTGGTCTCGATCTCCTGACTCCAGGTGATCGGCCCACCTCAGCCTCCCAAAGTGCTGAGATTATAGGTGAGAGCTACTGTGCCCGGCCTGTCTCTTTAATTTTTAATTCATACTCTGTGGGGGAAATTACTATTTCAGACTGTTTCAAATGCATTGTATTATTATTTAAGTGCTATTTAATCAAAATGTGTATTGTATAAAATGTCTTGTGATCCTTTAGAAATTTAAGCGCACTTTTCAAAGCATTTGTGTTTTACTTTTCTTATTCTCATATAATTTCCCCTTACTCCATTTTCTTCTTTCCCTTTCTCATCTCCTTCTCTTTTTTGTTATTCTCCCTTGCTTGTGTTAGAAAAGTAACTATAGCATTTGATATAAGGAAAACGTCAGTAACTTATAATTGATTTTTTCACTATTTTCAAGTTTTAAGACATACTTCCCTTTAAAAATATGTTTAATTGAATTCAACTTTTTAATAAATGGGTTTATAAGTATGGAAAACCTCTTGTATCTTGCTCATTTACTCTTTTTTCCTTCTTCACCTCTTTCTTGCTCTTTTCTCTCCTATTTTTGAACTCCTACCTTCTTCCTTAGTCTCTTGTGAAAGCGATTTGGATGTCATCTTTTGAAGTAGTTAGACAAAAGAAAAAAAGTACTCTACAAGGAATTGAATCCCATTAGAAATTTATGAGCCACATAATTCAAATGTGATTTTCATATGGGAAAACAGTCTTCTCTTCTCTCTCTGTTCCAAACATGGAAAATAAACAAATCCCAAATGGATGTAGAATTATTCTTAAGTTTTTAAGTGGAACTGAGAATTTAATATATAAGAGTAACATGTTTATTATTCTAGAAACATACTGCAATACTAAAACACCGTCTATTCTGCATCCATTTAACAAACATTTACTCAGTGTCACCTCTGGGCTAAGTTTCATACAATGAGAAATATGGTCAAAGGTGAATATGATGTTATGTATGCAAGTTGCTCTAATACAGCGCTTCTTAAGTAGGGGTGGTTTTCTCCCTCAGGAGACATATGGTAATGTCTGCAGATCTTTGGATGTCACATCCTGGGGTGGTGGTCGTGTTACTGGCATCTAGTGTAGAGGCCAGGAATGTTGCTGAACATCTACAGTGCATAGGACAGCCTTCCTGTAATACAAATTCATCTGGCTCTAAATAGCAATAGTGCTCAGTCTGGGACACCCTACTGTAATACAGGCTGAAAAGTAAGAAGTGAAATTTTGGCCTGAAGGGACAGAAAAGGCAGAGAGGTGGGTGAGTATATTGGGTCATGAGAAGGTAGAAGAAGAAATGTATTCTGGATAAAGAAACTGTCCAGGAAAGTATGTACTTGCAATCTTATTTTAAAATCCCAATGTGGCAAGCATGTCCACAGTATATTTTTACTGGTGAAGAAACATAATTTTTTATAAAACAAAATTCACCACATCACCCCTATTTTAATCAATAGATATTATTAAAAGTATCTTAAATTTCCTTGCACCATTAAAATATATAAAAATACTGTGGTAGGTTTAATGTAACATTAGCAGAAATTTTAATATATGTTGGAATTATCACATGTTATGTCTCCAAAATTTGACTCGGTGGTTTAAAATGGATAGCTAGCTTGAAATATTACATTTTTATTGCTGCTTTTTTCTTAAGAATGCATTACTTACAGTTTTAGAAGCTGGTAGAAAATTTATTTCTTGCATCTTGATTACAATGTTAATTAAAAAAATTTTTTTCTAACGGCTATTTCATTATACCAAGGGCTCTTTGAATATGTCATGCAGGAGCAGACAGTGAAAAATGAATAAAACTTGAACATATTAAGTATAGTTTTTTCAATGAATAACACGATTTGAAATAAGGCACAGAATGATTAACTGCTGAGCCATCCTGTTTCCTTCTCTGAATTTTTATTGCAGCTTGAGTGACCTGAATAACAAAAACTTTACACAGAAAAGGGATATTTTATATAGAAATTACAACTGTTGCCGGGCGCAGTGGCTCAAGCCTGTAATCCCAGCACTTTGGGAGGCCAAGACGGGCGGATCACGAGGTCAGGAGATCGAGACCATCCTGGCTAACACGGTGAAAACCCGTCTCTACTAAAAAATACAAAAAAACTAGCCGGGCGAGGTGGCGGGCGCCTGTAGTCCCAGCTACTCGGGAGGCTGAGGCAGGAGAATGGCGTAAACGCGGGAGGCGGAGCTTGCAGTGAGCTGAGATCCAGCCACTGCACTCCAGTCTGGGCGACAGAGCGAGACTCCGTCTCAAAAAAAAAAAAGAAATTACAACTGTCCTACCAAAATATTAATAGTTAATGCCTATGTGAATTAAAATACAAGAGCTGAAGTGTTTTTACTCTGTGGTCTGTCCTCTTTTTTCATTTTAATGAGTGAAGTCTTTCAGTCCCTGCTTATTTTAAGTTTCTTAAAATTTAGATTAGATCATTTTGATCATTTTAATAACCTATATCCTGCTGAAGTAGAGTATAATGTATTTTAATTTGAGATGGAAAGCAGATAGCTACTGATTCCCATTCTGGAATCTATTAATACACTTCAGTACGCTTAGTGTATTGCATTAATGTTATGGGGTGATTGCTCACTCTTCTTTTTATTGGTCATTTTTATAATTTAAGTGGGAGAAATATGCCACTTATTTATTATTATTATTTTTTGAAATGGAGTCTTTCTCTGTCACCCAACCTGGAGTGCAATGTCATAATCTCGGCTCACTGGAAACTTCGCCTCCTGAGTTCAAGTGATTCTCCTGCCTCAGCTTCCTGAATAGCTGGGATTACAGGTGCCCACTGCTACACCCAGCTAATTTTTGTAATTGTAGTAGAGACGGGATTTTACCATGTTCGCCAGGCTGGTCTCGAACTCCTGACCTCAGGTGATTTGCCCACTTTGTATCCAGAATATAGGATGAAAAGTTTAAATGCCAGATTATATTATCCAAGCACACTTTTATTGTCAGGAGTAAAATTTGGAAGTGTCTCAAACATAGTTATTTGGGATCATATCACCTAATGAAAGCATTGATTATCTCTAATTATATTCCTCAAACTATAGAATATATACCCAGAAGTAGAAAATAAACCCTTTTCTCAAGTGGTTCACTGTGGAAAGAATGAACCATTTTCTATCAGAAATATAGAAGAACTTAATATTTCAGTGGCAGAAATACTGTTCTCAATTTTTTTTTTTTTTTTTTAATGAACTTTTGGCCAAGAGCCACAGCTGAAATTTCAACTGGATAGCCACCTATGGGAAAAAATGCTGTGAAATGTCTTCGGTTCCTATGCTTGGTCATTTTCAACTTAATACTGATTTTAAAATGTAGAAGTTATTTCTCATATTGGCTGATAAGCTTGTCAGAGATAATCAGAGATCTGGAATCCTGTGCAGCAGGTCTATGTCACTCTCTGCCCCTTAGGCACCATTGGACTATCTAGAATTGCCTTCTAAGACAAGAGGTTAGCATTTCTCTAGAGTCCTAAGTGTAAAACTGAGGAGAATCTGTGGAATATGACTCTTCAAACATTGCAGTCTTTCTGATGACATTAACTTCACCAAGGTGGATGAGGGTCTTCAGTGCAATCAAAGAGCTATACACAAATACCTTTAATAGGAGGGGTACTGTGATAGGATTCCAAGGATGTTGATTCCCAAAGTAGAAATGGCAAGTATTAAATCAGGTTACAGTGATGCTAAGCAAACATCTTATGCACTAACCAAGTTGTCTACCTCTGTGCTATTCATCCCCCAAATCCTGCAAGACCAGTAACATTCTCCACACTTCTCAGATTAAGACACGATGAGTAAAGATTTTACAAATAGATTTTAAAACTTGCTAAGGTAGTTGATCAAGTAGATAAATGACAGAGACAATGTCCCTCCCACTGTCTCACACTCATTTTCATCAGAAAGAAATCAGTCTATCATTATTCCTTCCCACAGCCCATGCTTTCTTCTCCCTAGCTTTAAATAATTGGGTGTACTTCCTTCTCCGCACTCTACATGTTAGTATCACTGAATCTCTCTTCTGTTCAGGCGATGATCTTTAAGCTGATACTTGGTCTTCATGTTGGCAATAAACCCCCTCTGCAAACTTCTAACTTCTTCCTCTGCTCCCCAGTTTCCCTTCATTCTGGCTGCAGTTACTGGGTAGACTCAGTAGACAGGACACCTCTTATGTAATTAAAGGAGGAATTGACGTTGTAGACATCCAAGCTAAATGTAAGAAAATATGTTCTGCTTCCAGGACACTCTTTCTAACCTAGCCTAGAGTCTACTATGCACATTTAGGACATTGCTGCATTGCTCTTTCCTCCCTGTCCCACTCTTCTCCACTGTTGTCCCCCACCAGCACAAGGATTCATCTTGTGACAGTTCCCTAGCACAGTTGAGTCATTTCATGATTGAAAACTGGCAATCCTCTTGTCTCACAATGTAAGCCCTAGTAAGACAGGCAGTTTGCTTATTCATCTTTAAAATCTAAGTGCTCAGTACAGTACTGGATGCAAAGCAGGTGCTTAGTGAGTTTTAGAACAAATGAATGCCATTAAATTCAATACAGAAAATCTCTAATTGTGCAATATGACATAATTCTCATACTTGAATGTATGTGATTACAGACTTTTATTGAAGCAACTATGTTTGTGGTCCTGTTCTAGACACTGTAGAACATCCAAAGTGTGTATGAGTGTGTGTGCATCCTTAGAGAGGAAAAAGTTTATAATTTTACAACTGACACTATTCATTAATTATCATACACGATAAAAGTAAGTGCCATTGGATAAATACAAAGGGATATATAAAGTTAGAAAGAGAGAATAAGACTATTTTCTTTTTTTTTTTAGCAAACTCTTGAAATCATGATGTTTTATTCAGTCTGTTACATGAAACTCAAAAAACAACCAGGAAAAAATGAAGTATGTCCCTGTGCACAGTTTAGGTCACTGAAAGATCCATTTATCCTTTCATGTGACTTAGTTTCAGGAGTATTTGTCATGTGCCAGGCTTTGTGCTAGGTAAATTACTGTGAAAGTCTATGCCAAATATCTCTTATTTGCCCCTTCTAATCTACTTTCCTCCACTCCGTAGGAGGCTGAGCTGTGTGGGTCACAGTCTTGGGCCGGCTTACTCCCTGTTTCTCAAGTGGTTCAGACAGCAGGGAGCCTCTCCTAAGAGGGAAGAGTAAGATCAGATATTCCTTCTCCAGTCTCCCTCTGGACAAGTTCCTCTCAGCCTGGCTCTGTCCTTTGACTCCAAGCCTCTCAATGTCTTTTCTAGAAAACTCTCTCTTTCCAGGTTCCAGTCACTCCTTCCTCCCCTCATGATTTATAGCTGAGTGCTGTTAGCAGCTGCACTTTCCCTTGTCGTTTCTCTAGAACCCAGCGAAACCCTCATAAAAAGTCTCTTCTCAAACCATCCTAAAATTCCTCAAATTCTAGTTTCCCTTTGTTTGCTATTTATACTCTGATACAAGAAAAATCTTTAGAGTTTTGCCATGGTTTTTTCCGTGGCAACTCCTTCATATGGGTCAAAGATGAACATGTTGAAATAAGCATTTCAAGCATCAGAATAATGCTCTTTGGAGTGAGGGAAAACATCAAATGTTGACGACTCCTTTGTCCAGAATGAACAAATGCGCTTTCCACAGGAATATTCCCATTACAATCTGGGCAGGACATCAAAATCCCAAATCCCACTTTCTCACAATACAGTTTATTTGGTCTAGCATTTTATCTTTTCTGGAAATCTGAAATCAGATTAAGACAATTGGGAATCTTTGTAAAGTCATTTGTAAAATGTCAGAGTTCTCACAGCATAGAATAAGCACATGTTTATTGCATGTCATGCCATGGGGAAATTATCACTTTTAATGTAATGGCAGACTAAAATGTACATATTTTTAGCTCAGAAAAGGTGTACTTCTAGTGGTTCTTTATTCATTTTTTGTCATGAATACTTGAAAGATTACATTTTTTATAGCATACACATTTTCAATCAACAACTATGTGTGTAATGTGTTTCTTTATTTCTCAATTTGGTGAGAACCAGATCTCATTCCAAGGTTATATTGAATATCAGTGATTAGAATTCCTGTTTCCTGACTTCAAGTGTTCTCTGTTATTTGCCTCTCAAAGAGTAAGATTGGTTTAAATAATTATGAAGGTAACATATATGTATTCTCAAAAGAAACAGAAACGCTTGACATTTGTTTACATCTGAAGTTATATATAAAGTTTACATATAAAGTAAAAACCACTCACACTACAGTTTACTACCATTTATGAGCACCTTCATGTATTTTTGTCACTTGAGCCTCAGAACAGCCCTCTAAAGCCAGACAGAGGGCTGGGCATGGTGGCTCACACCTGTAATCGTAGCACTTTAGGAGGCCAAGGTGAATGGATCACTCGAGGTCAGCAGTTTGAGACCAGACTGGCCAACATGGTGAAACCCCGTCTCTACTAAAAATACAAGAATTAGCCAGGCATAATGGTACATGCCTGTAGTCCCAGCTACTCGGGAGGCTGAGGCAGGAGAATCTCTTGAACCCAGGAGGTGGAGGTTGCAGTGAGCAGAGATCGTGTCTTCCAGCCTGGGGGACAAGAGTGAAAATCTGTCTCAAAAACTAAATAGAAATTATTAAATTTTTATAAACAAAAAATAAAGTCAGACAGAGATATTCAGAATATTGGTGTAATATTCCAAAGTGCTCCTGGGTGCCCTTTTGTGACAGTCATCTCGTCCAAGAGCAGTGGATGTCACTGAAGTGATTTAAGCAAGAGTGCAACATGGGTAATAGACTGAAGGGAGACAAGACAGGAGCAGACAGACTTCCAGGCTCCAATAAAAATCCAAGTGAGACACGGCATGGGGCTTGGATGGTGGAGATATGGACAGACTCAAGATGTAGATCAACAGTAAAATAGACAAGTGTTAGTGAAATAAATCTTAAGTTAACAAAAGTTAGGATATAAAATTTCTTCTACAGGATTCCAAAGTAAAGCAACAATTACTTCTGTGTGATGAAAAGTGGGGTTGATTTTTTTTTCTCTGCCTGCTTATACTTTTCTAGACTTTCAAATTATCCCAAAATGTCTATTTATTTTGAATTATAATTTTATTTAAAATATAAAAAATACTTTCTTATGCAAAGTAAATTAGTTTAATTGATTGCCAAGGTGCAGTTTATTCAAAGTCGTAGATTTTGAAGTCTTTTAAGGCCTTGGATTTAAATCTGAGCTGGAATAAACAGCCCATTTAAACTTGCTCTTGGCTGGGCACAGTGGCTCAAACCTGTAATCCCAGCACTTGGGGAGGCAGAGGTGGGCGGATCACGAGGTCAGGAGATCGAGTCCATCCGGCTAACATGGTGAAACCTCATCTCTACTAAAAATACAAAAAAAAAAAAAATAGCCAGGTGTGGTGGCACACACCTGTAGTCCCAGCTACTTGGGAGGCTAAGGCAGAAGAATCGCTTGAACCTGGGAGGCAGAAGTTGCAGTGAGCCGAGATCGCGCCACTGCACTCCAGCCTGGGTGACAGAGTGAGACTCCGTCTCAATAAACAAAAACTATAAAAAACAAAACAAAACGAAACTTTCTCTTTAGGATTTAAAGAATCTCATAATTTCTCTGTGGGTAGCATAATTGCCTGGAATGGGACCCACCTGTTATTTGAACACACATATAAACATTACATATGGACATACAACTTATAAACCTTATTTTAATGAAAAAATTTACCAGAGTGGTTGTATAATGCACTGATTAAAATGAAGTGCTGAGTTCATGATAAAGCAGGTATTTTGAAAATTGTGTAACACCTTTTTATTATGGGTAGCTATGACACTTTTTAAATACTTTGTTACTACTGTTTGTTTTGTTTTAGGTCTGGTTAGAAAGTAAAACAGAGGTTAGAATAAGTTGTTTGGGAATCTTATGGAAATGCTGGCATGTCAGAAAAATACTCTACAAATCACTGAGTCAAGAAAGCAAAATGCAATACAATTTCTCTGTCCCCACTGAGCCATCATGCCTTTTTTTGTTCACCGAGAACAGGTTTGGTGACCAATGGGGTTAGTGGCATTAATTGGAAACTTCAGACACTGCCTCCCAACCTGCACATGTCCTTCACAGCTGATTTCTGAGAGAAGATGGGACGTTTTCTCCTTCAGTTATCCTTTGGCACTAGAAGTTAAGCCTTGTTATTATGTGTTTCATCTATGTTAGAAAAAGGAATATAAACTATGTTAAATGGCATAAAAATAGTAAACCTAAATCTTTAAAGGTTGGAAGCTAACCTTGTGTAAACCTCTGGTGTAAAACTCTCTGCTTATTCATGGAAGAAAGGCAAGAGATGCGAAAACAGGTGAATGGGGAGCTATGCAGACCTGGACCAAGCATGTGCTCTGCTTCTACCTGGCTATAAGACCTGGGAAAAGTCACTTATCCTCTCTTAGCCTCAATTTTGTCATCTGTAAAAATGGAAAGCATAATAATTCATACTGTGTGGAGCTGCTGGGAGAACTACACGTGGTAATACCGTGAAACACTTTGCACATAGAAATCTCCATAAACGTTCACCATTCTTATGGCATCATCATCATCATTAGATGTCCTCTGTCTCAGAAGTGACTTTTTCATCTACAAAACATTGAGAGACACCCCTCAGGATGCAGCTCCCTAGGCAAGTAAGCCAATAATCACGTGTTCTGCTGTGAGCTATACCTCCACATTCTCAGAGAGACTGAGAAATCTATGATACCTGAATGATTCACACCTGCAATTTCCAGGAACCCCTTCTCCATACACTCCACGGTAGTCAAATAATCATATATTTATTGAACCTGTGCTGTGCACAAAGCACCGTGCTAGGTATGTGACACCAGGGATAGATTCTTTGCTCCAAGAAGTTTATGATGAAGACAAAACAACTGTATGAAGAGAAAAAAGAATTATCCAAGGTAGTTTATGCTAGATGCCAGATGCATCTAAAGATCAAGAGTAGAGGCTTTCAGAAGGGGAGAGATGACTGTGATGGGAGAGTTGGGAGCCTTCTGGGAAGACATAAGGTTCAAAGTGGGTTTTCAAGAAGATGTGTGACTCAAGTAAAGAAAGGAGAAAAGTAGGCATGTCAGAAAGACACAGAGATCAGGTTGACAAGGAGATCAATCAGAGTGGACTAGAGAGGTGCTCTCAAAGTATAGCCCCAGAACAGCAGCCTCAGGATTACCTGCTCAGGCTGTCATAATAAAATAACAAAGACTGAGTGGCCTAAACACAAAAATTTATTTTCCAGTTCTGAAGGCTCTCCTCCTGGCTTGGAGACAGCCTTCTTCTTGCTGTGTCTTCACATGGTTGAGAGAGAGATCCTAAGTTCTCTGGTGTCTCATTTTATAAGGATACTGATCCCATCAGGCCATGGTCCCACCCTATTACCTCATTTAAGCTTAGTTATTTCCTTAGAGGCCCTATCTCTAAATACAGTCACACTGGGAATTAGGACTTCAACATATGAATTTGGGGGAGACACCAACATTCTATCTATAGCACATGGAAACTTTTCAGGCGCGCTAAATCTTGGGCTTTACCCTGAAACTACTGTGACAGAAACCCTAGGAGTCAGCCTCAAATATCTCTTTTCATCAGCCTTTTTGGTGCTCCTGAGTTTGAGAACCACTCAAGAGTCAATAGGGGAAGTGAATGGAGGGAAGACGAAAGAAGTAGATTGTCACCAGAATTTGGAGAATTTTGAGCCTCAAGAATGTGGAGGCTGGTCTTAGTGGGAGACCTAGAAAGAGAGGAGGTCATACAGGTTAATATAAACCATTTATTTTGCCATCTGCTTGTGGAAGAAAGGGGAGGAAGGAAAGGAGGGGAGAAGAAAAGAAGGAAGGAATTAAGAGAAAGGGAACGAAGGAGAAGGACAGGGAGGGAATGAGGATGGGAGAGAAGGAAAGAAGGAAGGAATTAAGAGAAAGGGAAGGAAGGAGAAAGGGAGGGAATGAGGATGGGAGAGAAGGTGGCCTTTTGGAAAACAGTTTCATAGTTTAGGTATTCACATTCTAAGTATAGTAATAGCAGGAATGGAGAAAAGGGATGAATATGATAAATATTATTGAAATCTAGAGGTCATTCCAGGGTCAAGCAAGCAAAGGAGAAAAGGGAATTAGGTAATTCATAGATCTGTGCAACCTACCACTGACGAAAATTTGGAAGCTTAGATGGGGAGCTGATTTGAGGCCCAGATTCAGTTTTATTTATTTGTGCTGATGTTAACAGGAGGACATCTAAGTGACTATGTCTACTAAGATATGAAATATGGTTAAGAGAGCAGTCAGTTCTGAACTGAAACTACATTCAAGAGGTGATTCTTGAATCCTGTGGAGCCTTTGCAAGTTCTGAGGAAGGGCGCACCGTGAGAGAGGATAAACAAAGTCACAGAGAAAGCCACTATTTCAAGGAAAGCAAAGGCCCAGAAGTAGGGTGAAGATGAGGGCAGGGTAAATATCAATGACATTTCAATGTTTGTGCCGGTTAGTCCCTCAAAAGGCCTCTCAGTCTGAGCTCTGCAGAAGGGACATGTTTGCAAGTCACTGTGAGTCCTCTGGACAAATCACTGTGCCTATGAACTGGGCCAGCTAGCCAAAACTGTGAATTACGACGACCACCACTACTGTTAGCCTGACCCCTTGTTAAACAGGAGAATGGTTTTCAGTACCAGCTAAAAGAATTTTAAAATGTTGACCATTTATATTACTTAAGTAATGTGCTACCATTTATAAGTAATATAAATGTTGGTCATTTATATTACTTAAGCAACGTGCTACAGAAACACCGGGCTACAGAAACCCTAAGGTTTCTGTAACAGTAAACTGACGGTTCTCTAATGCAGTTCAGCATCACCTGTTGGGCTTGTTTCGGGCTTGTTTGACCACAGATTGCTGGGTTACATTCAGAGTTTCTTACTCAGTGGGTCTGGGTGGGGTCTGAGAATCTGCATTTATAATAAGCTCTCAGACACAACTGATGATGCTGGTTTAGGAACCACAGTTTGAGAACCATTGTTAAGCCTCACGCCACGCCATTCCTATCATGAGAGCCACCTGTAGCTAATTCAGGGTAACTTGTTGGCTGCAGACTATAACCATAGACAGTTACTTTAGCAATATAAACCACTAGATAAAAGAAACCCCCAAAACTCAGAATAGGAAAATATAGAGTCAATGAAAAATACGATTTTCCAAATGAGAGCATGTGTTTTATAGCCTCAAAAGAATATTTTCACATAGACTGCACTAAAATAACAACAAGATAAATCTGAAACTAAAGCTTAAAAAGGCCTTTATGAAACTAAAAACACTTTCACACCTGAGGTAAAGGGCTACATAGTTCCCTCAATTTTTTCTCATATCTTAGCTTTCATTTAAATGACATTGCCATTTTACGTATAATAGGAGAACCTAGAAATTTGATTCCTGTTTATTTGTGCAAACCAAAGGGGTTATTTCCAAATATTTTCAGTTTTTCTTCACGTATAGTAGAAATGATTTAAAAGCCAGGTTTTGTTGGAAACTGCCATAAATGTGGTTAATAGTGGCTGCCTCAGCATCCATTTTCAGGCCTGACCTAAGTTGTCTGAAGCCCATTCTCACTGTATCACCTCTGGTCTGGGTAACACTTCGCCTCCCTGAGTGGTTGTGATGTGGTCCATTTGTTCTTCATGCCACTGAACCAAAACCCACACAGCCCACAGCTGCTGACCATGATAAAACCTAATGGCCAACACCAGGGTCCTGTAAATAAGCCTTGCTTCCTACATGTTCTCTTAAATCAGCCAAGCCACACCCCCCACGAGAAAGCCCCAGGACATAGCTTCAGGTCCTTGCTCGCTCTGCGCTCCGACTTCCCACAGCCTCCAGACTCCCCCTCAGACTCGCGCCGCTCGCCAGACCTCTGGGATGTGTAAGTAAGAGATTTCTTCTGTTCATGCGTTTTCGTTTCACCTCCTCCTTGTGCCTCACCTGACTGACACCCTAGAACCTACCTTTCCCCCTGGCCAGGGCTCTCCTGGAGATTGGCTGGTTTCTGGCCCCCTCCAAAGAGAGACCTCAAGACCAAATTAGGAACCTAAATATATAAATCACAACAGAAAGCTTGGTTGTTTACTGACAATATATATTTATAATGTAAAATGTGTTTATGATTTAGAACACACCAGCCCTAGCTCTAAATTGCATTGCTATCTTGTAGTGTGCCATTACGCCTCGTTTCATTTCATTTTCCACTTGAAGTCATTTTATTCCCTCAGTTTATAAACACCTTGAATTCTTTAGCCTAAAAGGCAAGGTAACCTGATAGAGCATCCCCCTTTGTAACCATAACCCCTAATGCAGAACAAATTAAACGTGCAAAACTGTGAGCACCATGCCCTACATTGTTAAAGAAAGAAAATGATGTTGAAAAGTGGTGAAAGTCCTTATGAAGAAATTCAAAAGAGGAGAAGAGTAGACAGATGAACAGGAAATGGAAAAAGTCAGGTTTTCTTTCCTTTAGGAGTAAGCCAATTTGAAAAGTAGGGGTTAAGTGTTACAGTCCATTTAGATGGCAGGTATTCTTAATATTCACTAAGAAAACATTATGATACAAATGTTCATTGTGCAAAGCACACCTGTAATATTTCATCTGGTCCTCTCAGTGACCCTATAAGAAACATGAAACATTTTCAGATGAGACTAGGCTTCAGGGTGAAATTAGGTGACTGGTAAGACATAGAGTAAGTAGTGGAACTGGATTTAAATCCAAATTCTTCCAACTGTAAGCACAGGGCATTTTCCACGAATCAGCCCAGTAACCAAAGAAACCTAATTTTTCCAAACATTTAAAGTGATGCTATGGCCATTTGAGTAAAACCAATTTTGGCCTATACTTTTGATTCCTCATCACCAGCCTACCATTGGTTATCTGATATGGGCAGCAGAATTAAGAGGTAATGAAGTCTAACAGAACCTCTCATTATTTGTGTGGATGCAGTAGTAACCGAGATGGTGATATAGTTTGGATGTTTGGCCCCTCCAAATCTCATGTTGAAATGGGATCCCCAGTGTTGGAGACAGGGCCTGCTAGCAGGTGTTTGGGTCCTGGGGCAGATCCTTCATGAATGGCTTGGTGCCCTCCTCATGGTAATGACTGAGTTCTTGCTCTATTCATTCAGTAAGATCTGGTTGTTAAAGAGTGTGGTACTGCACCTGTGTCTCTCTTGCTTCCTCTCTCACCATGTTAAATGCCAGCTCCCCTTTGCTTTCTGCCATGATTGTAACCTTCCTTAGGCCTCAAAAGAAGCAGATGCTGGCGCCGTGCTTCTTGGGCAGTCTGCACAACCATGAGTCAAATAACCCTCTTGTCTTTACAAATAACCCAGCCTCAGGTATTCCTTTATAGCAATGCAAAATGGATTAATACAGACGGGGAGATACAGGTATTAATTTAACAGATGCTTGTATATTGCCTCATATTCTCACTGGGACTGGGAAGTGTTAGAGGAATATAATTGAAAACAGAATCTCCTCCTAACCCAGAAAACTTCTCCACAAAGGTAGAAGAGAAAGAACACAGTTTTATTCAATAAGCATTAAACCAGAGTGAGATGCATGTCTCAGGGAATCAGCTAAGAGATTGCAAAGACAGAAAAAAAATCTCAACTTTTTATATAACAAGCAGATATAACCTTTTATATACAGATTCTCGAGGTAAACAATAACTTGTCCTCAAGGGGACTTTACAGCACCATTTGTCAAACAACTTTCATCCTAAATTCCCTTAGTAATTGGGGTAACTGTCTGTGTTAGACAATTGGCTTTATCCAAAGCAAAAATAAACTTCTCGTATCTTTATAAAAGGAGGTTGTCTTGCAACTTGGAGTAAGATATCAGCTGAAATTACCCTCCTAGCCTCCTACAGAACCTGATAAATAGAGATATTATCTTCCCTGATAGTTTTCAAAGTGATGATTCCCCGATCTTTGAGAATGGTATCCTTGGGTCTTAAAACTAGCAAGAGACTAAGTTAGCTTTTAAAAATATTTATATACATTTCAAAATGACAAAGATGTACAAGCTTTCTAAAGTAAATACCCTAAGAAAAGCCTGTTTGTTTCCTTATTTTTAACATGGAGAACATATTAGTGATATAGTCCTTATAGGCTTCTTAACAAAATACTACAGGGTGGGTAACTTAAATAACAGATATTTATTCCCTCAGTTCTCAAGGCTGAAAGCCCAAGATGAAGGTGCCAGTGGGGTTGGTTTTTGGTGAGATTGCTCTTCCTATCTTGCAGACAGTTACCTTTTTACTCTGTTCTCATGGCCTTTTCCCTATGCACAGGGAAAGAGATCTCTGGTGTTTCTTCCTCCTCTTAAAAGGACACCAGTCCTATCATATTGGAGCCCATCCTTGTCACCTCATCTAACCTTAATTAACTCTTTAAAGTCCCTTTCTTCCAATAAAGTCACACTGGAGGGTGGGGCTTTCACAAACAAATTTAGGGGGGACACAATTCAGTCCATAACAAAGAGTTGAGCTTATTTTTAGTTGGCATTTGCCCTTACAGGAATAACAAGCCAGGCTAAGTCCTTGTCATCATGGGATGCAAGTAATGCAAGTTGCCAGTAATAATCAAGGAAATAAGCAGGGATGAGTGAAGGCCCTTGGCTCAAGGATGAGAAGAAACCAGCCAGCTCCTGGTTTTCTTCACACTGTCTTCCATAGTGGCTGTACTAGTTTACATTCCCACCAGCAGTATGGACGTGTTCCCTGATTGCTGCAACCACACCAACATCTACTGTTTTCTTTATTCTTTTTTTTTATTATTATTATACTTTAAGTTCTAGGGTACATGTGCGTAACGTGCAGGTTTGTTACATATGTATACTTGTGCCATGTTGGTGTGCTGCACCCATCAACTCGTCAACACCCATCAACCAGTCATTTACATCAGGTATAACTCCCAATGCAATCCCTCCCCTCTTCCCCCTCCCCATAATAGGCCCCGGTGTGTGATGTTCCCTTTCCCAAGTCCAAGTGATCTCATTGTTCAGTTCCCACCTATGAGTGAGAACATGCGGTGTTGTGTTTGTTTTTCGTTTTCTTGTGATTATTGCTGAGAATGGATGGCGTTCCAGCTGATCCATGACCCTACCAAAGGACACCAAAACTCATCTTTTTTATGCTGCATTAGTGTAATTCATGTGTCATATGTGGCCACATTTTCTTAATCCAGTCTGTGCACTGATGGACACTTTGGGTTGATTCCAATGTGCTTTGCTATGTGGATAGTGCCCCACAATAAACGTACATGTGCAGTATCTTTATATGCAGCATGATTTATAATCCTTTGGGTATATACTCGAGGCTAAGGGGATTGGCTCGGGTCATTATGGTACTTCTTAGTTCTAGACCTTGAGAATCGCCCATACTGTTGTTTCCATAATGTTGAAATACTTTGCATCCCGATCAACAGTGTAAAAGTGTTCTATTCGTCCCATCCTCTCAGCACCTGTTGTTGCCTGACTTTGAATGATTGCATTCTAACTGGGTGTGAGGATGGTATTCTGCGTTGTGGTTTGATTTGCATTTCTCTGATGGCCAGTTGATGATGAGCATTTTTTCCATGTGTCTGTTGGCTATATGCATGTCTTCTTTTGAGAAATGTCTGTTTCATATCCTTTGCCCATTTTGATGGGTTGTTGTTTTTTCTTGTAAAACTTTGTTTCTGAGCTTCTTTGTAGGTGTCTGAGATATTAGCCCTTTGTCAGATGAGTAGATTGCAACGAACTTTCTCCATTCTGGTAGGTTGCCATTTCATCTGATGGTAGTTTCTTTTGCTGTGCAGAAGCTCTTTAGTTTAATTAGATCTCATGGTGTGTCAATTTGCTTTTGTTGCATTGCTTTTGGTTTTTAGACATGAAGTCCTTGCCCATGCCTATGTCCTGATTGGTATTACCTAGATTTTCTTCTAGGGTATTTATGATTAGGGTCTAACATTTAAGTCTCTAATCTATCTTGAAATTAATTTCATATAGGATAAGGAAAGGAATCCAGTTTCAGCTTTCTACTTATGGCTTAGCCAATTTTCCCAGCACCATTTATTAAATAGGGGGAATCCTTTCCCCATTTCTTTGTTTTCTCAGGGTTGTCAAAGATCAGATGGCTGTAGATGGTGTGGTATTATTTCTGAAGGCTCTGTTCTGTTCCATTGCTATTATCTCTGTTTTGTGGGTACCAGTTACCATGCTGTTTTGGTTAGTGTAGCCTTGTAGTACAGTTTGAAGTCAGGTAGCGTGATGCCTCCAGCTTTGTCTTTGACTTAGGAGTTGGCAATGTGGGCTCTTTTTTTGGGTTCCATATGAACTTTTAAGCAGTTTTTCCAATTCTGTGAAGAAACTCATTGGTAGCTGGATGGGATGGCATTGCATCGTATAAATTACGTTGGGCAGTTATGGCCATTTTCAACAATATTGTTTCTTTCCTATCCATGAGCATGGTATGTTTCCTTCCATTTGTTTGTGTCCTCTTTTATTTCAATAGCAGTGGTTTTGTAGGTTCTCTTGAAAGAGGTCCTTTACATCCTTGTAAGTTGGATTCCTAGGGTATTTTATCTCTTTGAAGCAATTGTGAATGGAAGTTCATTCATGATTTGCTCTCTGTTATATCTGTCTGGGGGTATAGGAATGCTTGTGATTTTTGGACATTAATTTTGTTATCCTAAAGTTTTGCTGGAATTGCTTATCAGCTTAAGGAGATTTTTGGGCTGAAGATGATGGTGGTTTTCTAAAATATACGTCATGTCTCTGAAACAGGGACAATTTGACTGTCTTCTTTTCCTAACTGAATACTTTTATTTCTTTTCTCGTTGCCTGATTGCCTTGCCAGAACTTTCCACCTATGTTGAATAATGGGCTGTTCTTGCAGGAGTCTAAGGTGGTATCTCATTTGTGGTTATTGATTGCTTGCATTTCCTTGATTCATTAGTAATGTTGGAGCATTTTTTCATATAATTGTTAGCCATTTTGTATATCTTTTATTTTTTTTTATTTATTTATTTATTTATTTATTTATTTATTTATTTATTTGAGACTGAGTCTCACTCTCTCACCCAGGCTGGAGTGCTGTGGCACAATCTCGCCCCACTGCAGCTTCCGCCTCCTGGGTTCAAGTGATTCTCCTGCCTCAGCCTCCCAAGTAGCTGGGATTACAGGCACACGCCACCATGCCCAGCTAATTTTTGTATTTTAGTAGAGATGGGGTTTCACCATGTTGGCCAGGCTGGTCTTGAACTCCTGACCTAGTGATCCACCTGCTTCAGCCTCCCAAAGTGCTGAGATTACAGGCATGAGCCACCACACCCAGCCAGCCATTTGTGTATCTTCTTTTGAGAATTGTCTATTCATGTCCTTAGGCCACTTTTTGATCGGATTGTTTGTTCTTACTGATTTGAGTTCATTGTAGATTCTGGATATTAGTCCTTTGTCAGAAGTATAGATTGTGAACATTTTATCCCACTCTGTGGATTGACTGTTTGCTAACTGTTCTTTTTGCCATGCAAAAGCTCTTTATTTTAGTTAGGTCCCAGCTATTTCTCTTTGCTTTTATTGCAATTGCTTTTGGGTTTTTAGACATGAAATCCTTGTTTAAGCCAATGTCTAGGAGGGTTTTTCCAATGTTATCATCGAGAATTTCTATAGTTTCAGCTCTTAGGTTTAAGTCCTTAATCCAACTTGAGTTGATTTTTGTATAAGGCAAGAGATGAGGATCCAGTTTCATTCTCCTACCTGTGGCTACCCAGTTATCCCAGCACCATTTGTTGCAAAGGGTGTCCTTTTCCTGCTTTGTTTTTGTTTGCTTTGTTGAAGATCAATTAGCTGTAAGTATTTGGGTTTATTTCTGGGTTCTCTATTCTGTTCCATTGGTCTATGTGCCTATTTTTATACCAGTACCACTCTGTTTTGGTGACTGTGGCCTTATAGTATAGTTTGAAATCAGGAAGTGGGATGCCTCCAGATTTGTTCTTTTTGCTTAGTCTTGCTTTGGCTATGTGGGCTTTTGGTTAGTTCCATATGAATTTTAGAATTCTTTTTTCTAACTCTGAAGAATGATGGTGGTGTTTTCATGGGAATTGCATTGTATTTGTAGATTGCTTTTGGCAGTATGCTCATTTTCACAATATTGATTCTAACATCCATGGGATGTGTTTCCATTTGTTTGTGTCATCTGTGTTTTCTTTTATCGGTGTTACGTAGTTTTCCTTGCAGAGGTCTTCTGACTCTTTTGTTAGGTATATTCCTAAGAGTTTGTTTGTTTGTTTGCAGCAATTGTAAAAGGGGTTGAGTTATTGATTTGATTCTCTGTTTTGTTGCTGTTGGTGTATAGAAGAGCTACTGATTTCTGTAAATTAATCTTGTATCTGGAAACTTGGCTGAATTCTTTTACCAGTTGTACAAGCTATCTGGAGGAGTCCTTAGGGTGTTCAAGGTAGACAATCATGTCAGCAAACAGGGACAGCTTGACTTCCTCTTTACCTATTTTAATGCCCTTTATTTCTTTTTCTTGTTTGATTGCTCTGGCTAGGATTTCCAGTACTGTGTTGAAGAGGAGTGGTGAGAGTGGCCATCCCTGTCTTGTTCCAGTTCTCAGAGGGAATACTTTCATCTTTTCCCCATTCAGTATTATGCTGGCTGTGGGTTTGTCATAGATGGCTTTTATTACATTAAGATATTTCCCTTGCATACTGATTTTGTTGAGGGTTTTAATCATAAAGGGATGTTGGATTTTGTTTAATGCTTTTGCTGCATCTATTGAGATGATGTGATTTTTGTCTTTAATTCTGTTTATGTCATGTATCACATTTTTTGACTTGTGTGTGTTACACCATCCCTGCATCCCTGGTATGAAACCTACTTGGATCGTGGTGGATTATCTTTTTGATAGGTTGTTAGATTTGGTTAGCAAGTATTTTGTTAAGGATTTTAAATGTATATTCATCAAGAATATTGGTCTGTAGTTTTCTTTTTTGTGCCCTTTCCTGGTTTTGGTATTAGGGTGATGCTGGCTTCATAGAATGAATTAAGGAGGGTCCCTTCTTTGTCTGTCTTGTGGAATAGTGTCAAAAGGATTGGTACCAATTCTTCTTTGAATGTCTGATAGAATTCTGCTCTGAATCCATCTGGTCCTGAATGTTTTTTGTTGGTAACTTTATAATTACCATTTCAATCTCACTACTTATTAGTCTGTTCAAGGTATCTAATTCTTCCTGATTTAAGCTAAGAGGGTTGTATTTTTCCAGAAATTTACCCAAAACTTCTAGATCTTCTAGTTTATGTACATGAAGTTTTCATAGTAGCCTTGAATGATCTTTTGTATTTCAGTGTTGTCAATTGTAATATCTCCCGTTTCATGTCTCAGTGAGGTTATTTGGATTTTCTCTTTTTTTCTTGGTTAATCTTGCTAATAGTCTATCAATTTTATTTATCTTTCCAAATAACAAGCTTTTTGTTTCATTTATCTTTTGTAATTTTGTTTGTTTGTTTCAATTGCATTTACTACTGCTCTGATGTTGGTTATTTCCTCTCTTCTGCTGGGTTTGGGTTTGGCTTGTTCTTGTTTCTTTAGTTCCTTGACACATGACCTCATCTTGTCTGTTTGTGCTGTTTCAGACTTTTTGATATAGGCATTTAGGGCTATGAACTTTCCTGTTAGTACCACCTTGGCTGTATTAGCTATATCCCAGAGGTTTTGATAGGTTGTATAATTATTGTTGTTGAGTTTGATGAATTTTTTAATTTTTATCTCAATTTCGTTTTTGATTCAGTGCTCATTCAGGAGCAGGTTATTTAATTTCCATATATTTGTGTGATTTTGAAGGTTCCTTTTGGAGTTTAGTTCCAGTTTTATTCCACTGTGGTCTGAGAGAGCGCGTGATATAATTTCAATTGTCTTAAATTTATTGAGGCTCATTTTATGGCCTATCGTATGGTCTATCTCAGAGAAAGTTCCATGCACTGTTGAATAGAATGTGTGTTCTGTGGTTGTTGGATGAAATCTTCTGTATATATCTGTTAAGTCCATTTGTTCCAAGGTATAGTTTAAATCCATTGTTTCTTTGTTGACTTTCTGTCTTGATGACCTGTCTAGTGCTGTCAGTGTAGTATTGAAGTCACCCACTATTATTGTGTTGCTGTCTATCTCATTTCTTAGGTAAATTAATAATTGTTTTATAAATTTGGGAGCTCCAGAGTCAGGTGCATATATATTTAGGATTGTGATATTCTCCTGTTGGACAAGGTCTTTTACCATTCTATACTATCCCTCTTTGTCTCTTTTAACCACTGTTGCTTTAAAGTTTGTTTTGTCTGATGCAAGAATAGCTACACCTGTTCTCTTTTGGTGTCCTTTTGTATGAAATGCCTTTTTCTACCCCCTTACTTTAAGTTTATGTGAGTCCTTATGTGTTAGGTGAGCCTCCTGAAGGCAGAAGATAGTTGGTTTGTGAGTTCTTATCCATTCTGCGGTTCTGTATCTTTTAAGTGTAGCATTTAGGCCATTTACATTTAATGTTAGTATTGAAATGTGAAGTACTGTTGCATTCATCATGCTCTTTGTTGCCTGTGTACTTTGTTTTTTGTTTTTTTGTTTTTGTTTTTTACTTGTATTTTTGTTTTATAGGTCTTGTGTGATTTATGCTTTAAAGAGATTTGGTTTTGATGTGTTTCCAGGATTTGTTTCAAGATTTAGAGCTCCTTTTAGCAGTTCTTGTAGTGATGGCCTGGTAATGGCAAATTCTCTCAGCATTTGTTTGTCTGAAAATGACTGTATCTTTCCTTCATATATGATGCTTGGTTTCACTGGATACAAAATTCTTGGCTAATCATTGTTTTAGTTGAGGAGGCTAAGATAAGGGCCCTATCCCTTTTAGCTTGTATGGTTTCTGTTGATAACTCTCCTGTTAATCTGATAGGTTTTCTTTTATAGGTTACCTGGTGCTTCTGTCTCACAGCTCTTAAGATTCTTTCCTTTGTCTTAACATTGGATAACTTGATGGCCATGTGCCTAGGCAAAGATCTTTTTGTGATGAATTTCCCATGTGTTCTTTGTGCTTCTTGTATTTGCATGTCTAGGTTTCTATCAAGGCCAGGGAAGTTTTCCTCGATTATTTCCCCACATATGTTTTCCAAGCTTTTAGAATTGTCTTCTTCCTCAGGAACACCAATTATTCTTAGGTTTGGTCATTTAACATAATCCCAAACTTTGTGGAGGTTTGCTCATATTTTCTTATTCTTTTTTCTTTGTCTTTATTGGATTGGGTTAATTTAAAGACCTTCGAGCTCTGAATTTCTTTCTTCTACTTGCTCAATTCTATTGCTGAGACTTTCCAGAGCATTTTACATTTCTAAAAGTGTGTCCAAAGTTTCCTGAATTTCTTATTTTTTTTTTCTTTAAGATGTCTATTTCCTTTAATATTTCTCCTTTCACTTCTTGTATCACTTTTTTGGATTTCCTTGCACCAGGCTTTGCCTTTGTCTGGTGCCTTCCTGAGTAGCTTAACTAACCTCCTGAATTCTTTTTCAGGTAAATCAGGGATTTCTTCTTGGTTTAGATCCATTGCTGGTGAACTAGTGTGATCTTGGGGGCATGTTGACTAGCCTTGTTTTGTCATATTACCAGGATTGGTTTTCTGGTTCCTTCTTATTGGGATAGGCTCTATCAGAGGGAAGGTCTAGGGCTGAAGGCTTTTCTGATTTTTTTGTCCCACAGGGAGTTCCCTTAATGTAGTACTCTCCCCATTTGCCTGTGGATGTGACTTCCTGTGAGCCAAACTGCAGGGATTGTTGTCTGTCTTCTGGGTCTAGCCACCTAGTGAGTCTACGCAGTTCTGGGTTGGTACTGAGGGTTGTCTGCACAGAGTCTGTGAACCATCTGTGGGTCTCTCAGCCATGGATCAGCGCCTGTTCCAGTGGAGGTGGCAGAGGGTGCAGTGGACTCCCTCTGAGTCCTCATGAGGGTTCTTAACTTTAGTGATTTAAAGCTCTATTTTTGTGCGGGTTGACCTCCTGCCAGGAGATGGTGCTTTCCAGAAAGCATCAGCTGTAGTAGTGTAGAGAGGGACCATTGGTGGGTGGTGCCTTAGAACTCCCAAGATTATATGCCCTTTGTCTTCCGCCACCAGGGTAGGTAGGGAAGGACCATCGGGTGGGGGCAGGGCTAGGTGTGTCTCAGCTCAGACTCTCCTTGGGCGGGTTTTGCTGTGGCTGCTGTGGGGGATGGGGGCAAGATTCCCAGGTCACTGACTTTGTATACCTAGGAGGATTATGGCTGCCTCTGCTGAGTCATGCAGGTTGTCAGGGAAGTGGGGAAAAATTGACAGTCTCAGGCCTCACCCAGGTCCCACACAAACTGAAGGGCTAGTCTCACTTCCACCATGCCCCCTGCAACATCCCCAAGACTGTTTCTAGGCAGAGGGCAAGTTGGGCTTGAAAACTTTCCTTCTCCCAGGTTCAGCTTTCTCAGTAGGGATGTATGTTCAGGAAAGGATGTTGGGGAAACTAGCCCCACACCACCCAGCGGATACCCTGAGTCTGGTGGAGACAAAGGAGTTAGAGACAGAATAAGTGTTTAAAAGGTGGGTCCAGGGGACTGGAATGTTGGAGGCTTGCTCACGACTCAGAGCTCTCGAACTCTGCCCAATTTATTGGTTTACCAGATCTTTGTTCTTAGGGCAGATGGGAGGGGGGAAAAGGGATGAGGAAAAGGATTAATCAGTGAAGGAGAACTCATGAGTCATTTGATAAGATGTATAGCAGTAGTGGTTTCTGTGAATTTCCTTGGGCAAAGGCATGTGTCTAAACTACTTAAGATCTTTAACTTATCGGGACTGAAATGGGTGGGAGGAGGTTTCAGGAGGAGCCAAGACATTTGATTATACTCCACTGCTTCAAGGGAGTATTATCTCCCTGAGCAACCTGTGGAATGCCGCTAAGCAGTTATGCTCTCAGAGCATAAAGACATGAAGGCAATAAGGAGACTTCTCCTCATAGGCCACCCATGGCTTCCCATGGGTGTCTCATACAAGGGAGACAAACTCAACTGGCACCCCAGAAACTCTTTCCTGCAAAGGAAGTTCTCCTTTTTCCACTCCCGCAGTTGCGGCACTCACAGTATTTGGGGTGTCTCCTGGTCCCTGTAGGAGTAGCCCCTTCCTTCAGAGGGTCTGTGGGTCCTCTCAGGATTGCTGGTTTGTTCTTGCAGTTCATCTGGAACTAAAATTCACAATGCAAACCTCCACAGGCTGTTCTGCCCGGGGCTGCAATCTAGTCCTGCCTCTCGTTTGCCTTGATCTATAAGAAGATTCTTAATTATGGAATTTGTGATTATTTTAAGTTATCTAAGGCAATTGTGTTCAGATCTTATTTTGCCACTAAAACTACATTGGAAATATATTCCCTACCACTCATGCTAAGAGTGGTTTTAGTGATGTAATTGCATAAAAGTTTCTCCAGAAATAATTCAGAATTCTTGGACAGCTTCTATTTGTTTAATTCTTTGGCTTATTTGGACAGATTCAACTTTCCAATGAATTGGACTTGATCTTTTATACAAATGTAGCCAAATAATTGAAAAGTAATTTTCCGTTCATTATACTAGTTACTCAGTCTCTTAAATGATTACATGAAGTAGATAACATATTTCTTCAGAGGGTAAGAAATATTACATATGAAGATGCCTTTAAGAATTTGAAAAAAAAAAATGTCTTCAATAGGAGTTTTGGTTGTCTTCTTGGGCTTGGTTTGAGTGTTTTAACTAAGTTCATTGGTATTTTTGGACAGATTCAGGTCAAACCCAACATGACTGAGTCTAGTTGAATTGGACAATGTTTGAGCCACTGAATCTGAAGTTTCAAACCAGAAATATGTTAAGTTCCATTTCAGAGGTTACATTTACCAGAAAGTTGTATGTTTTTCATGGCATATAAATATGCTTATCCCAACTGTGGGTGTGTTTTCTACCAGAAGTGCTACGTTAAAAAGAATATTTTCTGTATCACATGCCAAACATGTCTCCCTGTGAATTTTAGATAACTAATTTCCCACAAGGAAGGTGATGATTATGGAGGCCAGCTTTGTTGTCTTTAGTTTTGTGGGATTTTCATCTAGGAATTGGAATATAAAGAGTATGGCCTTGATGCAAATTGAAATAACTGTAAGTTCTAGGCTTGCTTTGAGGAGTTACCCTCTGATATGCATATGCACAACCATAACTCAAAAGGCCAAATGAGAGCACCACCAAGGTCAAATACAACCATGATGGGAGGCATTGCACGGGCAGGAGGACTGGGGATATCATTTGAATGTTTTGTCTTTTCCAATTCTCATGTTGACACGTGATCCCCCAACGTTGGAGGTGGGGTCTAGTGGGAGGTGTTTGGGTTATGGGGGCAGATCCCTCATGAATGGTTTGGTGCCCTCCATATGGAAATGAGTGATTTATTGCTCTATTCACATCAGAGCTGGCTAAGAGTGTGGAACCTCCCTCTTCTTTTGCAGTGTGACACAGTTACTTCCCCTTTGCCTTCAACCATGAGTAAAAGCTCCCAGAGGTCTCACCAGTAGCTGAGAAGATAGTGGTGCCATGCTTGTATAGCCTGCAGAACTGTGACTCAAATAAACCTCTTTTCTTAATAAGTTACCCAGTCTCAGGTGTTCCTTTACAGCAATATGAAATGGACTAACAACTGGGAAGTCCCATCCTCAGGAAGAGCTGTCCCCAATCTTTTTGGCACCAGAGACGGGTTTCATCTTGGGCAGTTTCATCCCAAAACCAGTTGGGATGGTTTTGGGATGAAACTGCTCTGTCTCAGATCATCAGACATTAGTTAGGTTCTCATAAGTAGTGCACAACCTAGATCCCTCGCATGCGCAGTTCACAATAGGGTTCATGCTCCTGTGAGAATCTAATGTTGGCTGATGTGACAGGAGGCAGAGCTCAGGTGGTAATGCTCACTTGCCTGCTGCTTATCTCCTGCTGTGCAGCCCAGTTCCTAACAGACCACAGACCAGTAGCAGTCCACAGCCTGGAGGTTAGGGACCACTGCTCAGGAAGGTAAGAGCTAAGCGCAGTAGCAGCATGCCAGCGAAGAATCCTACCAGGTACATTAGGAGATAGCTTAACACCTTTGGAATTCAGGGTCCTCTGGTAGGAAGATATTCCACCGAATCTGCAAGCCAAAGTTTCTGTGTATGTAAGGGGTTTATTTTACTTAGCTCAGGGGCTGTGATCCTCTGCGTATGAACCCCAGATACGTCTGGGATAAGACATGGAAGGAGAGGGAAGAACATCAGGCATGGAGAATCATCCCTGAGACACTGCAGAAGGGACAAGAAAGCCCCCCTGTGTAAAACATAATTACATAAGAATTAAATTTTGATCTTTTTCATGGACTGGTAGCCTACGTGACACATACTAAGTACTTAAAATAGTTGAGTAAATAAATTAGTGAATAATGTATTGAAACACATAGTGTGAAAGATCAGAGGAGACTACTAACAATGATTTCAGGTGTTAAAAAAGCAAACACATTATGTACAATTTTATTCTGAGTGTCTAAAATACATCATATCCAGCTAATATAAACAATTTTCAATTATACCTAATATTCATGGAGTACAATAATGACTTTTCAAAACTGAGGCATTAAATGTATTCCAGGGATACAGACTTTGTCTTAGTATTTTATGAACAAAATAATCATTGGAGCTACCTAGTAAAGGAATATGATACCTTTTTTAGATGTTTACATGATAGAAAGTAGTCAAGCTTTAAGACTGGTAAAAACTTTCCAGGCATATTGTGGAAGACTTCTACAATGAGTGGATTTTAAACTCTAAGGTCCTTTTATTTTGTTTTGCTTTTGAGACAGAGTCTCGCTATGTCGCCCACCCTGGAGTGCCATCACAGCTCACTGCAACCTTCACCTCCCTGTTTCAAGCAATTCCCCTGCCTCAGCCTCCCGAGTAGCTGGGATTACAGGTGCATGCCACCAGGCCCGGCTAATTTTGTGTATTTTAGTAGACATGGGGTTTCACCATGTTGGCCAGACTGGCCTCCAACTCCTGATCTCAGGCAATTCGCCCGCCTCAGCCTCCCAAAGTGCTGGGATTACCAGCATGAGCCACTGCGCCCAGCCTAAAGGTCCTTTTTTAATTCTAAAATTCCATGATACTGCTTTGGGATTTAAACAATTAAGTGAAAACCTGGCTATAGACAGAGACAGTTCGATGCTCTCCAGAGGCACATCCAGGCACAGCACATATGATCTGGGTGGATTAAAGTTCTGTTGAGTCACACGGATGGAAGCAGCACTTGCATGTATTGAAGTTTCCTAAAAGAATTCAATTTATATTGATTTAGTTCAAGCACTGTAAAGTCTAAGTTGTAAAAATGGAGTCAATTTCTATTAATTTGATGTTAAAACTTTTACTAAGCATTCTAAATTTTCCCTCTTTTAAAAGAAAAAATGGCTTTTCCATGTCAGAAAATAATTGAAGCAAAAAGATTAAGCTCTGAGAGTTTATATAAAAACATGCATGCACTTGTCATTTAGCAGACACTCGGAAAATGTTAGCTGTATTTTACTGAGGCACAAATACTCACGTATTTGGTAAGAGTTTGTTTTCCTTCAATAACAGCAGGAGTATTTGTTTTGTTCATTTCTGTGACCTTGGCACCTGGTGCTCAACAAATATTAAGTGAAAACTCAATTGTGCTGTGGTAAAATAATACAGTAAAATACTATTCTAAGCATATTCTACTTTTTCCCACCTAATTTCTCATAATAATCATACATTTCAGTAATAGCTCATTTTACTTTAGCAAATATATCCATATTCATGATATTATCTGGTCACACATATATAGGTAGAGAATATTATTCCTGTTTTACCCATGAAGAAAAACAGAGGTTCAGAGAGATTAAATAATCACATTAATGACTAGGATACAAATCCCTGCTTCAAGATTCCACGTTCAGGACATTTTCTAATAAACATGAGGGTTTATGCCAGCTTCAGAGGTACAGATCAAGAAAAGAGAAAGCCTGAACAATTTCTTCTGCGTTTGATGCCTTTTTACTTTCTTTTGCTTTGACTTTGTGTCTTCTACAAGCCTGCAATGGAATCTCTATTTCTTCAGTATCTGCTTGCAATCGTTGTTACATTTGTATGCTATTTGTGGATACAAATGGTAAGAACTATTTCTTTCACTCCAGTAAGACTATCCAAGTTTCCAAAAGTAAGATGTTTCCAACGATATGTATTCATTATGGATCTGGGGCACTGGAGGAGCCTCAAGAGAGTGATTGTTCCTATAGTAGTAAAATGTTCCAACTACCTGAAACATATGGTTGTCTACACTGTTTTTAGGAATTTCCTTTAAGTAGCCTACTTCGGTGGTTGTACAGTGGAAAGTTCTTCCCCACATATAGACCAATTTTCTCCGGGTCTGTGTGAAGCCTATTACGTTTCTGTCCTCTATGGAAGTGAAGGACATCTGCATCTTTTCTTCTTGAGTAGTACTTACAACATAAAAAAGCTGTGATCTCTCACTCTTCTTTCTCATACCTCTTCCTATCCATTGCAAGTACACTTGAAGAGAATGATAATTATCTAGGCACTTAAGTTAGAGGCATTGGAAAGATTGACTTCTTCTCTTGCTTTTGTAGTAACTGTTTTGAGTACTTTTGGTTTTTTAGGAAGAAATCTCCTAGGTCTAATAGAGCAGGCATATGACCATCTATTAACCTCTTATAAGCCCGACCTACAAGAATATTGCAGGAAAATGCTGTGGTTTAGAGGAGAGGGAGAGCACTTGATGGCAGGACTGAGAAGACCCTAGAGGAACAGGGTAGGGAGCTTTGGTAGGATCTGAATAGTCACCAATACACAGAAGAAAAGACAGACTCAAAATATGGGCAAAATGGCATAGAAATTGTCTTACTTGTATCAGAGTCTTGCATAGGCTAATAAGAATTAATTTTGTCAGCAGGAAAAAGTATCCAAGTTCTGATGATCAAAGAGTACAAGACATTCTCTGTCGCTTATCCATATTCTTTTCCCTTTGGGGGCCTGGTTTAGTGGTTCAGATATCCATCTCCCTTTCTCTGTCCCCCACTCCAAAGAAGTTTTGTCACTAAATTTAGCAACAGGAAGAAAGAAGTAAAATCATCCAGGTGCCATCCTTAGGGCCACTGCCATTCACTTAAGAAACTTTCCCCTCAAAATGGAGACGTAGAAGCAGGCAAGGGTAAGGAAGTACTGGGGATAAGCATGGCGTGGTCTCTGCAATCTATTGAGTGATTTCCGGTCTCCCACCCATTGCCCCATCTGAGAACAATGGGGGGATTGACTTGCACTCTCCTCTTACTTCCCTCCCTCTGTGAGCCCACAGCCAGCTCCCCAGTCCTCTAGTCTTAGCCTCCTTGCCAGCTCCTCCCTTGGCCATTTTATTCTGGCATAAACTGAACAGGCAACTATTTCTTCATCAATTAGAAGCAGTTGAAAAGGAATGAGCTCCTCAAGGGCCTCTGAGGATCAAGAAAGCATCCAAAGAAAGCAAACCTGTAGTGGTTTCCATGGAGTTGTGCAGCCTGGCAGTTGAAGGAGATAACTTTATTTCCAAAACACTTGAATTACCGTAGTAGCTTGTTAACACACTACTCAGAGTAACTAACACAATTGTTTCTAATTTTCTGAGAACAATCGATTAATTTCACTGGGCTGACAGTGGGACAGAGTGAGAACAAGAATAGGAAGAAAAATCCTCTTTCACACACACCTGTGCCCTCCTTACTTTCATGGACGTGAGATATAAATAGCCTTTAAGTGGCCACCATAGTTCTAACATCAAGGAGCTAGAATATTTTAATATGTAGAGATGATCAGTAGATTATATGCTTTTAAATATTCTATTTTCATTTTTAAAGCATGAGCATCTTTTAGAGGATGCTCTAAATTTTTATTTTGAGATTATCAATAGATATTATGTTTAAGTATTTTAACCTTTATTGTAACACACAGCACAGAACAAAGAGCCACATAGAACAAGTGTAAGGATCACCAAAGTCATCAAAGAAAACTTTGCCAGTCACTCCAGAAGTTCCTCCATAGGTCTCATCAGTCAGAACCCCTACCCTCCCTCCAAAGTGACTTTTGTTGTAAGCACTTCTTTGCATTTCCTGATAGATTTTCATGCCCAAGATTGGATCCTTGGACATCAGTTGTCTCTTGCTCATTTTCTTTTAACGTGATGTCTTTTAAAGTCCCTTTAATTTACAAGTCCCTTCTGTACTTTATTATCTTTTTTAAGAGCAAGCATTGCTCAATTGTGGAGTCTCTGACAGCCTGGATTTTTCTGATTGAGGATGGACACAGTATTATTCCACATACCCTTCTGTGTTCCTGCAAGTTGGCCTCTGTGTCTAGAGACTGGACTCAGGTTTCATCCTTGAGGCAAGATGATAGGTAGGGTCAGTGGGGAGATTTCATAGAGGCTCTGGTGCATCTGTTTAGTCCTTCCTCCATTCCCATGCGCCTCTTCTACATAGACACCAATCACACAAAGAACTCACAGCTGTTTGTGGCACTTCCAGCATTATCCAGTTTTGGGATTCAAGGAGCTTCCTTGACACCTGTCTCATGGTAAATGTTTTCCTCAGGTTTCTGGCCTTAAGAAGTAGTTGCTTTGTGTGTCTCTGTGTAGATTTTGGAGAATCCAAAAATCAGGCTGCCATCTCGCACACATCTTCCTAGAATTCTGTCAAGTATGACTCCCTTGTAATCATATTGAATGCATTTTGAAGTTATTGATACCTCAATTCTTGATGAGAAAAACACTTGACACAAATCACTTTACTGGCAACTTTTGAAGAACACACACTGTATGGTGAAAGATGCTTATCTGGTTGTTCATTATTCCACAGTTAAATTGCTGCCAGAACTGTTTGTAGCACTGCATTCATTCTTAGACATATATAGAAAATCACTTGTTTAATATTCCAATGTGGATCTGTAAGCACTCCCACTCCTGAAACCATTCACATGTCGATAGTAAAAATACAAAGAACTGGCCAGGCGCAGTGGCTCATGCCTGTAATCCCAACACTTTAGGAGGCCAAGGCAGGCAGATCACCTGAGGACAGGAGTTTGAGACCATCCTGGGCAATATGGTGAAACCCCCATCTCTACAGAAAAATACAAAAATTAGCCAGGTGTAGTGGCAGGCACCTGGAATCCCAGCTACTTGGGAGGCTGAGGCAGGAGAATCACTTGAAACAGGAGGCAGAGGTTGCAGTGAGCTGAGGTCACAGCACTGCACTCCTGTCTGGGAGACAGAGGGAGACTCCAAGAACCAAAGAACTTCTGTCTAGATAGACTTCATTGAAAGCTTACACCTGAGCATGTTTTTTTTTTTTCCTACCTGACTGAGTGCAGCCTTCCCACTCTTTGTTACCAATATCTAAATATTCTTTCCCACTTCTTCAGAGCCTGTGATATTCTCTGGATTCGGATGCCTGGTACGTGGCTTTCCAGGCCTTGGTCTGCCTCTGACACTTTCACCCTCCGCTTGTTGATGTGAGAGCTGAACTCACGCACATCTTTTTATGGAGTCAATCTTTTCTTCACCCTACAGTAGACTGGTTGATCTCTGTTGTCATCCATATCCTGGCATTGTGTATATCACAATGTGGCCTGATGACACTGTCACATGTCATCTAAAATTTCTAGAAGTGTGAGTAAAAGAATGCATAGTTTCCTACCACATAGATGAACTAAAATGTACTTAGTTGTGCATGTAATACCTGTAGTTTACTTAGATTTTCCGTTAAGAAACACAACTAAGTTTGAAATTACTTTTTTCCTTAAACCAGGAAAGAGGAAGAAAAAAAAAATAGCTGTAACACCTCTGAGTTTAGGTGCATAATTTATTGTAAACACTTTATTTTGAGAGGGGCAGTTGCAGTTTTGGGGGATCACTGATACCTGTCTCCTCAAGGGGCTAACCTTCCTGGGGAACTCCCCTGCTTCCTCAGTAAAAGCTCCAATTCTAAATATTGATTCCAGAAAACAAGAGGCCACCCCTGTGAGGTCAGACTCCCCACTGATCTTGTCACCTCTACAGTCAGCAGTTCCCCTAAGACCTCTTTATTTCTGGTGGGATAATATTTCCACTTGAATACCTCTTTCCTCTTCAGTGAAGGCCTTGAGAAATCAAACAAAAGTTCTCCTCATGCTTAAAATGTAAAGTCTAAAACCTAATAAATGCTCTGGACCCAGGCCCACCTAATTAACAAAACTGCACTTCCTGCACATGTACCCCGCAACTTAAAAAAAATGTAAAGTACAACTGGGGAAAAAAACCAGCTCTGTTCTGTGTTGAGATGGGTAATTGCCTCATCTCCAAAGGATGCTGCATCAGCAGGGGAACTCATTGGGGGTTTATTCCCAGCTTGGAGTTAGGATTCACTGCCTGAGACAAGAAACAAGACCTGCTGGGTAGTAAAGCTGGAGGGAGAAGTGAGCAGTGGGAAGCTCACAAGCAGGTAAACAGTGGCCCCAGGGGAGGGTCAAACAATCAGCAACCAATTTGTCTGACTGGCAGCTTATTCAGTTCTAACTGGATCAGACAGCTGAGTTCCAAGAGGAGCCATTGTCCCTAGAATGGCAGCTTCAACAGTGCAGTGTAGAATCACTGAAATTGGTTTTAAGCCTACCCCAGCACTCTGAGCCAATCCCCAGTCTTAATGAGGTGCTCCTCCTGTGTGCTTCCAAAGCCCCCTGTGTTTCCTATCATAGCACATATCCCACTGGATTTTGTCTACTTATCCTTCCAAGAGCTCAGAAGCTCTCAGAAAGACTTTTTTGTCTTGCTTTGGAGCCCCCATACTTGTAGTTCTTACCCTTGGCTGCATATCAAAACCACCTATAGCACTTTTTTTCAAAAATGTAGCTGCTTGGAGCTCTACTTCCAAAATGCTAATGTAATTGTATTGGCATGGAGCCCATTCTTCTTTTAAAGTTCCTCAGGTGTTTCCAGTATGCGGAGAGGATCGGGAATCATCCTAACCAAGTTTTAATGCTTGAGATATAGGTGCCCAGTGAAGGTTTGATGGATGATGACTGAATCAGTCCTGGATTCAGTCAACCAGGATGAAGCTAGAAGACAGCAGGATCTGGTCAAACCTATATTACTTGATAGCTTAAAGGCTTTGCTAGCAATCTGCTATTCCTCCTTCTCCTTAATAACAGGCAAAATTCATGAACATTTCCTCTCAGTATAAACATCATGCATAGACATTAGGCCGGTGCTACTTGCAACTATGGATGACAAGTCTTTGCAAACAGGGAAGATAAACTACAGCCAAGTGTTATACCCTGGGCAGAGCACTATCTGCCTCTGCCTTCTTTAAGAAGCCAAAGGCATCTGTGTGGAAAACCATTACATGACATTGCTAGGTTACTCCTGTTTCCCACTTGTGGTGAGAAAGACTTTGCAAAATAAAACAAATCTGTCATTGGCTATTGGTTATTGTTATTAAAGTATAAAAGAAAAGTACATTTAGTGAGCAAATACTCTATTACTTGTCATTGTAACAGGTCTTCTTAGATTCTACATTACATTTCTCTGAAGTTGAATCAATATTAGGCTTTTCAGCACAGATTTCTAGGAAGGACCTAATACTTGGAATTTTATTGAAAATGACAGAATATGATATGACAAACTTTGCAAAGTTTGGCAAGATTTCGCAAAACAAATTTATAACTTGAATTTATTTTGAAACAAATTGAAGAATGCGTGTGTTCCATATTTGATCAGTAGGTAATTTCAAAGGTCATATGATCCTATGAATCGTCCATGGGTTTCTTAGGAGAATCTAGAGAGTAAAACTTAATTTGTCATTTAGTCAGCCTTAATTTTTAAAAAGAAAGAAACTTGAGCTAGGCAAGTGCATTACACAAACCCAGAGTTTCAGAGCGAGTACACCTTAGAAGTAATGTTAACCACCAATGTTTGAGGATTCGTATGCACTGTACTAAGTGATTCACATTGTTCAATCCTCACGGTACTGTTAAAAGGAAAAAACTATTTCATTTTTCCAATGAGGAACTAAGAGTTAAAGAGACTAAGGAACTGCTCAAAGTCATGCTGAGTTAGGACCTAAATCTCAATCTTGGGCATTGAACCCTAGAGCCTGTGGTGTCAAACCCTCTTCTGTGCTCTATTACTACTGGGACCATATTGAGTTAAAGGTGCTGCGTTAGCCACAGGAATTACACAGATGAATGTGTCACATACTCTGTCCTTAGCTTGCAATTTACAGAATTGGAAATCTATGTAGTTTGTATGCAAATGACTATAATCAAAATAGAAAATACTAAGCTTTAAACAAATTATAAACAGTCATGGTTTATAAAGAGACTATTTCCTGTGGAGAAATCAAGGAAGGTTTTGTGGGGAAAAAAAAAAAAATTGGCATTTACATCAGCTTCAAATCCTAAATTTACTTTTTTAAAACTTTTAATAATAAATTTGACTAAATGGGTTGGTATGTAGTTCTGTGACAAATCCTGCATTATGAATGCAACTAACGGTTGTTGGTGACAGATATATGATACCAAATAGTTGAAGAGTAGAATGAATTTTAAGAATGCGAGAGAATCTTGGTTTGCAAGTGAGAACCAACCCCAGATCACAGGGATATACTGGGCCACAGAAATTACTAGAAGCCAGTATTTCAACTTCAGAACATTGTTTCTTATCTCTATTTCCCCATGCTTGTTTGCCCTTTTTCAGAGTCAGTTCAATACAGTTTTTAGAAAGAAAAAATATTTTTAATCCTATCTTCTACCCGGGAGTTCCTTGGCACAGTTTGAATTTAGGAGATTGTTAGAGTGACAGTTCTTGTAGAGAATACAGTCTTTAGAAGTTGAGATAATTTTTTATTTTTTAATGCTTCAGACTATGCATTAATTCATTCTCACACTGCTATAAAGAACTACCTGAGACCACCAGGTAATTTATGAAGAAAAGAGGGTTAATTGACTCAGAGTTATGCAAGCTGTACATGAAGCATGGCTGGGAGACCTCAGGAAACTTAGAATTACGGCAAAAGTCAGAGGGGAAGCAAGCACATCTTTCCATGGTAGACGGGACAGACAGAGGGAAGGGGGAGGTGCTACACACTTTAAACAAGCAGATCTCTTGAGAACCCATTCACTATCACAAGAACAGCAAGGGGGAAATCTGCTCCCATGATCCAATCACCTCCCACCGGTTCCCTCTCAACACTGGGGATTACAATTCAATGTAAGATTTAGGTGGGGGCACAGAGCCAAACCATATCAGACAAACAGTAGTTTTTATTTTTGTGTATTTGTTTCATAACTTAAGGTCTCCTCAAAAGGCACGTGCTCTCCTTGCATTTACCTGAAAAAAACAAAAAGCCAGTTTGTCTCCACTAAACAGATGAAGTTCAAGATTTTGGAAGACAGTAGCATTACCGGATAAGTCAAAACTGAAATCATGTCTATGTATTCCAGATCTTTTCCAAAAAAAAAAACACACACACACATTTAAGTTTACTATAAACATTAAATGAGTTGTTAAAACTAATTTAACAGAAATTAAATAGATCATCTTATTCAAATCAAAACAAAAGGACAAAGGAATTAACATTCATAAGCACCAAATATATGTTACTGTGATTTCAACCAGTGTCACCTCATTTGTCCTCATGATCTTGTGAAGGGACTGTGATTATTTTATTTCCAAAGATGGTAATACATGAATCTCAGGAATGCTAAAATGGTTGCCCAGAGCACAGATATGTAGTATAGCCAGAATTCAAATGCAAATCTTTCAGATCACAAAAATATCTTCCAGTAGAGTTATTTATGTAGATATTTTATTCACTTCTCTGAAGGTACAGGATATGATGCACTCATTTTTATTTTTGCTTTTGCATTTATATTTATCAACACCTAGCAAAGTGGCAGGTTTAATGTGTTAACAAACAAATGAAGAAATCATGTTTATTTTTAGTCTATATTTTTTATATATTTCAGATTCCAAATTCTTACTCAACACTGTGTCATAATAAAAAACAAAATACACTAAGGAAGAAAAAATCACTGAGGTTTTATTGCATTACACCCTCTGTTTACTGTATCTGCTGGGAAATGAAACCATATATATTCTCTTTTTCTCTTCTGACAAATGTTATTCATTCTGTTCATTACAGTTCCTTATCTTGCTATACTGTCCTTGCTGAATTACGTTAGATTAGACCAATTCTTGTTTTAAAAGGTCAGAGCAGTACATTACCAAGCCCTGTTGCCTTTTCTGTAGGATAGTTAGTTTGTCTATGCCTGCTTCCTGCAGAGCGGCTGCTTCAAAGTGATGGTGAGTTACATTTTACTATTTCAACATTAGCTTCTAATGTTTCTAAGGCTCTGGTATTAAATGAGTTCTCAGTCACATGTTCTGAACCCTGGGAATGACTGCTGATAATCGTGGTCATCTCTTAGATGTGTTTGCATTGTTGTCCATAACTAAGCTGATTTCTTTTCATTTTTTATTGGCTTTTTACTGCTGCTGCTTGAGTATTCTGCTGGGTGAGCATTCTTGATTGATTACTGGAATGCAGTCAGTTCCGTCTTCTGCTGTCACTCCGGTACCAATTATTGGATCACTGCGGACCGTGTTCCATCTACCCATTGATGCACATTACCAATTTTCCTCTCAACACTGTTCAGTTACTCACTCACATGCTCACAAATTCAGCAATTTATTCATGATAGCTGCTTGGCAGGGTGGATAACATCCTGGTCAAAATGACTGAGCCACATCAGTGATGTATGTATTCTCCAGACAGGGAAAGGACGGGGTTTTAAATCAGTGAACTGAACTTGTCATCTATATTTTCCTGTTCTAAATTTTCTGGTTCTTTTTAATATGTTTAAACATTTTCATTAAGTGCTAGATGTTTCTTAAACAGTTCAGATAATATGAGAGTGTATGATAGCACAAAGCTAATACACTCAGCCAACACCATCTCTGTGTGCATTGTTTATTTTCCCAGACCTTCAATCATACATGTATAATACTTCTTTCTTCCCTGTAAAATTGAGTAGTATGCATGTAATTGTCCAATCTCATGCTGTTAATAAAGACATATCTGAGACTGGGTAATTGATAAAGGAAAAAGGTTTAATTGACTCACAGTTCAACATGGCTGGGAAGGCCTCAGGAAACTTACAATTATGGCAGAAAGGGAAGCAAACATGTGCTTCTTCACATGGTGGCAGGAAAGAGAAGTGCCGAGCAAAGGGGAAAAAGCTCCTTATAAAACCATCAGATCTCATGATAACTCTGTCACTGTCATAAGAACAGCATGGGAGAACTGCCCCATGATTCAATTACTTCCTACCAAGTCCCTCCCATGACATGGGGAGATTATAGGAACCACAATTCAAGATGATATTTGGGTGGGGACACAGCCAAACCATATCAAAGCACATTGTAGTTTTTTTTACAATAGATCTTCATATCTTATATACAAAAGAGTTCCTTCACTGTTTAGTGTGAATTCAGTCTTTTAGTGTGAATTCACAGTATTTCATATGATATTCATATGATATACGATGAGGTACTATTTTACTACTTATAGACATATCGGTTGTCTTCAGCTTTTTTTTTTTTTCTTTTTTTTGAGACAGAGTCTTGCTCTGTTGCCCAGGCAGGAGTGCAGAGGCGTGATCTTGGCTCACTGCAGCCTCTGCCTTCCAGGTTCAAGCAGTTCTTCTGCCTCTGCCTCCCGAGTAGCTGGAATTACAGTCACCATGCCTGGCTAATTTTTTGTATTTTTAGTAGAGGCATGGTTTCACGATGTTGGCCAGGCTGGTCTCAAACTCCTGAGCTCAGGTGATCCACCTACCTCTAAAAATGTTAGTCATATGCGTCTTTGTGTATTTGTGCAAGTGTTTCTGTAAGACAGGTTTATAGAAACTGCTAGGTAAACAGGGATGAATAGTTTGATGTTTTAATAAACAATCACCAAAATAATAGCTAGGAAATAGACTTTACATATGCCAGGTATTTTAAGTTCTTTACAAGTGGTAACTCATTTAATCTTTACAACAATTGAAATAGGTAAGAACTACTAACTCTTATTTTACAGATGTGGGATTTGAGATTAAGTAACTTGCACAACATCACCTAGCTGATATTTAGTGAAGCCTGGATTCAAATCTAGGCAGTATGGCCTGGAGATTGTCACGTACCTTCTACATACACTGCATCACTATTAGTTTTCTTCTCCAAAATTTGTGTTTCAATGACCAGTTTTTGTTTTTCTATCAGTTATTCCATCAATTTGACCAATAGTATTAAAAAATTTTAGACAACTGTATTTTTTAAAATTTAGCATTAAAACTATTTTAATCTTGGCATAACTTCATGATGTAATAGGTTTGATCTGTAGAAAATCACAGGAATACACAATGAAGCGGCATATTAAGTGATAAAATGGATGGTATGGAGAGAATACAGTAGCTACAAGTGGCCATCAGTAGTGTTGGTTGGAGTGATTGGAGAAGCTATGCAGAGGTGGCAGAGCTTGGAAGTGGAGCAGTATTTGCATATGTGCAAGGAAGGTTTGTAAAAAGGGATATTGTTGAGTGTGATAAGAGGTAAATTCATTTATAATTGATAGGAGAACAATTTCTAAAGCTTAGGATTAAATTTAAAATTTCCACTCAAATCAGCAAGAGCCCTTAGGTTTAGAAGGGGTTAACAGGATGCAATTGGTATATTGGGAAACTTAGTCCTACTTCATTAAATAAAATAAAGACTAAAACTACATAAAGAACAATGGACCTGATTTAGTTACTGGTTAGGGTCAATAAATAAAAACAAGATAAATCCCATGGTTGCCAATGATTGGAGCTTGAATAGTAGGAAAATATTACCAAGGTTGAAAATGGGGAAGGTAAACACTTGGAGGTATTTTGAGAATATGAAATATTAACTTTGAGGTTCCACTAAAATGAAAACATGCAAGGATATTCCTTAGGCTATTAGAAATGGAGTTCAATTGAAAGATCAGGGGAGGGACTAACAGTACAAATATTAAAACGATTAAAGTTTGAGAATAGAGAAAGGAGAGTGGAAAGCCAAGAGCTCACAATAGTGGATGGCACATAACAAAAAGCTAAACGAAGGAAAAAAAGGAAGCTACAATAAGTAATTCAGAGAAGTAGACAGTTAGGGAAGCCCAGGAGAAAAGAACTGCCAGAGAGTAATAAACCACATACAGGCCAAAGACATAGCAAATACCAAGGACCTGAAAAAACACATACAGCTGGCTAAAAAAAATCACTGGAGACTACCAATTTTCAGCAGAATTATGCTTGAAGAGAAAAGTGAGCAGAGACGGACAGTACATTAAAGAAGTCTGATTAAGATAACATCTAAAGAAGAGAAGGTCCATCCATATTGAGTTCTTATTTCTGAAATAATCTCTGGATGAACTTTTGAGAATCCTGAATGATTCAACTATTTTAAACTCTTCTGGAAAAGTATATGCATATACTCGTTTGAAACCCCTATCAAGTTTCTTGATAACTGTTATGCTTTAGCCAATATTAAATCAAGCTCTCTTAACACACATTTTGAAATCTTCTAACTACATTTATTTTATTTAAAAAGTAACATGCAGTTGGAAAACAATAGAAAATACAGAGTACAAAGATAATACTAAAAAAAATTAAGCTTTTGTTATTTAATCTTATTTTAAATGTTTCATCAGGCTTATACACAATTATGTATCCATTTACATGACCTTGCAACCTAAATATTTTACATAATACTAACTCTGAACTGTCATGTTTACAACTGTTGCACTGATCACTTGGATATCTCATTTAATGATTTACTCAGCAATTACAAAATAAGTTTATTTCTCATTTTCAAACAGAATTTTATAAAACACCATCTTTCACATATATTTTGAATAGTTTCATAGTTGAAATTAATAAACTCAAATATGCAGAAAGCATGTAATACCCAAGTTGCTTTCCACCCAGAATCATAGTTTTAACTTTTCTTCCCATCAGTAGTGGACTCAAGTAGTTACATTTTTGACAAAATCTCTAGCATTAGGTGGTTGTATTTGTTTAAAAAATGTGCTAAAATATATGCTGATATAAGCCATACTAGACACCTTATTTAAATGTTACACATTTTCCACATGAACCAGTTAAATTTCTTTTTGTGAATTATCTATTTCTTCATTTAGAGTTTATTTGTATGACTTCTTTATACATTGAGGATAGTAACCTTGAAATCTGTAACATCTGTTGCAAAACATTTTCCCAGTTGACAGACTGATCTACAAATGTTTTGTTTTTAAGTTTGTGATTTGATTTTGATTTCAAGTTCCAAAAGATTTTCCACATGCAGATATCAAATGATTCAAGTTTAACTTTTCCCCATTAGTAAAACTTCTCCTAGAACATTTAATTGAATAATGGTGATCTTTCTCACTGACTCCATTTATTCTAATTTCACATAGTCTTATTTTGTTTGCTTTAAAAGGCAATTTTGAATGACTTACATGGGAATATGAAATTGTTGTTGCAAAAGAAGTGGGTATTTTTGAAAAATCACATTTAAAAGCTACCCTCCAAATATGAATAATTTTATACTTTGAGATATTTATTAGGGTAATAGTTTAAACCAAACTTTTCTTGTTACTATAAAAGTTTTCATAAGCTTTATTTGATTAAAGGCTTGCATTTTGTCAGTATTTCACTTAGGATTTTTATACTCATATGAATTAGGTCAGTGGGGTCCTAATTTTGTGCTCTCCATGTCACTTTTACTTAGAGGTTATAATCACATAAAATTGAGATAATTTTTCTCTCTACTAGAGACTTTTTTTTATATACTTTAAGTTCTAGGGTACATGTGCACAACGTGCAGGTTTGTTACATATGTATACATGTGCCATGTTGGTGTGCTGCACCCATTAACTGGTCATTTACATTAAGTGTATCTCCTAATGCTATCCCTCCCCCAACCCCACAACAGGCCCTAGTGTGTGATGTTCCCCTTCCTGTGTCCAAGTGTTCTCATTGTTCAGTTCCCACCTAT
>NW_016810819.1:208123-282563 GCF_001698545.2 Rhinopithecus bieti
TCTTGTGGGCATTTAGTGCTATAAATTTCCCTCTACACACTGCTTTAAATGTGTCCCAGAGATTCTGGTATGTTGTATCTTTGTTCTCATTGGTTTCAAAGAACATCTTTATTTCTGCCTTCATTTCTTTATGTACCCAGTAGTCATTCAGGAGCACGTTGTTCAGTTTTCATGTAGTTGAGTGGTTTTGAATGAGTGTCTCAATCCTGAGTTCTAGTTTGATTGCACTTGGTCTGAGAGACAGTTTGTTATAATTTCTGTTCTTTTATATTGAATGAGGAGTGCTTTACTTCCAACTATGTGGTCAATTTTTGGAATAAGTGTGATGTGGTGCTGAGAAGAATGTATATTCTGTTGATTTGCGGTGGAGAGTTCTATAGATGTCTATTAGGTCTGCTTGGTGCAGAGCTGAGTTCAATTCCTGGATATCCTTATTAACTTTCTGTCTCGTTGATCTGTCTAGGGTTGACGGTGGTGTGTTAAAATCTCCCATTATTATTGTATGGGAGCCTAAGTCTCTTTGTAAGTCTCTAAGGACTTGCTTTATCATTCTGGGTGTTCCTGTATTGGGTGCATATATTGTTAGGATAGTTAGCTCTTGTTGAATTGATCCCTTTACCATTATGTAATGGCCTTCTTTGTCTCTTTTGATCTGTGTTGGTTTAAAGTCTCTTTTTTCAGAGACTAGGATTGCAACCCCTGCCATTTTTGTTTTCCATTTGCTTGGTAGATCTTCCTCCATCCCTTATTTTGAGCCTGCGTGTCTCTGCAAATGACATGGGTCCCCTGAATATAGCACACTGATGGGTCTTGACTCTTTTTCCAATTTGCCAGTCTGTGTCTTTTAATTAGAGCATTTATCCCATTTACATTTAAGGTTAATATTGTTATGTGAACTTGATCCTGTCATTATGATGTTAGCTGGTGATTTTACTCGTTAGTTGATGCAATTTCTTCCTAGCATCGATGGTCTTTACATTTTGGCATGTTTTTGCAGTGGCTGGTACTAGTTGTTCTTTTCCATGTTTAGTGCTTCCTTCAGGAGCTCTTACAGGGCAGGTTTGGTGGTGACAAAATCTCTAAGCACTTGCTTGTCCATAAAGGATTTTATTTCTCCTTCACTTATGAAACATAGTTTGGCTGGATATGAAATTCTGGGTTGGAAATGCTTTAAGAATGTTAAATATAGGCCCCTACTCTTTTCTGGCTTGTAGGGTTTCTGCCAAGAGATCTGCTGTTAGTCTGAATGGGCTTCCCTTTGTGGGTAACCCGACCTTTCTCTCTGGCTGCCCTTAATATTTTTTCCTTCATTTCAACCTTGGTGAGTGAATCTGACAGTTATGGGTCTTGGAATTACTATTCTCAAGGAGTATCTTTGTGGCATTCTCTGTATTTCCTGAATTTGAATGTTGGCCTGCCTTTCTAGGTTGGGGACGTTCTCCTGGATAATATCCTGCAGACTGTTTTCCAACTTGGTGCCATTCTCCCCGTCACTTTCAGATACACCAATCAGATGTAGATTTGGTCTTTTCACATAGTCCCATATTTCTTGGATGCTTTGTTCATTTCTTTTACTCCTTTTCTCTAAACTTCAGTTCATTTCATTCATTTGATCTTCAGTTACTGAAGCTTGTGCATTTGTCACGTAACTCTCATGCCATGGTTTTCATCTCTGTCAGGTCATTTAAGGACTTCTCTGCTTTGGTTATTCTAGTTAGCCATTCGTCAAATCTTTTTTCAAGGTTTTTAGTTTCCTTGCGCTGGGTTTGTATTTCCTCCTTTAGCTCAGAAAAGTTGGATCAACTGAAGCCTTCTTCTCTCAACATGTCAAAGTCATTCTCCATCCAGCTTTGTTCCCTTGCTGGTGATGAGCTCTGTTCCTTTGGAGGGGGAGATGCTCTCTGATTTTTTGAATTTCCAGCTTTTCTGCGCTGCTTTTTCCCCATCTTTGTGGTTTTATCTACCTTTGGTCTTTGATGATGGTGACGTACAGATGGGGTTTTGGTGTGGGTGTCCTTTCTGTTAGTTTTCCTTCTAACAGTCAGGACCCTCAGCTGCAGGTCTGTTGGAGTTTACTCGAGGTCCACTCCAGATCCTGTTTGCCTGGGTATCAGCAGCAGAGGCTGCAGAAGAGTGAATATTGCTGAACAGCAAATGTTGTTGTCTGATTGTTCCTCTGGAAGCTTGTCAGAGGGGTACCCAGCTGTGTGAGGTGTCAGTCNTAGTTTCCTTGCGCTGGGTTTGTATTTCCTCCTTTAGCTCAGAAAAGTTGGATCAACTGAAGCCTTCTTCTCTCAACATGTCAAAGTCATTCTCCATCCAGCTTTGTTCCCTTGCTGGTGATGAGCTCTGTTCCTTTGGAGGGGAGATGCTCTCTGATTTTTTGAATTTCCAGCTTTTCTGCGCTGCTTTTCCCCATCTTTGTGGTTTTATCTACCTTTGGTCTTTGATGATGGTGACGTACAGATGGGGTTTTGGTGTGGGTGTCCTTTCTGTTAGTTTTCCTTCTAACAGTCAGGACCCTCAGCTGCAGGTCTGTTGGAGTTTACTCGAGGTCCACTCCAGATCCTGTTTGCCTGGGTATCAGCAGCAGAGGCTGCAGAAGAGTGAATATTGCTGAACAGCAAATGTTGTTGTCTGATTGTTCCTCTGGAAGCTTGTCAGAGGGGTACCCAGCTGTGTGAGGTGTCAGTCTGCCCCTAGTGAGGGTTGTCTCCCAGTTAGGCTACTCGGGAGTCAGGGATCCACTTGAGCGGACAGTCTGTTTTCAGATCTCAAACTCTGTGCTGGGAAAACCACTACTCTCTTCAAAGCTGTCAGGGACATTTAAATCTACAGAGGTTTCTGCTGCCTTTTGTTTTGCTATGCCCTATCCCAGAGGTGGAGTCTACAGAGGCAGGCAGGCCACCTTCAGCTGTGGTGGGCTTCACCCAGTTTGAGCTTTCCTGGCTGCTTTGTGTACCTACTTAAGCCTCAGCAATGGCAGGTGCCCCTCCCTCAGTCTTTCTGCTGCCCTGCTGTTAGATCTCAGACTGCTGTGCTAGCAATGAGGGAGGCTCTGTGGGCGTGGGACCCTCTGAGCCAGGCGTGGGATATAATCTCCTGGTGGGCTGCTTGCTAAGACCTTTGAAAAAGCACATTATTAGGGTGGGAGTGACCCGATTTTCCAGGTGTTGTGCCTCGCCCTGCTTTGGCTCTCGCTCTTTGGGCTGCACCCACTGTCCAACATGCCCCAGTGAGATGAACCTAGCACCTCAGCTGGAAATGCAGAAATCACCTGTCTTCTGTGCTGCTCACGCTGGGAGCTGGAGCTGTTCCTATTTGGCCATCTTGACGCAGATCTCTAGAACAAGAGACTTTTAAAAAAATTTGGAAGCAGACAACATAATTATCTACATAGAAAGTATAAATAGATCTATATGAAAACAATTAGAAGATTTACTCACTACAAAATCAATAGCTCCCAGCTACTTTAATAGCACAAGTAGTTCCCCAGAGGGACTTGGTGGAGAGAGGTTGTTGACTGTCATACTGCTCTCCTTTTTAACTCAATCAGATACCATAATGTTCATGTTCTTCTCTTTCCTTTTATGAAACTTTACATAGTGTCAATACCTCAGGTCAGTGGTGGACCTATTTTTTTAGACTTTGGCTATAATTGAAAAGCTTTCTTGCTAGGATTAATATTTTTCTCTCATTATTCCTAGTGTCTTATTCTGTTTTAACACCATATTGCATAGAACTTGTGCCATTGCTAATACCCACATCCCCAAACATCCAAGACTTTGAGCTGGCACAAAGCAAATTTTAGACTCTATAAGCATCTATTCAAAGAATGTGAATCTCTTTGAATCCCTAATTTCCCTGAAAATATAGTAACTTCCCTCTGTAGCTGTTACATTACAAGAAAGAACACTTTTGTGTAGTAGTCAGGTATAGATCAATACCCACACTCACTACAACCCAAAAGCTCTGGTCTTAGGCTCTATTGGCTGAATTATATATTAATTTTTCTAGGCTTTTGAACTTTTGAAAATGACTTTTTGTTTTATTTACACATGAGGTAAAACTGGCTGGATTAAAATTCTATGCTCATGGATTAAAATTCTCCCTCATAACTAGGTATTGTGTCATTTTTTCCTGAATTTTAGGAGGAAAAATACAGGGCTGCCAGAATCCTCCTCCTTTTCTTCTTGGATATTATATACATGACATTTTGCCCTTTATCTATAAACATTGCATCCAGATATATGCTGGTGTATTTTATACTTTTCTAATTTTTCTGAAATGGAATTCTTCTAAAAATTTAAAACTTTTACCTCAAGAAATTTGGTTGTACTTTTAATGGCTGTTGTTTTAAAATAATGATTTATTTAGGAATGCTGTTTTCAGAGAGAAGCTTTCTCCTCTGAGTTCTGAAGATAGTATCTTTTTCTTGTTCTATAGAATGTTTGTTTCAGATGCTCTTTATGGGGTTTTATATGTTCACTCATTCTCAAATGAGAAGATCTATTTAGACATAGATTTTTCAATGTGTGTGTGAACTAGATTTTAAATTTTTTGTGGGTACATGACATGTTTTGATACAGGCATGCAATGTGAAATAAGCACATCCTGGGGAAGGGGATATCCATCTCCTCAGGCATTTATCCCTTTACTGACAAACAATCCAATTATCCTCTTTATTTTAAAATGTACAGTTAAGTTGTTATTGACTATAGTCACCCTATTGTGCTATCAAAAAGAGGGTCTGTCTTAACTTCCTTTGGTTACTGATAGATGCAGTGTCTGAAGCCAGGGCTGTGGGGATGCATAGTCCCTTGACTGACTTCATTCATCTGAACTAACTCGGCTTCCATTACTACATTTATTTACTTTAGTGATTATCAAGAAGAAGACATCCTGAAGCTCTCTTCTTTCAAGATGCATTGTTCCCTAGTCTCGTCCTGCCTGTAATGCCTGGTGGGAATACACACTGCCATATGGAGAGAACCTTTTTATATCTCTACCTCTCTCTGCTCGATAGTCATGTTTGCTAGTAATTGTTGTGCATGAATAGATTTGAGAGATGCTGACAGGTCAAGTTACATAGATATAATGACTATATATCTGAAACAGTTATCAGGTTTCAGTTGGGGTTGACTGTTGGGGTTGAGAGTTGTTTTGTTTATTTTCCCCCAACTGCTGTGACTTTCCAGGTGGGAACAAGTAACAGTGATTGGCCAAATCCACATGCTACCTACTTCCCAAGTTCTTCTCTTGTTTGACAATCTATCCTATTTTGTGGATTCCAAAAGACAAGCTAGTTTGTCAGGGGCAAGAATCCAGAACTGAAAAATAAGACCTACCACTAATATTGCCCCCTTTGTTGGAAAGCGTTCAAAATACTAAGCCTCAACTTCTTTATGTCTAAAACAAAGAGACTGGACCAAATGATTTCCAAGCCTCCCTCTAGCCCTAAAACTCTTCGATCTTAATATGTTTCGATCCTAAAATATTTAAAGTTAGGACACCTAAATGTCCCAAAGCAATTCTAAAAAATAATTACCAACATGGTGACTTACCTCAAGGATTTCTTACTAACCTCTCATCAGTTTCTCAGCAACACACTTCAACCAACTGTAGCCATGGAGACTCACTTAACATAAAGTAAAGTAGCAAATATAAACTGTTTGAATCAGCAGTAAGTTGAAAGTCCAGAAAATCCTAGGAAACAAAGTTAATTTAAGTATCTCTTTACATAATTGCTGTGGAGTTTGTGATATCTACCAGTGTTATAGTCAGTGATGCACTGCATTTCAACAGTGGTCCCATAAGATTATAATAACATCATAGCACAACACACGTTTGTGGTAATGATGGTGTAAATAAGCCTGCTGTACTTCCAGTCATAAAGAGTATAGCAATATAATTATGTACAGTTAGAAAAGACTCAAGTTAAAAATCTGAAAAATGATGTTGAGGATTCTGACCCCGTGTAGGCCTGGGCTAACAGTTTAACAACAACGACAAAAAAACTTTTAAGTAAAAAAATCTTGATAACCTTATTCTGTAATATTTTTTCTATTTTAAAGAAAGATGATGTTTTTATACAGCTTGAGCTATGTGTTACTACAAGAGTCAAAAGGTTAAAAAATTAATTTACAAAGTAAAAGGTTACAGAAAAGTTAGTTTATTATTGAAGAAAATCTTTTATAATGTAGCCTAAGTGTCTAGAGAGTCTGCAGGGTGTACAATAACGTCTTAGGCCTTGATACTCACTCATCACTCACGCATTGACTCACCCAGGACAACTTCCAGTGCCACGAGCCCCATTCATGGTAAGAGCTCAATTTAGGTGTCTTGTTTTATGTTTGTTTTATGCTGTACCTTTTCTATGTCTAGCTATGTTTAGATACACAAATACAGGTATTACAACTGCCTACACTATTCAGTACAGGAACATACTGTAAAGGTTTGTAGCCTAGGAACAATAAGCTGTACCCTACCATTTAGAAGTGTCATAGGCTATACCACCTAGGTTTGTATAAGCACATTCGATGATGTTCGCACGATGAAGAAATCACCTAACATGTTTTTCAGAATTTATAGCCATCATTAAGTGACATGTGACTGTAGAGTTTAGTATATAATAAGTGAAAATGCAAAATAAATGATAGAAAATCCTAAGATATCTAGGTGCTATATAAGTCATTTTTTAAATCTTTTGTTCCATGTCCTGTCTTTTAGTGTAGCAATGTTTTAAATGCTATTAAAACTAAACCAGGCCAAAGTTTGCTTTTTCCTCTTTGATGTTAAAAGAAAAAAAAAAGTGGAGGGGACAGAGGGAGGGAGGGATATGGGGGGAAGCTGTTCAATGAGCATCAAAGCACAGTATATACAATATTTTATAAGTCAGAGATCTGAAGTCAAATCTCAGCTTTGCTGTTTATTGACTTTAACAGGTAACTAACATCTGAATCCCAGTATTAGCATCTGTGAAACGTATACAATACCTTTCAGGATCTTACACCTAAAGCACTTGGCACAATGCCTGGCATTCATAGGTAATAAAAAATTGTAGCCATTATTGTTATCACTGCCATGAATTCCTCCAAATATTTATTAAATAACATGAAAATAATGAGCAAAGACCAGGGAAGACAGCACTGGAAGGGATGAGAGAGGAAAAAGAGCTTAAGTCATTGTCCATTTATTCATGATCTACCATCTTGGATGATGCCTAACGACTTAGCGAACTGAATGTGGAGGGAAGTCATTCCAATCCAGAGTCCTGGACCTGACGATGGAGGAGCTATGGGGCAGATGAGCCTGATATTTAATTGTGATACTGCCAGAGTGGTTGACCTTCATAAATAATCTACCTCCTTGTTTTGTGGGGCCAGATTCAAATTTCTTTGTCAGAAACTTAAGCAATTGGTTAACCTATAGGGGTCATTTGAGAAGCTGTGATGTGTTTTCTATATCATGTTTCATAGGTCATTACCAATTAAAAGCATTCTATGAGTAGTCATTATTAAATGTGTGAGACTGTTCATGCATACTAAAATTACGGTGGGTGAGAGATTCCATTAAGATGCTTATTAATCCCATGGTATAACAACAGTAAGCAGGAATTTTTAATCCTCAAAAGCTGCTCTTCTGAAGAGAAGTTCAACTAAAGCAGACAATGAGTTCTTTGAGCTTTCTTCCCTCTGTCAGTGTATACTCAAAAGGGCACTATTCATTCTTGAAGTATTCATGACCTAATAATCTTAGTGACAAAGGGCACGTCGTAAACACACAGATGGTGACTTCAGATGTAGTCTAATCCCTATGGATTTAGAATAAGCAAGACTATAATAGGCATAGCCTCTCATTAAAATTTTCTGAATTGCTCACTAAAACTTTGTTGAATAAAGAGTATGATGTTAGATTATTTCCATTTTCAAATCCATAGGAAATGGAAATATAGGCTGCTGTTTTGGGCAAATAACTAGTCGATTGAGATATCCTGTGTTCAAAATGCTTTGGTTCAATTTCATTTTTACCCTGGGATAGACAATTGATAAATTTCACTGTACACATCATATTCAAGGATGTGGTAAAGCAAATCTTCCAAATGTGAGATAAAATATATTGCACAATGTAACACACGTGACTGAATTAAGCAGCTTTTAGAGTTTCAGTATCAAAAGGATTAAATGAATCAACGGAAGTACATGTATATTTCTTTTCACAGTAATACAGGAATGTGAAAATAATGGGACATAAACTGCAAAGTAATCCTGATAACGTATGGAAAAACTTAAAATTCTACTGACTTTTAAAAAGATTTTGTCAAAAAACAAAAAACCTCTTACGTCAATTATAAATGTACAGGGAAATTTAAAATACAGGAAAAATATTTGTTTAGGTACATTGAGAATTAAAGTGTTTTATTGTAAAAGTCTTTTTAACAGTAGTTTGAACAGTGCCTTTTTCTTCTCATGGTATAGTAAGGGATGAACAGCTTTTCTATGCCTTGGAAATGGATCCAAACTTAGGACTATGACAATCCACCAGCATTGTAATCCTTTCAGCTTTTTATGTCATCACCTATCTGAGTGTTCCCTAAATGTGAGCTTTTTTCCATGTAAATTTTGCTAGGATATCTGTATCTTTCTCCTCACTTATGTCAATAAGCTCAACTTCAGTAATCTGCTTGGATGCTTATCTAGAATCTTTCCAATGGCAGTAGTGTCAACATTCCAAGGGTCAGTAATTGCTTAGATTAACTCATTTGCATTGTATGCATGTTTCACTCTAGCATTATCGCCTTTCCCTTCTTTGCTGAGCTTTCATCTTTCTGGGCCAACTCCATCTTTTGATTATCCAGGTTTGTAAAATAATCACATGGGTTTACAACTGGGAAACAAAGTGGCCACACTTTGTCGTCTGTGTGTGAACAGGTACACAGTGACCAATCACCTACTTTGAAAGAAGAGACTGGTCACTAACGATAGGTGTCTGCTATCCACATAGTGATTAAGTGGACTACATAATTAACTTGTGAATTTGTCCTTTATGTAATTACACACATTTAATACACCATGGTAACTGAAATTTGAACTGGTGAGAGGGATACTAATGCTGTTTAAACTGTGGAAGCAACTACTGTCAGACTATTTAATCAACAAATATTTAATTGTCCATGTAATGCACATCAAAGCGTTGTATGAATGAGAAGTATGGATTATTAATAAAGGCATTCTGTTATGGAATACAACTAAGGAGAAAAATCTGCATGATTAACTATAATACTAGCTATAGCATGAGTACTAGAGAGCGGTATAAAAATAGGGCCATGAAAGCAGAATCGTATAGTTCCAAAGTGAAAATTCTAAATAGCATGACTACTAAGCAATAAGAGCAATGATAATACTTTCTAGCCCATTGTTTCTAACCCACAATTTTCAGAAAATTTATGTTAATTTATGTTCCGCATTGCACTTTAGGTTTGTACTACCTTACACATCCAGTTCTCAAGATTTATATCTAATTGAAGAGTAAATTTTGTCTTAGAAAAGGAAATATGTATTTTGAGAAACTAGTAAATGTTTCCACCCAGGAGATTTCAGAAAAGTATTCAGGCACTGCTGCTGAGTACATAAGAAAGATTTTTAAATCCTCCGCCCCTGACATCAATACAACCCTCAATATCTTATTAGAAAACACACACACAGGTAGGGTGTATAAATGGAAGACGGCAGATAAGCAATTTGAGAAAGGAAAAACTTACATCGTATATGTTTAGCGTCCCTTCTCTTAAAGGTTTTAGGCACATTTCTTCAGATGTTACTTGTCTTAAAACAGCTAAGTCTTCCTTCATAACTAAGGACACCAAACCGAAACTGATGCTGCCTTACTTAGAATGTTATGGCCAGGTGCAGCACTTTCAGATCTCACAATCCAGGTTCATACTGTATTAGTTACTCGCGCTGCTAGAGAATGACTCATTTCTAAAGGTTTCATTTTGCTCACATTGAAGCTTTGGCTCAAAGCTCTATTCTCAGCTGGGCATGGCAGCTCACGCCCATAATTCCAGCACTTTGGGAGGCCCAAGCGTGCTGGTGCACACTTCTCGTCCCAGGTACTTGGGAAGCTGAGGTGGGAGAATCACCTGAGCCCTACAAATCGAGCCTGGAGTGCGCTATGATTGCACCACTGCACTCCAGCTTGAGCAACAGAGCAAGACCCTGTCTCAAAAAAAAAAAAAAAAAAAAAAAAAGAAAGAAACCTCTCTCCCAAAAGCAGGCTATAATCGTGACTTCAGTAGTACAAAGAGTAAAAGATAAAGGTATGATCTCTTTCTCCTGGTGGTAGTCTCCCTGGCATGGGGGAGGAAGGAAAGAAAAAAGATGACTCCATTTGTACTTCAGTGGTGACCTTTAGTGGTGAGGGGTCATTGTCTATTTGGTTAGTGTGAAGGGTTGCTCTAAAATTCTTATGTCCAAAGCGATCACTTTCTATCTTCCAGTCCTTTTATCATCAAAATGGCTGTGCCAAAGAGAGAGGCCCTTGTGGTGAACTGGCTCATCTCAGCAGGTTCCCTTGAAAGCTTCTGGCCCAAATCCTGATGATTCTCTCAAGATAGAAACTGAAAGTCTTTCAGAATCTTTGGTTCTGGGCTTTCAGCATTAGCCTTCATTTTTATGAAATAAGATCTGTATTAATCTAATATATTGCAAATGAGATTGCCAAAGTTATAATTTCTATGGGTAGAAATTAAAATTCCACATAACTTTGACAAAATACTATGCTTTTAAAACTATACTGTAGATAAACTTGTAGCATAATAATTATAGTTTATAATAAGGAATTAAAAACAATGGAAATATGGTTAAATTATATATTCATATAATGGATTAAATGTCAAACATTAATGTTTTATTTTCCAAGCATGTAGTTGTTGAATATTTACCACTGAACTGGAATGACCTGCATGATAAATTTTTACATTAAAAGATAAAGGCCTGGCAACAAATAGAGCATGTGCTTCAGTTTGGGGAAAAAGTTGTATGTGTTCCTAAGTGATATGTTAATGTGAATATAGTAAGAGGTTGGTATTATCCTCATTTAAGAAATAGGATCATAGAAGCAGTGGCAGCATACTGTGATTTGAACTCATGTTTATCTGAACCCAAATCACAGGCCCTTTCCAATACAGTAAGTTTAACCCCTGACTAATCTTTCCCAGCATAGAGTTGACTTTTTAAAATGCTATTGGTAGACCCTGCAAATATATTACAACAACTTATTTACATGTGGGTCTCCCCTGGCCAACTATGAGTTTCCTGAAGGTAGGTACCCTAACAAAGCTATCTTTCTGTTCCCAGTGCTCTGGTATGGCACATTGTAGAAAAGTTCTTAAAGTAATAAAAAGCAATGGTGCATCCTTGTGTGCAAGCAATGAATATAACTTCATTAAGCGGCTAGGAAATCAACCGAAGTTCTTTGATCCATCAAAGCAGTAACAGAGTGTCTTAGGATTTCTGCAGACCAAATGAGATTTTAGTTCAGTGGGGTAATTATTATATCTAAGCCTCAAACTATCAAACCTAAGTGAATATTATGCTATGAATGAACTATTCATTTCCAATAATAAATTTTTTGTCTCATGCATAGAGTGAAATTGTCCATTATTAACTAGTCTGAAAGTTCAGGCCAGTAAACCTCTGCTTATTTTCAGGTCTTTCCTCCAAAGATGCCGTGGGTCAGATATCTGTTCATGTGGACATCACAACCACCCCAGGAACAGGCGATCATAAAGTCACTGTAAAAGGTATGCTTCAGGTCTAGATACATCAAAACAGCCTTCTAAAGTTCTGCAGCAATACTGATATCAGCAATGCATCTTCTCTTGCATTTTTAAGTTTTAAAAAATTTGCATAATTATTTTAGGGCATGCTCAAAAATGTCCTAATGAAACCCAAACTTTTGATTTAAAATAGACAAATATCAGTGGCACTAATGTTTAGCATGCATTATTCAAAACACATAAATACACTGACTAAACATCCAAACTAACTTTATCGGATATTTATTTTGTGGTTGGTGCCATGATATTCATTGAAAACTTGTACTTTAAATATTAAGTCAGTATGTTCTTAACTATTCACAAAACCCACTTCTTTTTCTATGATTGATTTCCAACAACTGGCTTAGAGTTTTTTATAATGAGTGGCTCGATTTGTTAGTTTTATATTGTAAAAGCAGCCTGAATGCAGGGGTAATTTCAAAGATGAAATTAAAGGATTAACATTGTGTTCACAATACACTCGTTCTATTTTTATATTAATCACTTCAATACTCACTTTGAGCAAAACCAGGGTTGCCCAATATATTTCAGAATTACGTTACATATTGTATCTTTACATCATGAAAATAAAATAGCTATATTTTACAAAAGAGTATGTACAGTACTATATACTGTCAATTTCCTTAAATATTTTTGAAAAATATATTGCCAACATGTGAAAGGTTAACGAATCTTTTGCAGTAGTGATTTTAATTATAAGACTTTGCTTGAGGATTAGCAAAGGGATTTACACATGAGAATGTTCATTTAGTAATTTTTTATGATAAGTGAAATTTAAAAACAGTTATAATATCTAACAAGTGACTGGCTTAATATAGGATGAAATAGCCACAGAGCAAAATATTAGTAGCAATTGAAAAAATACGTAATGAATTAGAAAATTAGCCACGATAGACTTAAGAAATAAAACTATTTATAATATCATTTTGTATATAAAGTAACTAAATATTGAAAGCATACAATGCAAAATATTGTCATTGACTGGTAAATTTATAGATTTTATCTATTTCCTGATGAGCATATCTTAATTTTCAATGTGAACAACACCATGTTTTTACAAGAGGAGGAGAGCAGTAACTTTTCATTAGTAACAGATGTCATTTTAATTACAGCTAACTTTTCACCAAAGCCACACAGCTTGAAGCTGAAAAGCTCCATCAAGTGTGCATTCCAGAAAGAAAATTGTGTTTTATTGGAGTACAGTGTCTTGTCATTGGGGTTAGGGCACTATTATTAACTTTTGACTTCATAAATCACTTTTAAAAATGCACTCTAAATTTCCACACATTTGTTTGCTAAAATGTGATACTTCCTTTCCTTTTTTAGTGATTGCCATTAATGACCTCAACTGGCAGACCACAGCAATGTTCCGCCCCTTTGTGGAAGTTTGTATACTGGGACCGAACCTTGGAGACAAGAAGAGAAAACAAGGCACAAAAACAAAAAGCAACACGTGGTCACCAAAGTACAATGAAACATTTCAGTTGTAAGTCACAAACCCACCTTACTTATTCCTCTAGGCAATAGTTATTGTACAGCTGACTTTACTGAGGGATTCGGAGTGGGAAGGGCTAAGGAAAATGAAGAAGGCTCTGTTTTTAGTTCCCTTCGATTCATTCAGTATCTGTTCAGTGCCTACCATGTATCACCCAATGTTATAGTCATTAGGTATATATATCATAGTAGGTGTCTGAATAAATCTTTTGCAGTACACTCACGTAAGTTACTTTCTACAGATGAGGAATGTATGATACAGTCACAAAATATTTGTCATACGGCATTAAATACTATATGCAGAAGTATGCGATAAGTGCTATGACTAGCTGCTTTGCCTGGGAGGTCAGGGAAGCCTCTCTGAGCATGTGACTTTTAAACTGAAACCTGTACAAATAAAAAGTCAACCAGGCATGGAAGAGCAGAACATTTCAGACCAAGTGAAATAGCCAGTAGAAGGACTCTAAGGCAAGAACAAGTCTGGGATATTTAACAAGCAGCACACCATAGATAAAGGAGTGAGATCCAGTTACTTTGGAGAAGAGGTCAAGGTACAGATTCCGTGTCACAGAGGGATATGCAATTCTAAATTCAATAGGTGGTCCACTGAAGGGTTTTCAAATGAAGAGATGAACAATATGATTTACATCTTTGTTTCTTGTGTACAGAAATAATTATATGGTGGTAAGACCAAATATGTAAAGATCAGTTAGAAGGCTATTGCAATAGTCCAGGCAATAGCTGAGTGACTAACCGGATCGTAGTAGAGAAATAGATGGGGAAGATTCTCTATCATGTGTGGAAAGTAGATTCTTGCCATAGGCTAGAGATAGAACATGAAAGAGAAATTCCAAGAACGCTCACCTTAGAGTAAATCAAAATGAGCTTACTTACAAAGGAATTCACAAAGTGGTTAAGTGTAGGGAAATTTAAGTAATAGTGGGACCTGGGGCTAATAGTAACCAGGCCATTACCATGCTTATACCTGAAAAGAGTAGAGAAAGAGTCATTACTAAAATTAGGAAAGTGAAAACTTGATGTATACTCAGCCCTTAGCTGCCTTGAAAGCAGCAGTGACATTCCATGGAGGGCAACAGCCTACTGGAGGCAGCCTCACAGGCAAAGAGCCAGGGAAATAAAGACTCTGACTTCACTCTCCTCACTGCCAGCCTCTTCATGGGGTTCCCTTTTGGCCAAAATCTACTGGAAGCAAGAATAAACCCTACTGAGGCAGTCCCAACAGATGAGTTTTCCTATTGCAAACAGCAAAAAGTAGGGTGGATCCACGGGGAGCAAGTGGGAGACACCTGGCACTGAATAAAATCAAGGATGACCCCTAATTTTTGCCATAAGTAGTTGGGAAGATAGTAATTTACCAAGATGGAAGATGATAAAAATGTTTTAAATCTATTAATTTGGAGATGGCTGTCAGACTCTCAAGGGATGTCATTTAATTCAAGAAATACTCTAACCTAGGAATGGATACATAGAGAAGTTACAAGGCCTAGGACAAAGCCCTAAGGATTTACACGCCAAAACAGCCCCTTACAGGTTTTTTGTTCATGATTTCCTGTAGTCGTTTCAGCACTCTGCTCTGAATATTTCATCCTCTTAAATAAAACTGAAGTATCCTACTCTATCAAAAGCATCCTAATAGATCACATTTCCTGCTAATAAACCAGCTTACAATATTTCACTATCTACTTCTCCACCTTACACAAAAACCTGGACCCAACTAAAGTTTGTTAGATTTAACACAGTGAGCTACTTAAAGGCAGCATTTTTAATTCAAGAGATCTGGTTCCCATCATGTTTTGCTCTTCTACTCTTACCCCTAGGCCTCCATTTTCTTTCAGACGCTCCTTTAGTTACCAGTGTTTCCTGGAAATGACAGTTTGACTCTGCAAAATGTTTCATCAGAAAAAAGTCACCTGTAAAAGGAAGGGATTTGGAAGCTGGTACTGCTGAGGGCTAGATGTACAGTCATTAGAAAGTCAAGAATATGAGAACGAATGAACACAAATAAGGGGTGGAAGAAGACTGTCTACCATATCACCACTTGGCCTTCTTTATTATGTTGACTGACAAGCTGTCTTAGGTGGCTGTGAGGAGAGGCCACACACTTGACAGGTCTGTTACCATAGGAAAGAATTGGCATTGAATCACCAGGCTCTGCTGGAATTGATTTACTCTGGAGATTTGTATCCAATTTAGCATATTGTGAATAGTGCTTGATGGGCTGTGCAGTGTATTCCCCTGAGAAAAGACTCCTAGATGTAATAGCTTATTCAGGCTTTGGAGGTAAAGTGATAGTAGTAACTGATATTGACATGGCATAGAAATTCTACCAAGAGGTACCCATTACCCTGGCCTAGCCCCCATGACTCCTGTCCAACTCCACTGTACCCGCAATCAGGAGACCCTGTCTCTACTGATTAATTCCCATTTTTTGTCTAGGGAAAAGGTAATTTTAAAATTAGCCTTCTAAGTCAAATTTAAAGGGTTACAATACACTGATATTCTATTTGCCAATGTAATAATCAGATCCAATTGTATACAATTTTCAGCAGTATTTGAGAACCATATTGATGCCTAGTGGAAGTAAAATTTTGCTCAAAATTGGTATTTTAATCCACACAGCATTCTGGGAAAGGAAAATCGACCAGGGGCTTATGAACTTCATCTCTCAGTTAAGGATTACTGCTTTGCCAGAGAAGATCGAATTATTGGAATGACAGTCATTCAGCTACAGAACATAGCAGAAAAGGGAAGCTATGGGGCATGGTATCCTCTTCTGAAAAATGTCTCTATGGATGAAACTGGTTTGACTATCCTTAGAATACTCTCTCAGAGGACCAGTGATGATGTGGCTAAAGAATTTGTAAGACTTAAATCGGAGACAAGATCTACTGAAGAGAGTGCTTGAAACAAACACTGCAAGCTAAATTCATAACTATAATTGTTTGACTACTGCATGCATGCGCCTATACATGGGAATGTTTATTTCACTACATTTCAATGTTTGCCAGTACTCATGGATGATGTCTACAAGGTATGTAAAAAAACCTGCTGAACTTTTATACCAATTCTGGTCTTTGGGAAATAAGTATTCCAATGAAGTGCCAAAATTATGATGTAAAGTGAAATATCAAGAACACCTTTTAACATGTTTATTTTGTTTCTTTACCTATTTCACATTCACTGAACATAATTTTAAAAACTAGTCTTTTGGGTTTGCCCATCAGTTGTCTTTGTTAAATTAGTTTATATTGCCCATAGATGAGAAAACATTTATTACTCAATTTCCATTTTATTTACTTACCTCATTATAGATGTCTTACAAATACCCTTTTCTACCATAACTAGAAATGCAGTCAGTCACTTCTAGAAAGCATTTGTAATTTTATAGTTGCAGATATATTGTGATTTTTGCATACAAATTAAAATAGAAAAGGTGGGAAATATTTTCTGCCGACCGGTTTCCAACCTTTCTGAAATATCACTGTGAAGAAATGCTGTTAAAGCAGACTTACACAAAGCAATGCTAGAGTTTGTTAACAATGTTTGATATATATTGACAAAAAACTTTGTTCTTTAAAACTGCCAAGGTCACATCACATTTGTAAAAATGGTAAGTTCATGCATTTGTCATATACTGTTATGTCTTGGCTTTACCATATTTATTTCATTCTTTAAAAAGTCATTGGGTTAATGGTTTAGAAATGGGATGGAAGGTTCATTGAAAAATACCTGTAAGTAACTATCTTGTTAATATCTTCCATCTGACAGTTATGACTCTATAATTAGTTCAATGCTTTCTTTTTAAAAATATTCAATGATTAGTATTGAATGCAATATTATTATATATTGTACTGATGCCAAAAGTCATGCTTTCATCCATTTAGTGAAAAAACAGTAAAATTAAGTCAGAAGAAATTGCTTACAATTTTGTAATTTGTATTTATAAGCCCCAAATGCATCAAATGCAGTAGGAGAACAATGTAATACATCTTGGTACCTAAATATAGCTAAGTGGGTTTCTGAATATAAAAGTTTATGAATATTTGCATTTTCTGTATTTTTATGATTTGACTTCTTAGAGTCTATGCCAAAATATATGGCTGTAAAACGGTACTTTGTAATTATAACTTACGGTCATAACTGTTAGTGGACTACTTACAGAAGCAAGAGCCTGTTATAATGACTGTACTTTGTGAACAGGCTGATCTAATATGTTAAGTACAGAAGTGCTTAGTATCATGACTGTCAGAACCATTCTGCTACTGAGTGTGGAATCACAGACCAGTGAGGTTGGCTAATTCATGTTAAACTGTTAGGCCATTGCTTTGTTAATGACTTCTCTAAATGCATAGTGTGATGCGATCCTCTGGCATATGCTTTAATAAATGGATATATATTGAGCACATGCAGCACTGTATTGTATCTTCTGCCTTTTTATTTCATTTATGCAACATCATCTCATTAGTTAGTTAGGAATAAAACCTCCAGGCTCTTTTGACCACATGTAATAGTCTTCTTCTTATCTGGTTCTAACATCTCATTAAAAGTTTAGATGTCAGAATGGCTAAAGTCAGACAATAACAGACGCTGGCAAGGTTGTGAAGAAAAATGTTTATACACTGCTGGTGGCAGTGTAAATTAGTTCAACTATTATGGAAAGCAGTGTGGTGATTCCTCAAAGAACTAGAAACAGAATTACTGTTCGACTAAGCAATCCCAATACTGAGTACATGGCCAAAGGAATATCAAGCATTCTACCATAAACACATATGCACGTATATGTCCACTGCAGCACTATTCACAATAGCAAACACATGGAACCAACCTAAAGACCATCAACAGTACATCAGATAAAGAAAATGTGGTACCTGTACACTGTGGAATACTATGCAGCCATAAAAAGAATAAGATCATGTCCTTCACAGTGACGACATGGATGGAACTGGAGGCCATTATCTGAAGCAAACTAACACAGGAATAGAAAACCAAACACTAATCGCTTACAAGTGGAAACTGAACGATGAGGACACAAGGACACTAAGGGGGCCACAACAGACACTGTGGCCTACTTGAGGGTAGGAGGAGGGAAAAGATAAGAAAAAGCATCTGTCACGTACTAAGCTTACTACCTGGGTGACAAAATAATCTGTACGCCAAAACCCCCATGACATACAATTTACCTAAATAATAAACCTGGACATGAACCCCTGAATCTAAAACAAAAGTTAAAAAAACAGCTCCAACGTTAAAAAATCATTCCACAGTTATTGCGTTCATGCAAACCAGTATATATTGTAATAATGAGGAAAATAAGGAAGAACTAACGTATCTACCTATATATTACTAAATACTGTTTAGCCCCATGAACAAAATTCAACACGCAACATGGTTAAAATCTTACATTGTAAAAGTTTCCATCAATTACTTGAAAAATTCATTCTAGATTTATGTAATAAATATTTTACAGACCATTGACTTAAGCTCTTTAGGAGCACGTTAATGTCATAATGCATGATACATTTCAGTAAAAGGCAGTTAGGATTTGCATTGATCACTTTAAATTGAGCAAGGTATTTTTTCCCTGACATGTTTAATGGCATCCAATTATTCTGTCCTTTACAATGTATACAATATATATCAAAGGCTAATAGTGGCAGGGTGAATTAAGTCTATTTATTACTATCATAAAGTACAGGTACTAATTTTGAAATGAGTATAAATTCTGTAGACTCTGTTTTCCTCTCAAAGCACAAATATTCCTGTTGTCTTCAGAACAAAGCCTGTTATATTTACTTATCCAAATTAGTAGTCACCCTAAGGTTCCCAGTGATCTCTGTCAATTGAGTGCTGCACTCAAATGTGGGTAGCAATTTATTCATCTTATTCTAGATAAAACATACAAAGGCAAAGCTCCGTTACTCGTCTATGGATAAACCTCACATTACAGGTCTTTAAAGATACACATGTAAATCAAATTTAGCAAACACAAAGTATTTAAACCCAGAGTGGAGTATTTGCTATTCCAAGGAATTTGAATGCATTAAGATAAGTAATCAGATGTCCCCATTACAACCTGCTCTAATTTATCTACTTGTAGGATAATTTATATCTTGAATTTACCTTAAATGAGGCACATTTATAAATGACAATTCTAGCTTAATGTCTTTTATTAGGTCTTTTTTAAAAACAATGCTTGAAACAAGATTTTCTCCTTTTAATTTACCTACATAAAGATACAACTATACTAGCTAGCCCCTTTATAGACTAATATAGCAGCTTTAATATTTATACTCAAAGAATAAATGATTATACTTATACCTGACTCAGGGAATATCCTTGAATAAATGTCTAATTCTATCTACTTCAAATAATTCTTGGGCACACAGGCAAGACACTGCCTTCCCCTGATATTACCTGTGTTTATACTCAAGTCCTCTGTTTGAAATAGCTGCCCCTTTGCTCTTGACTCCCCAGGCCTCCACTGATCACTTATCTCTCTGGTTCAGGCTTCTGGAGTGTGATTTTTAGAATAAAAAACTAGGACATGTGATATGATCAAGAATCAATTCCAATTTGTTAATGTTAAATAATATATATTTAAGAGTGCTCATGTTTTTTCACATCATGACAACTGAAATCAGGATACATGTATAATTCTTGGGAATATTATGGTTTAATTGGTGTTTTTTTCTCCCTTAATAGTACATATTTCTTCTTATAATGAATGACTTCTCGGCATCAATAAGCATATTTATTAAAAAGTATATACAAGTCGATGAACATAAAGTAATGCTTAGTTGTCTATTTTAAAACATAGTTTGGCTGGGCACAGTGGCTCACACCTGTAATCCCAGCACATTGAGAGGCCAAGGCAGGCAGGTTGCTTTGAGCTTAGAAGTTCAAGACCAGCCTAGTCAATGTGGGAAACCCCATCTCTACAAAAAAATACAAACGTGAGTCGGCCATGGTGGCGGGTGCCTGTAGTCCCAGCTACTTGAGAGGCTGAGGCAGGAGAATCACTTGAGCCTGGGAAACAGAGGTTGCAGTGAACCAAGATGCATCACTGCACTCCAGCCTGGGTAACAGAATGAGACCCTGTCTCAAAAATATATATATATTTTAATTTGCATATACTAAAATTATCTCTTTTGGTGTACGTTTCTGTGTTACGACAAATGCGTAGTCATGTATTAATCACCACAGTCAAGATACAGGACAATTCCATCATGCCTCAAGATTCCACATTACCACTTTATAGACAAACACTTTTCCTAGCATCAACGGTCTGCAGCACTGGTCCATTTTAGTCCCTCACGTTTTGTGTCTTCCAGAATGTCATATAAACAGAATTATACAGTATATATTCTTTTGAGCCTGTATTATTTCACTTGGCACAATGCACCAGATATTCATCTACATTGTGGCATGTATCGATTATTACCTAGTTTTTATTGCTGAACAGTACTGCGTTATATGAACATTAAAAAGATATCATTCACCACTTACTACACTTACATTGTTTGGCAATATTACGGACAAAGCTTTTATAAACATTCACATACAGGATTTTGAGTATACTTGTTTTCATTTTTCTTGGGTGATTATCAGAGTGTGATTTCTAGGTCTTAATGATACATATATCTTTAATTTCATAAGGAACTATCAAACTTCTTCGAAAGTAGTTGTAAAATTTTACATTTCCAGCAGCAATGTATGAGAGTTTCAGTTGCTCTGCATCTTTGCAAGCACTGGGTATCATCAGTTCTTTTTTATTTTAGTTCTTCTAATATACACAAAATAGCATCTCAACATGGCTTCAATTTGTATTCATCTGAGGACTAATAACATTGGGTATCTCTGTATGTGCTTATTTGATATCCATATATTTTCTTTAGCGAAGTATCTGCATATCTTTTGTCCATTTATTTAATGAGTTGTTTATTGTTGAGTTTGGGGACATATTTGTGTATTCCATATACAAACCCTTTGTCAGATATGAAATTTGCAACTATCTCATCCCAGTCTGTGGCTAGTCTTTTCATTTTTATAACAATCTCTTTCAGAGAACAAAAGGTTTTCACTTCCAAAAAGTCGAATTTGATGAAGTCATTTTTTGCCTTTTATAGATCATAGCTTTGCTATCACAAGAATTACTTGCCTCACTCAAAGCCAAAAATATTTTCTATGTTTTCATATGGAAATTTTATACCTTGGGGTATTGCAATTTGGCCTATGATCCATTTTGATGTTGTTTTATAGAGGGTGTAAAGTTTGAGTTAAGGTGCATCTCTAATTAGTAAATTACAATTGAGTAATTAATTAGAAACTAATTTTCAAAAGCATGTCCAGTTGTTCCAGCACCACACCATTCATTAAAAATACTAGACTTCCCCTTTTGAATTGCATTTGTACCTTCATCATGAATCAATTGACCAAATGTGTGCGGGTCCATTTCTGACATCTCTAGTCTTTTCCATTGATCTAACACTATACTTTATCACCAATGTGACACTGTAGTAATTACTGTAGCTTTATACTGTCTTGAACTCAGATAGTGAGAGTTCTCCATGTTCCTCTCTTCAAAACAGTGTACTATTCTACTACTTCTCCCTCTCTATAAAAATTTTAACAGCCAACCAGTCACGGTGGCTCATGCCTGTAATCCCAGCACTTTGGGAGGCCAAGGCGGGCAGATCACCTGAGGTCAGGAGTCTGAGATCAGCCTGACCAACATGGAGAAACCCCGTCTCTACTAACAATACAAAATTAGCCAGACGTGGTGGCACATGTCTGTAATCCCAGTTACTCAGGAGGCTGAGGCAGGAGAATCACTTGAACCCAGGAGACGGAGGTTGCAGTGAGCTGAGATGGCACCACTGCACTCCAGCCTGGGCAGCAAGAGTGAAACTCTGTCTCAAAAAAACAAAAAAATGAAAAACAACAACAAAAAAAGTAACAGCCTGCTGGGATTTTGACTGAGAACTTATTAAATACATATACCAATTTACAGACAACCGATGTCTTAACAATATTGAATCTTCAATTCATGGGCACAGTATATGTCTCCACTTATTTATGTCTTTATTGATTTCTTTTTATTACTGTCTTATGGTTTTCAGCATACAAATCCTACCAAGGATTTCTTCTGTATGTGTACAAGAGTGTAAATGTTACTTTGAGAATAAAATCCAAAATCCATTTATTCATTTCCTGTACAAAAGAAAGATTTTTGTACATTGATTTGGTATCCTGAAACCTCACTAACCTCATTTTATTAGTTGTAGGATCTTTTCTCAGATTTCTTGGGATTTTGTACATTAACAATTATTAAAGAGAGGCAATTATTTTTCTTCCTTTTCACTCTGTACACGTATTATTTCTTCTTCTTTCCTCAGTGCACTTGCTAAGGCTGCCAGTCTGACTTTGTATAGGAGTGGTAACACAGACATGCTTGCTTTGTTCTCAGTCTTAAGGAAAATCTACTGAGTCTGTCACCATCAAATATGTTAGCTGGAGGTTTTATTCATGCCTCTTATAAGCTTAAGGAAGTTGCCCCCTACTCTTTAAGAGTTTCTATCATGAATGACTTTTGAACTTTGTCTAATGCATTTTCTCATCAATTAGGACGATAATAATTTTTCTTCTGTAGTCTATATGGTAAACTACTTTGGTTCATTTTTGATTGTTGAAATAACTTTACATTTCAGTAGTAAGTCCTACTTTGTCAAAATGTATGCTTTTCATATATATATAAAAATTCAATTGCATAACTTTTTTTGAAGATATACTATATAGACTATATATTACATATATGTGTGTATATGTATATATACATACATATATATATCACCTCTTATAGTCTATAAATCATGTAGTCTATAGACTATATATGGCCTCCTAAAGCATATGGGGAATTCTCTTCTTTTTTACTGTCTCAAAGAGATTGTGATGAAATGGTATTAATTCATTCTTAAATATTTGGTAGAACTTCACAGTGAAAATGTGTGGGCCTATATTTCTTCTTTATTATTGGGAGGTGTTAAAACAACAATTCAACTAATCTAATAGGTATTAAATGAAGAGCCAATGTCAAAACAACATATGCTTTGGATGAAATAAATAGTACATATTGTAATGATGAAGACAGCTAAAAGAAATAATGAGAAAAAATATTACATGTGGGACAAGATGACCCTTTATTGTGGAAACCTGCCCTGTACATGGTAAGATGTTCAGTTCGCATCTCTGAACTCTACCCACCTTATGCCAGGAGCACATCCCAAGTCCCTCAATTATCATAACCAAAATGTCTCCTGACATTGCCAAGTGTCACTTAGGGTGGTAGGCAAAAGTAATCCAGTTCAGAGCCATTACTATAGAGGCTTTAGGTTCAGACTGAGCTAAGTTTTGATTTCATGAATAGCTTCAAGATATTATACAACTTATTTAACCCTTCTAATCCACAATTTTCTCCTCTGTTCAATGACGATTACTATACTATTCTTATAAAACTATCGTAAAGATTAAATAAGTTAATGCATATAATATTTAGAATGGTAATTGATAAGCACTCGAATAATGGTAGCAATTATCTATTAAGGAATGAGACAAAGCACGAAGGACAACTGAATAAAAGAACTAACTGCTCATGGAAGAAAGGTGGATAAAGTAAACATAAGTAATACTTCAAATGTGTTTGGAAAATAGTTTTACCTTGAAAAATTGCATTTCTAAATGAAAGAATTCATTGCTCCAGAATAAATTGATAAAGTATAGGGAAAGTTAGGGAACCAGATCAAAAAAGAAGAAATAAATGTGCTCTATTTCCTAACTCATAATTTGAAACAAAAGTCATGCTATGGATGTTTATTAATGACCATATATAAACATTTTTGGAAAACTTTAATTCACCACTTATGGAGTTAAAAATAAGATTTCTTCCTTCTAAATCAATGTAGAAGAATAATAAAGGCCAAAAACTAGTCCAAATTACAATAGAAAATTGAATAGAAATACAGGAGACAATAAAAATCAGAAAGCATAAAATAAGAGAGAACACTTTCCATGTGTGATGATTGTGACAATAAATTACAGATGATACAGGATTAAAGTAACAGGGTTAAATTAAAGCTTTTTACAATAATCATACAAGTACAAACTAGAAAACCAAAGAAGAGGGGCACACAAGTTAAAAGATGGCTAGATTGAGAAGTGACACCACCATGAGACTGGAGTAGGAAATACCAGTCTTCATCTTCCCTGCCAAAAATAAAATATAGACAGCAATTTACAAATCAAAAAAGCCCTAGCAGGGCTCAAGGGCCTATTAAACAATCTGCAGCAACACAATGAAGCAACACAGATAATATCTAAATAGAAAGGCTAGAAAGGATCACTGGTGAGATTAGCATACCTGAGACACCAGGGGATGGCTAGGAACAAAGAAAAAAAGCACAGGTTACCAGTATCAGCCATGCAGCAGGAACTATCGTGGTCCCCAGTGGCCTGCTCCACAGAGGACACTAGAATGTTTTGCCACTGAGGTAACCAACCAGTTACTGCCAGGGAATCACAGAAAGAGAGATGCAGCTGCATTCCCCATAACCTTACTATTAAGCCACTATGATAAAGGAGCTGCCATTTCTCCCAAACCTACATGTGTCTTGAAGCCTGAGCAGCGGCTTTCTTGTGAGTGTCCACCAGACTCAGGCTATGTAACTGTGCCCACCCATGTCTCAGACACCACAGTCATCCTTGTAGTGAATTAGTTCACTAATTCTGGGCCTGGACCCAAGCTCTCACTGTGCATGTCTGTGTTCCAGGATTGGGCTAAGCTACATAGAGAAGTAGGCTTCAAAAAACCCTGTTTGTCACATACTATTGCCAACATAGTAGGAGAATTGACTATGCCCCACACACGTATGCCATTTCCAACCTGGATCTCTGAGTTGAAGTCCTTCAATACATGCCTGTACTTTAGGCCTCGGTTCCATGGCTGCTTCATGGGTACCACTCATTGGACATGGGTACCACTGCCACCATGAGCAGGCCCACAAACCAGACCCACTGCCAACAAGAATCCACTTAGCCACAGCTTCCCCAGAGGGAGAAAAAGAGACCAGGAGAATCTTAGCAGTCATTGCCACTGAAGATTCCAATAACCCTTGCAGCCAATGCAGACATTCAGGCCACTGAAGATCTCATAAATATTTACTGATATCAACTTCAGTTGTCAGAGCCAAAAGCAGCTATAAAGATGCACCCTCGCTACTGCCAGAACTGTTGCACCTCACCCAGCAAGCACCCATACACTCTACCATAGGAAAAAGTTTTTCCATCAGGAAACCAATCTATAAAGTCTGAAGGAGGTGACTCCTCCACCAAATATTCAAATGTCAGCAAAAGGCAACAAGAAACATGAAAAAAAAAAAAAAAAAAGGAGAAATATCTCCAAAGGAACACAAGAATTTTACCACAGATGACCTTAATAAGATGGAGACACACAAACTGCCTGACATATAGTTCAAAATAACTATTTTAGATAAGCTCAATGAGCTTCAGGAATACAGAGAAACAATTCATTACGATCAAATACATGACCAAAATGAGAAATTTAACAGAAAGATTGAAATTATTATTGTTGTTGTTTCTTTAAAGACAGGGTCTTACTATGCTGCTCAGGCTGGATTTGACCTTCTGTTTTCAAGTTATCAACCCACTTCAGCCTCTTGAGCAGCTGACACTACAGACACATGCCACCACACTTGGATTGATTTCTTAAAATACAATCTCCACAGCTAAAAAATAACAGATACAGTGAGAAATGCAATACAGAACATCAACAGAAGAGTGGATGAAGCAGAAGAAAGAATCTGTGAACTTAAAAACAGGTTATTTGAAAATATACAGTCAGAGGAGATCAAAAGAATACAAAATAAAGAAAGCTTACAGGATTCATGAGACAGCATCAAAAGAGTATATTTTTGAACATGAGAATTCAAGAAGGAGAAGGCCAAAACACTTAATGTAATAATAGAAGAAAATTTTCCACATCTTGAGAAATGTATAAATATGCAGGTATGGGAAGGTCAAAGGCCTCCAATCAGATTCTATTCAAATAAGACGACACCAAGACAAATTATAATGAAATTGTCAAGAATCACAAGGAAAAAGAGCATCCTGAAAACAGTTAGAGAAAAGCAGCATATCATTTAAGGGAGTTCCATTAAAGCTAGCAGTGGACTTGTCAGTAGGCACCTTACAAACTGGACAACAGTGGTATAATACATTCAAAGTGCTTAAGGAAAAAAAATATACCAACCAAGGATACTTGATCCAGAAAACTGCATCTTAGAAATGAAGAAGAGAGAAAGACTTTCCAAGACAAACAAAAGTTGGGAGAGTTCCTTACCACCAGACATATCTTACATAAAATGCTAAAGGGAATTCTTCATGATGAAATAAAATGATACTAACAAGTAACAAACTCATAGGATGTTATTAAGCTCACCAGAAAAGTAAGGACACAAATTCAGATTACTGTAATGCTATAATGGTGATGAGGAAAAACTTACATTTGTAGGGTGAAGGTAAACAGGTAAAACCATTAAACATATTAATAGCTACAATAATTTGTTAAGGGAAAACAATACAAGAAGATGTAAATTGTGACACCAAAAAAAACATTTGGGAGGAGGGCGATATGGAGCAAAAGTATAGTTTTTAATTTAATCAAAATTATTAGCTTAAAATTGCATTTTATAAGATGTTCTATGTACGACTCATGGTAAACACAAAACAAAAACCTATGGCAGACACACAAAATTTGTAAAATAAGGAATCAAAGCATACCACTAGAAAAAGCACCAAATCAGAAAGACAACCATAGAAGAAGAAAGGAAAAAAGGATCTTCAAAACAACCAGAAAACAATGTTTAAAGTGGCAGTGGTAAGTTCTTACCTATCAATAATTACCATGAATACAAGTAGATTAATTTCTCTAATCAAAACACAGAGTCCCTGCATGGATAGAAAGAACCACCTATACTGTATAGTTACCTAGCTGCCTTTAAAAGACCCAATTTATCTTTAAGAAAACAAAGATTGAAAGGAAAAGGGTGGGAAAAGATATTTCATGCAAACAAACCACAGGAAAGCAAGGGTAGCTATATTTACATCTGATAAAATATACTCTTGATATGGTTTGGTTATGTCCCCACCCACATCTCATCTTGAATTGTAGTTCCTATAATCCCCACATGTTGTGGGAGGGACCCAGTGGGAGGTAACTGAATCATGGGGCAGATTTTCCTGTGCTGTTCTCACCACAGCGAGTAAGTATCATGAGATCTGTGAGGCCTCCCCAGCCAAGTGGAACTATGAGTCCATTAAACCTCTTTTTCTTTATAAATTACCCTATCTTAGGTATGTCTTCATTAGCAGTGTAAGAACAGACTAATAAAATACCTTCAGTGTAACTTTATAAAATGAAACAAAGAAGATTATTCATTCATGATAAAAGTGGTCAACTGATCAAGAAGATATAATAATTAGAAACACATATGCACCCAACATTGGAACAGTTAATATATAAAATAAATATTAAGATATCTGATGGAGAGATTGACTGCAACAAAAAAAAATAAGGAGGGGAATTCAAAACCCCACTTTGAAGTACGGACAGATCATCCAGACAGAAAGTCAACAAGGAAACATTGGACTTGAATTTCACTTTAGACCAAATAGACCTAGCAGACATATATGGATCATTCCATCCAACAGAAGAGAGAACAGAGGAGGGGGCCCAGAAATAAATCCATACATTACAGTCAACTGATTTTCTGTAAAGATGCCAAAAACACACAATGGAGAAAGTAAGATCTGTTTAACGAATGGTGACGGGAAAACTGGAAATCAACATGGAAAACAAAATAGAACCTCACCTCACACTACATACAAAAACCAAGTCAACATGGCTCGAATATTTATATGTAAGACCTGAAACTATAAAACACAGGGAGAAATCTTCATGACACTTGTCTAGGCAAAGAATTTTTGGATAGGACCCCAAAAGCACTGGAAACAAGAACAAAATTGAAAAGTGAGATGACATCAAACCAAAAGTTTCTGCACATCAAAGGAAACAATCAACAGTAAAGTGGCTGCACAGGAGAAAATATTTTAAAACCATACATCTGATTACAAATTAATATCCAAAAATATGAGGAATTAAACACCAACAACAAATTTAAAGAAAAAACATAATTTAAAAATGGGAAAAAGCTAGAATTGACATTTTGCCTGAGACATATAGATGGCCAACAAGGGTATTTTGAAATGCTCAACATCACTAATCATTTGAGAAATGTGAATCAAAACCATAATGAGCTATCACCTCACACCTGTTAGAATGGCAATTACCAAACAAACAAAAAAGATAGAAAGTATTGGGAAGGATGTGGAGATAGGGAAACCTTGAACACTGTTAGTGAGAATGTAAATTACTACAGCCATTATGGTAAACAGCATGGAGAGATTCCTAAAAATAAAGCTGCTATCTAATTCATATTCCAACTACTGGGTATATATTCAAAGAACATAAAGTCAGTATACTGAAGATATATTTGCCCTCCCATGCTCTCTGCAGCATTATTCACAATAGCCAATGTATGGAACTAACCGAAGTGTCCATCAATGGATGAAAATATAAAAATTGGCATACATATACAATGGACTACTACTAAGCCTTTAAAAAAAATGCTGTCGTACCTGACAACGTAAGTAAACCTGGAGATCATTAAGTGAAATAATCCAAGAACAGAAAGATAAATACTGCATGATCCCAATTAAGTGGAATCTGAAAAAACTGAACTCACAGAGAATAAAATGGTGATTACCAGAGGCTGGGGTATGGAGGGATTGAGGAGCTAGTGGTCAAAAGAAAGAACATTCCATTTAAATAGGAAGAATAAGTTCAAGAGACCTATTATACATCATGGTGACTACAGTTAATAATTATTATATAACTAAAACTGTTTTAAAAATTAATGTTTAGTGTTTTCATCACAAAAAATAAGAATGTGAGGTATTATGTATGTTAAATAGCTTGATTTATTCACTCCATGATATATATATATTTATATCAAAACACTCATATAGAAGAGAAAAAGAAACTAGGTAGATAGTGAGGGTAAGAAAGTCCTTGATAAGGTTTTTCTTTTAATAAAAAGCAGCCCCAAAATCATTTTCTAACAAAGAGCAGCCTGTAAAATTGAGCTGCAGACATAGATAAGCAAGCTGGAAGCTTGCACAGGCAAATGCCAGCAGTTGTACCAATGGAAAAATACTACCTGGGATTAGGCATGTTAAGAATGGTGGCTCCATCTTCCCTTCTTTGCCAGCCACATGTACAGTAAAAAGCAAACAAGATGGTGCTAGCCAAATGGAAAGTCTATTTGCATAATAATATTAGGGTAGGGCAACCAGCCTTCCCCATGTGCTTTGCAAACGTCACACCTGAGAGGAGCAAATCTGTGAGACCTACATAACTCAGATACCTCCTCCTCAAGCCTGCATATAAAATCTGCTGCAGTCTGCCACTTTTCTCATTTTTGGACGCTTCTCTCTCTCTTGCAAGGAGCTGCTCTCCTCTCTTTATTCTGCCTTTTAAACTTTCCACTCCTTAACCCACTCACATGTGTTTGTGTCCTTAATTTTCTTGGTGCAAGACAATGAATCCTGGGTATTTATCCCAGACAACGATGCCATTTTAACATTATGTTGTACACCATAAACATATAGAATGTTTACTTATCAACTAAAAAAAATAAAAACCATAACTTTGTAACAGGCCCATATAATTGTAAACATACCAATTTGTAATGCGGAGATATAATTTAATTAAATTATCTTAATTGTGATGAAAATACTTTTGTGTTTTGTAGTATGAATTGAACAAACTAAACTTTAGTAAAATTTAAGAACGTACATTTAGCCTTAGCATGACACAAAAAATAATTTACAAGAAAGAATATTTCAGTTACTTTAAAGACTAAATGTAATTTAAATTTAAATTCAGTGTTAAGGAGGGAGAAGTCAAGATGGCACCCAAGAAGAGGACTGAGAGTAATGAGTGAATTTAGCAACTAAAACTGAAACATACAGGTTCTCACACTCGGACTGACTAGGCAAACAAATCAATCCACAGAGAATGAAGAAAAGCACAGTGGGGTAATGACCCACCCAGGGGTGGCACAGAGCCAAAGGAACCCCCAACCCCACACAAGGGAAATGGTGAGCGATTGTGCAAAGCTGCCTGGGTTTTTCTCCCATGGACCTTTGCAACCCCGGGATCAGGAGACTCCCCTCATGAGCCCACACCACCAGAGCCTTGGGTCCAATACACAATAACTTTCATATTTCTTTTCTCTTGAGATGGAGTTTCACTCTTGTTGCCCAGGCTGGAGTGTGATGGCGCCATCTCAGCTCAACATAACCTCCACCTCCCGGGTTCAAGCAATTCTCCCGCCTCAGGCTCCCGAGTAGCTGAGATTACAGGCATGTGCCACCAGGCCAGGCTAATTTTGTATTTTTCATAGAGACGGGGTTTCTCCATGTTGGTCAGGCTGGTCTCAAACTTCCAACCTCCCAACCTCAGGCAATCCTTCGGCCTTGGACTCCCAAAGTACTGGGATTACAGGCATGAGCCATGGTGCCCAGCCAACTTTGGTATTTCAGTGTTAGTATCTTACCAATAACCTTTTGAGAGGTGACAACATGCTAGCAGCCCTCACTCTTGGCACCTCCTCGGTCTTGGAGTCCACTCTGGTGGCATTTGAGGAGCCCTTCAGCCTGCCACGGCACTGTGGGAGACCCTCTCTGGGCTGGCCTAGGCCGGAGCCAGCTCCCTCTGCTTCTGGGGAGGTGTGAAGGGAGAGGTACAGGTGAGAACCGTGGCTGAGCTCTGTGCTCACAGGCCACACTCGGAGCTGCCGGCCAGTGCCACCGGCCCAGGGCAGTGAGGTGCTTAGCGCCTGGGCCAACAGCTGCAGAGGGTGCGCTGGGTCCCCCAGCAGTGATGGCCCACCTGCATTGCACTCAAATTCTCCCTGGGACTCAGCTGCCTCCCTGAAGGGCAGGGCTCCGGACCTGCAGCCCACAATACCCCAACTTCCCCCACCTCCCCCTCCTCCATGGGCTCCTGTGTGGCCTGAGCATCCCCAACAACTGCCCAAGGGCTGAGGAGCACGGGGCCCAAGGCACAGGACTAGCAGGCAGCTCCGCCTGCAGCCCCAGTGCCCCATCCACTAGGTGAAGCCAGCTGGGCTCCTGAGTCTAGGGGAGACTTGGAGAACTTTTATGTCTAGCTAAGTGATCATAAATGCACCAATCAGCACTCTGTGTCTACCTCAGGGATTGTAAAAGCACCAATCAGCACTCTGTCAAAATGGACCAATCAGCTCTCTGTAAAATGGACCAATCAGCAGGATGTGGGTGGGGTCAGATAAGGGAATTAAAGCAGGTTGCGGGAACCAGCCAGAAGCAACCCGCTCAGGTCTCATTTAACACACCTGTGGAAGCTTTGTTGTTTTGCTCTTTGCAATAAATCTTGCTGTTGCTCACTCTTTGGGTCTGTGCAGCCTTTATCAGCTGTAACACACTCACTGCAAAGGTCTGCAAAGGTCTGCAGCTTCACTCCTGAAGCCAGCAAGACCACGAACCCACCAGAAGGGTGAAACTGCGGACACACCATCTTTAAGAACTGTAACACTCACCGTGAGGGTCCACGGCTTCATTCTTGAAGTCAATGAGACCAAGAACCCACCAATTTCAGACACACTTTATCTATTGGAAGGGCTGTGTGGAGTCTCAGCAGAGTAGCTACTCAGACACACACAGAGAACCAGGAGTTTTACATATTCTGGCCCTGGGATCCCCAGTAAGGCAGGTGATCCATCTGTACATAGCCCTAGGAAAGGGGCTGAATCCAGGGAACCAAACAAAATCATTCTGTGGGCCCCACTCCCATGGCACCTCACAAGTTAAGACCTACTGGCTTGGAATTCCAGCCAGTCCACAGCAACATGCTGGAGTCTGTTCCTGTGGGAGAGGCAGCTGCCATCTCAGTGGTTTGATAGACTCAGCCATTCCAGCCTACAAGCACTGGAGAATCCAAAGGGTCCAGATGAGAAAGGGTCCCCCACAATGCAGTACAACTTCCTTGCTAGATCATGGCCAGACAACATCTTTAAGCAGGGCCCCAATCCATTCTTCTTCAATGGGCAAGACCTCCCTGTGGGGGCTTCAGCCACTTCAGCCAGTGTTATACACACAGAGCTCTAACCTCTCCCTGGTACAAAGCTCCCACGGAAAGGGGTGGCTACCATCTCTGTGGTTTGGTAGACTAAGCCATTCCAGCGTACCAGCACTAGACATTCCAAATGGTCCAGAAAAACAAAGGTTCCCGCTACAATGCAGCACACCTGCTCTACAAAAAAAGCAGCCAGACTGCTTCTTTAAGCAAGACCCTGATACCATTCCTCCTGACTGGGTGAGACTTCCCAACAGGGGTCTCCAGCCACCTCCTACAGGCACACTTAGGCCAGCAACAGGTCAATACCCCCCCTGAGATGGAGCATCCAGAGGAAGGAGCAGGCTATCCTCTTTGCTGTTTCACAACATTCACTGAATATGAATTGCTTTTGAGCTCAGGCAGAACATTTAGAAAAACAGCTAATAGAATACAAAGGCAAACTCGATATATTCCAAAAGATCAGTAACACGACGATTGTCTTTTTTGACCATATGCAATAAAGTATGAATAAAAAAATGAGAGCTGAAAATTACATATGTTTGAAAGTTAGTTGGCCGGGCGCGGTGGCTCAAGCCTGTAATCCCAGCACTTTGGGAGGCCGAGACAGGCGGATCACGAGGTCAGGAGATCGAGACCATCCTGGCTAACACAGTGAAACCCCATCTCTACTAAAAAAAAATACAAAAAACTAGCCGGGCGAGGTGGCGGGCGCCTGTAGTCCCAGCTACTTGGGAGGCTGAGGCAGGAGAATGGTGTAAACCCAGGAGGCGGAGCTTGCAGTGAGCTGAGATCTGGCCACTGCACTCCAGCCTGGGTGACAGAGTGAGACTCCGTCTCAAAAAAAAAAAAAAGAAAGAAAAGAAAGTTAGTGTCTTACCAACAACCTTAGTCTATTGGAAGAATAATAATAAATTTAAAAATACTTGAAACTGAATTAAAATGAAGACAGTACCTGTCAGAATTGGTATGTAGAGAGGCAGAGCAAGATGGTGGAATAGAAAGCATCACCAATGGTCCCCCTACAAGGACACCAAGTTAACCATCTACACAGCAAAGAAAAAAAATAACACCATTATAAGAACCAAAAATCAAGTGAGCACTCAAAGTACCTGGTTTTAACTTCATAGTGATGAAAGAGGCACTAAGAAGACAGGAATAAAAGGCCTGAATTACCTACACCATCCCTATCCCTTCCCCATCCCCAGCAGCAGTGGAGTCTCTGGGTCCCATGGGAGGGAGAACATAGCAATTGTTAGGCACTAAACTCAGTGCTGGCCAGGCATGGTGGCTCGTGCCTGTAATTCCAGCACTTTGGGAAGCCAAGGCAGGTAGATTGCTTGAGCTCAGAAGTTCAAGACCAGCCTGGGAAACATGGTAAAACCCTATCTCTACCAAAAACACAAACAAAAAAATGTAGCCAGGCGTGATAGCATGTGCCTGTGATCCCAGATGTAGGAAGGATGAGGTGGGAGGATTGCTTAAGCCTGAAAGGCCGAGGACGCAGTGAGTTGATATGCCACTGCACTCCAACCTGGGTGACAGAGTGAGACCTGAGTCAAAATATTAAATTTATTTAAAATAGAATACAGTAAGTGCTGTCCTGTTAGAACACAAACAAAAACAAAACCAAACTCAGCTGATGCCTGCCCATGGTGGGAGCATTTAAACCAGCCATAGCCAGAAGGGAATCACCTACCCCAACAAATTGAACTTTAGTGCCTGCAAACTTTGTCACTAAAGGCTACAGCACTCTATGTCTCTAAGAAACTTGAAAGGTAGTCTAGACCACAAAGACAGCAATTCATAGGTGAGTCTTAGTGTGGAACTAGGCCCAGAGACACTGGACTCAGGGGGAATGCAACGTACTGAGACAACAGCTGAGGTAAGTAAGGAAACACTGGTATTGCCCCTCCCCTAACCCCAGACTGCACTTTCAGCTCCAAAATAAATCCCTCCCTTCCACTTGAGGAGAGCAGAGGGAAGAGTGGAGAAGACTTTGTTCTGCCTCTTAGATACCAGCTCAGCCACAACAGGATAGTGCACCAGTCAGAGTCCTGAGGCCTCTGATTCAGGCCCTAGCTCCCAGATGACATTTCTAGGCAAACCCTAGAAGAAGGGATAGAAAGGAACCCACTACCTTAAAGAAAAAGACCCATTTCTGGCAGCATTTGTCACCTGCTAACTAAAGGGCCCTTGGGCCCTGAATAACCAGCAGTGATACCCAGGTACTACATCAAGGGCCTTGGGTGAGCCTCTGAGAATTGCTGGCTTCAGGTGAGACTCAGCACATTACTAGCTGTGATAACTACAGAGCAAAATTTCTTCCATTTGGGAAAAGCAGAGGTAAAAGTAAAGGAGACTTTATCTTGCACCTTAGGTACCAGCACAGCCACAGGAGGATAGAGCACCGAGTGGATACTTGGGGTTTCTGATTCCAGGACTTGATTCTTGAACAGCATTTCTGGACCTGCCCTGGAACAGAGGAAACTGCAGTGAAGGGTAAGTGCCATGACAGGCAATATTCATTAAAAGCTGACTTAAGAGTCCTTGGACCTTAAGGGAACAGTGGCAGGAGTCTGGCAGTATTCCTTGAAGCCTGAGGTGGCAGTTGGTAAGGGGTGAGGCTCATCTGCCTTCGAAAGGAGAAGGAACACTGGGAAGAACTGCATCTTGTGGTTTGAGTGCCAGCTTATCTGCAATACAATAGGATACCAGGTACAATTCTAGCGTTTTTTACTCTAGTCCCTGACTTTCAGATGGCACTTGTGGATCCACCCAGGGCCAGCAGGACCTTGCCATCCTGAAAGTAAGGACCCAGGCCTGGCTGTCTTTGCCACCTGCCGATTATAGAGTCACATGGCCTTCAGAGAACATAGGCAGTAGCCAGGGAGTGGTTACGGCAGGCCTTGAGAAAGGCTCAGTGATGTTCTGACTTCAAGTCTGCCCAGTACAGTCATAATAGTGGTGTCCACAGTGGTGCTTGTGTCACTTCACCCCAGATTTACACGGACCAGAATAGAGAGAGACTCTGTATGTTTGGGAGAAACTAAGGGAAGAGAATAAGAGTCTGTGCCTAGTAATCCAGAGAATTCTCCCAAATCTGGTCAAAGACCATCTAGGCAGTATCTCTATATGTCTGCAAGAACCATAGAATTACTGGGCTTGGGGTGCCCCTAAAGCATATACAGCTTAGACCACAACACTAAAGTTCTTTCAACTATCTGGAAACTCTTCCCAAGAAGAACGGCTACAAATAAGCCCAGACAGTGAAGAATAAAATAAGTACCTAACTCTTAAATGTCCACATACTGAAGAACATCAGATAGCATCAACACCATCCAGGAAATGAAGTAAATAAGGCAACAGGAACCAGTCCTAGGGAAAAGAGATATGTGATCTTTCAAAGGGAGAATTCAAAATAGCTATATTGAAGAAACTCAAATTCAAGATAACACATAGAAGGAATTCAGAATCCTATCGGATACATTTAATGAAAAAATTGAAGCACCTAAAAGAATAAAGCAAAAAATCTAGAGCTGAAAATGCAACGGAGATACTGAAGCATGCCTCAGAGTCTTTTAAGGCAGAATTGATCAAGCAGAAGAAAAAAACTACTGAGCTTGAAGACAGGCTATTCGAAGATACATAGAGAAGAAAAAAAGGAAAATAATAATAAACAATAAAGCATGCCTACAGGATCAGGAAAATAGCCTCAAAAGGACTAAGAGTTATAGGTCTTAAAGAAAAGGTAGAAAAGAGATGGGGAGAAAAGTTATTCAGTGGGATATTAACAGAGAATTTCCCTTACCTACAGAAAGATACAATCAATGTCCAAGTATATGAAGGTTATAGCACACCAAGCAGATTCAACCGAAAGAAGACTACCTCAGGGCATTTAATAATCAAACTCCCTAAGGTCATGGATAAAGAAAGGATCCTAAAAGCAGCAAGAGAAAAGAAACAAATAACATACAATGAAACCCCAATATGTCTGGCAGCAGAATTTTCAGGGGAAACTTTACAGGCCAGGAGAGAATGACATAACATATTTAAAATGCTGAAGAAACCATCTTTCACCCTCAAATAGCATATCTAGTGAAAAAATCCTCCAAACCTGAAGGAAAATAAAGACTTTCCCAGACAAACAAAAGTTGAAGGATTTCATCAATATCAGACCTGTCCTATAGGATATACTATAGGGAGCACTTCAATTAGAAAGAAAAGGACATTGGCCAGGCGCGGTGGCTCAAGCCTGTAATCCCAGCACTTTGGGAGGCCGAGGCGGGTGGATCACGAGGTCAGGAGATCGAGACCATCCTGGCTAACACGGTGAAACCCCGTCTCTACTAAAAAATACAAAAAATTAGCCGGGCGTGGTGGCGGGCGCCTGTAGTCCCAGCTACTCGGGAGGCTGAGGCAGGAGAATGGCGTAAACCCGGGAGGCAGAGCTTGCAGTGAGCCGTGATCGCGCCACTGCACTCCAGCCTGGGCAACAGAGCGAGACTCCGTCTCAAAAAAAAAAAGAAAGAAAAGGACATTGATAAGCAATAAATGATCACCTGAAGGTACAAAACCCACTAGTAATAGTAAATATACAGAATAACACAGAATATTATAGTACTGTAACTGTGATGTATAAACTACTCTTAAGTAGAAAGACTAAATGATGAATCAATAAAAAATAACTACAACAACTTTTCAAGACATAGTACAATAAGATATAAATGGAAACAACAAAAGTTTAAAGTGCGGGGTAAAGTTAATGTGTAAAGCTTTTATGAGTTTCTCTTTTGCCTGTCTGTTGGTTTATTCAAATAGTATTAAGTTGTTAACAGGTTAAAAAAATTGGTTACAAGATAGTATTTACAAGGCTTACAGAAACCTAAAACAAACAAAACATACAATGTATATACAAAATATAAACAGCAAGAAAGTAAATCACATTGCTAGAGAAAATCACCTTAGCTAAAGGAAGACATGGAGGAAAGAAGGAAGAGAAAACTCTAAAATAACCAGAAAACAAATAATGAAATGGCAGAAGTCCCTACTTATCAGTAACATTATGTGTAAACAGACTAATGTCTTCAATCAAAAGACAGATTAACTGAATGGATGAAAAAACAAGACCCATTGAACTGTTGCCTACAAGAAACACACTTTACCTATAAAGACACATAGACTGAAAATAAAAGGATGGAAAAGATTATTTCATGCCAACGAGAAAAAAAAGGAGTTGCTACACTTATTTCAGACAAAATAGTTTTCAAGACAAAAGGGCGGGCATTGTAGGAAGAGACAAAGAAGGGAACTATATAATGATAAAGGGGCGAATACAGCAAGAGGATATAACAGTTTTAAATATATATGCACCCAATATAGGAGCACCCAGATATATAAAGGACATATTATTAGAGCTAAAGAGAGAGATAGGCCCCAGTACGATAATAGCTGGATACCTCAACACCCCACTTTCAGCATTGAACACATCTTCCAGATGGAAAATCACCAAAGAAACATTAAATGTAATTTGCACTACAGATCAAATAAATCTTTTAGATATTTACAGAATATTTCATTCAAGAGCTGCAGAATACACATTATTTTCCATAGCACATGGATCATTCTCAAGAACAGACCATAAGTCAGGTCACAAAACAAGTATTAAAACATTCAATAAATGGAAATAATATCAACATCTTCTCTGATCACAAAACTAGAAATTAATGAAAGGAATCTTAGAAACTATACAAATTCATAGAAATTAAACAATATGCTCCTGAATGACCACTGGGTCAACAGAGAAATTAAGAAGGAAATTGAAGAATTTCTTAAAACAAATAATAATGAAAACACAACATACTAAAAGCTGAGATATGACAAAACAGTTTATAGCTCTAAGTGCCTATATCAAAAGGAGTAAAACTTCAAACGAACAATCTAACAATGCATCTTCAAGAACTGAAAAGAGCAAACCAAACCCAAAATTAATGGAAGGAAAGAAATAACATCAGAGGAGAAAGGGAGGAAATGTAAAGGAAACCAAAACAACACAAAAGAAGGAAATGAAATTTAAATGAAACACAAACAATACAAAAAAAATCAATGAAACAAAAGTTGATTTTTTGAAAAGTGGAACAAAATTAACATGCTTTTAGCCAGACTAAAAAAAAAGGATACAAGATCCAAATAAATAAAATCAGAAATGAAAAGGAAACATTACAAGTGATACTACAGAAGTTCAAAGGATCATTAGTGGCTATTATAAGCAACTATATGCCAATAAATTGGAAAATGTAGATGAAATTAGCAAATTCCTAGACATATGCAACCTACCAAAACTGAACCAGGAAGAAATGCAAAACCTGAACAGATCACATATTAGTCTGTTCTTGCACTACTATACAGAAATATCAGAGAATGGCTAATTTATAAAGAAAAGAGGTTTAATTGGCTCATGGTTCCACATGATGTACAGGGAACATGGCTAGGGAGGTCTCAGGAAACATACAATTGTGGTAGAAGACAAACGGGAAATAGGCACATCTTCACACGGCCAGAGCAGGAAGAAGACAAAAGAGGGGAAGGGCTACACACTTTTAAATAACCAGATCTTGTGAGAACTCTATCAGGAGAACAGCACCAAAGGGGAAATCTGCCCCATGATCCATTCACCTCCCACCAGACCCCACCGCTAACACTGGGAATTACAATTCAACATGACATTTGGGTGGAGACACAAATCCAAAACATGTCATTTTGCACTGGTCCCTTTCAATTTTCATGTCCTTCTCACATTGCAAAGTACTCAATCATCCCTTCTCAATAGTCCCCGAAATCTTAATTCATTTCAGCATTAATTCAAAAGTCCATAGTCCAAAGTTGCATCTGAGACAAGGCAAGTTCTTCCACCTGTGAGCCTGTAAAATCAAAACTAGGTAGTTATTTCCAAGATACAATGGGGCAAAGGAATTGGGTAAATACTCTTATTTCAAAATGGAGAAATCAGCCAAAAGAAAGGGGCTACAGGCCCCATGCAAGTCTGAAGGACAGCAAGGCAGTCATTAAAGCTCCAAATTATTCTCTTTTGACTCCATGTCTCTCACATCCAGGGCACACTGGTGCAATTAGTGGGCTCCCAAGGTCTTGGGCAGCTCCATCCCTGAGCCTTTGCAGGGTACAGCCCCGCAGCTGCTTTCAGGCACTGGTGTTGAGTCCCTGTGGCTTTTCCAGGTGCACAGTGCATGCTGTCAGTGGATCTACTGTTGCAGAGTCTGGAGAATGGTGGCCCTCTTCTCATGGCACCACTAGGCAGTGCCCTAGTGGGGACTCTATATGGGGCTCCAATCACACATTTCCCCTCTGCAGTGACTGAGCTCCGCTCCCGCAGAAAATTCCACTTGGAAACCAAGGCTTTTCCATACATTCTCTGAAATCTAAGCAGAAGCTCCCAAGCCTCAACTCTTACACTGTGTGCACCTGCAGGCTTAGGACTATGTGGAAGCTTCCAAATCTTACATTTACAATTTGTAACCTCTGAAGCAGCAACCCAAGCCGTACTGTGGCCCTTTAAGCCATGGCTGGATCTGTAATGGCCCCAATGCAGTGCACTATGTCCTGAGGTTGCACAGAGCAGAGGACCCTGGGCATGGCTCAGGAAACCATTCTTCCCTCCCAGGCCTCTAGGCCTACTATGGACACAGCTGTCTCAGAGTTCTCTCAAATGCCTCCAAGGCCTTTTCCCCATTGTCTCAGCTATTAGCACTTGCCTTCCTTTTAGTTATGCAAATTTCTTCAGCCAACTTGAATTGCTTCCCTGAATATAGACTTTTCTACCACATAGCTGGGCTACTAATATTTCCAACTTGTATGCTCTGCTTCCCTTTTAAATATAAGTTCAAGTTTCAGTCATTTCTTTGCTCATGCATGTAAGAGTAGGTTTTTAGAAGCAGTCAAGCCACATCTTGAATGCTTGGCTGCTTAGAAATTTCTTCTTTCAGAAACCCTAAATCATCTCTCTTGAGCCCAAAGTGTCACAGGTTTCTAGAGCAGGGACACAATGTCACTAGTCTCTTTGCTAAAGCATAGTAAGAGTGACATTTATTCCAGTTCCCAATAAGTTCCTCATTTCCATCTGAGACCTCCTCAGCCTGGCCTTCACTGTCCATGCTACTACCCGCATTTTGGTTTAACAAGCCTGCCTCTAGGAAGTTCCAAACTTTCCCTCACCCTGTCTTCTATTGAACCCTCCACACTCTTCCAACCTGTGCTTATCACCAAGTTCTAAAGTCATATGCACATTTTCAGGTATCTTTACAGCAATGCCCCACTCTTCAGTATCAATTTTCTGTATTAGTCTGTTCTCCCCCTGCTACAGAGAAATACCTGAGAATGGGCAATTTTTAAGTAAAAGAAGTTTAATTGGCTTACTGTTTCACAGGCTGTACAGGGAGCATGACTGGAGAGGCCTCAGGAAAATTACCATGATGGTGGAAGACAAAGAGGAAGTAGGCACATTTTACATGGCCAGAGAAGAAGGAATAAAAAGAAGGGGGAGGTGCTACATATTTTAAACATCCAGATCTCATGAGAACTCTATCATGAGAACAGCAAGTCGGAAATCCACCCCCATGATCCAATCACTTCCCACCAGGCCCCACCTCCAACAATGGGAATTACAATTCAATATGAGATTTGACACAAATCCAAACTATATATCAGACCAATACATAATGAGATCAAAGCTGTAATAAAAAGTCTTCCACTAAAAAAAATCCCAGGACCTGATGGCCTCACTGCTGAATTCTATCTAACATTTAAACAATAATTAATATCAATCATAGTCAAACTATTCCAAAATATAGAGGAGGAGGGAATACTTCCAAACTCATTCTACCAGACCAATATTACCATAATAATAAATTCAGAAAAAAGACACATCAAAAAAAGAATTCTACAGTCCAATATCACAAATATTGGATATTGATGCAATATGGATGCAAAAATTCTCAACAAAATACCAGCAAACTGAATTCAACAATATATTAGAGGCTGGGTGTTGTGGTTCACACCTATAATCCCAGCACTTCGGGAGGCCAAGGCAAGTGGATCACTTGAGCTCAGGAGTTCAAGACCAGCTGGGGCACAGTGCAAAAATCCATCTCTACAAAAAGTACAAAAATTAGTCTGGTGTGGTGGCACATGCCTGTGATCCCAGCTCAGCTACTTCGTGGTTTCAGGTGGTAGGATTGCTTGATCCTGGGAGGTGGAAGTTGCAGTGAACTGAGATCATGCCACTACACTCCAGCCTGGGTGACAGAGCCAGACGCTACCTCAAAAAACACAAAAAACAATACATTAGAAAGATCATTCATCACAACCAAGGGGACTTATCCTTGAGATGCAAGCATGGTTCAACATATACAAATCAATAAACGTGATACATCATATCAATAAGATGAAAGATAAAAACCATATTATTTAAATTGATGCTGAAAAAACATTTGATAAAGTTCAACATCTCTCCATAAGAATTCTCAAAAAAACTGGGGCCAGAAGGAAAATACATCAACACAATGAAAGCCATCTATGACAGACCCACAACCATTATGATACCAAATGGAGAAAAACTAAAAGCCTTTTCTCTAAGATCTGGAACACAACAAAGATACACACTGCTACGGCTGTTATTCAATATAGTAATGGAAGTCCCAGCTAGAGCAACCCAACAAAAGAAGGATATAGAGGGCATCCAAATTGGAAAGGCAAAAGTCAAATTATCCTTGTTGATAGATGATAGGATTTCATATTTGGAAAAACCTAATAACCTCACAAAAAACAACTATTAAGACCAATTTAAAAATTCAGGAAAGTTGCAGGATACAAAATCAATATACAGAATCGGTAGCATTCTTATATACCAACAGTGAACAATGCAAAAGAAATTAAAAAGTAATTCATTTTATAATAGCCACACATAAAATTCAATACCTAGGAATTAACCAAAGAACTAATAGATCTCTGTAATGGAAACTACATAACACTAATGAAAGAAATTGAACAAAGACACCAAAAAATAGAAAATTATTCCATGTTCATGAGTTGAAAAAATCAATATTCTTAAAATGTCCATATGACCCAAAGCCATCTACAGATTCAATGAAATCCCTATTAAAATACCAATGACATTTTTTATAGAAAAAAAAAGTTCTAAAATGCATATGGAACCACAAAAGACCCACAATAGCCAAACCTACACTAAGCAAAAAGAACAAACTCGGAGGAAACATATTAACTGGCTTCAATTATACTAGCCCAAACAGCATGGGACTGTCATAAAAACAAACACATAGACCAATGGGACACACTAGAGAACCCAGAAACAAATTCACACGTCTACACTGAACTCATTTTTCACAAAGATGCCAAGAACATACATTAGGGAAAAGACATCTCTTCAATAAATGGTGCTGGGAAAACTGGATATCCATATGCAGAAGAATGAAATTTGACCCCTATCTCTCACCCTATACAAAAATCAAATCAAAATGGATTAAATACTTAAACCTAAGACCTCAAACTATGAAACTACTAAAGGAAAACTCTAGGACATTCTTCTGGATGAAGATTTCTTGAACAATACCCCACAAGTACATGCAGCAAAGCAAAAATGGACAAATGGGATCACATTATGTAAATACGTTTTTGTACAACAAAGGATACAATCAACAAAGTCAAGAGACAACCCACAGCATGGGACAAAATATATGAAAACTACCCATCTGACAAGGTATTAATAATCAAAATACATAAGGACCTCAAACAACTCTACAGGAAAAGATCTAATAATCGAATCAAAAGACAGGTAGGAGATTCGAACAGACATTTCCCAAAAGAAGACATGCGAATAGCAAACAGGCATATGAAAAGGTGCTCAGCATTATTCACTGATCATCAGAGAAATACATATCAAAACTACAAGGAGATATTATCTCACCCCAGTTAAAATGGCTTCTATCCAAAAGACAGGCAATAACAAATGCTGGTGAGGATCTGAAGAAAAGGGAACACTCGTACACTGTCAGAGGCAACGTAAATTAGGATAACCACGATAGAGAAGAGTTTAGAGGTTCCTCAAAAACTAAAACTTGAGCTACCATATAATACAGCAGTCCCACTGCTGGGTATGTACCCCCCAAAAAGGAAGTCAATATTTCAAAGAGATACCTGCACTCCCATGTTTGTTGCAGCACTGTTTAAAATAGCTAAGATTTGGAATCAACCTAATTGTCCATCAATAGATGGACAACAATGGATAAAGAAAAAATATATAACAATACAAAAAGATAAAATTTCAAGAAAGTCTAAAAGAATAATTTTGAAATTCAGGTAATCTTTCAATACTTATAACAATTGAACTATTTTTCAAGTACCCAGAGAGTCAATCACCTTGGAAATAATAGCAATATATAGCATTGTATAACACTTACAGGACACTATCTTTAGTGTTTTTATTTATTTATTTATTTATTTATTTATTTATTTTACAGAGGGGTTTGTAAAGGTAACAAGCCCCATTAATAGCATGGCCTGGAATTAAACCCAGTCTCCATGTATTCAGACATTTTCAGACAGAGAGTTCTATTTGCCCACCCACATTCCTTCTTCCCTTCTTTCTCATTAACAGAAAAGGAGAATAGATATTATTTCAGGTAGAAAAGTTCCCTGTTGAAAGATCATTCTCAGCTTCCCTTGCAGCTGTGAATAGAAAATGTCTTTCTCCTCTGCGTTATGTGCTTCTACAAATGCACATGTGATGGCTAAAACTGTAATAACCATATTAGTCCATGAAACTACCTTAATATCCTAAGTTGTGCTGTAAACCTAGAAGAACCCTGATAGCTATGGAATCAATATACTGGCCCTAGACAACATTATCCAGACTCAATTCACAAGAAGAAAAATAATTCCTTGTGCATTCAAGTCACTGGTATACCGAAAGGAACCAAATCCTAACTGACATACGCTGTTTTCTTTACACCATAGGTAAAGTAATTGAACTTCAGTATATGCATAGGACAAAAGCATTTAAAAATATATACAGCAATCCTAATTAACCTAGTCCCACAGTCAGCCTTTACTGTTTGAGGTTTCAGGCTTGTTGACAAGAGAAAGGATGACCACAAAATATGTCTTCAAAATACCTATGGGAAAAAAGTAAACTTGTATATGGTCACAAGTTAATTAGACATTATTTGGGTACCATCACTTTAAGTAAGGAATTGACTAAGAAAATAGAGATTGAAAGATATATGATGTAAAACAATAAAAATACTAGAAGAAAACCAAGGGAAAATTCTGCACATTAGTCTAGGCACAGAACTCATGACTGAGGCTTCAAAAGCACAAGTAACAACGACAAAAATAAATACATTGAACTTAACTAAAAAGCTGCTGGACGGAAAAAAATAATAATCAACAGAGTGAACAGACAACCTACAGAATATGACAATATTTATATTCATCTGACAGGGGACTGATATCCAGAATTTACAAGGAACTCAAGCAACTTGACAACAACCAAAAACAAGTAACTTCATTAAAAAGTGGGCGATGGACATGGAATAGATATTTTTTAAAAGATGACATACAAATGGCCAACAAGCATATAAAAGTGCTCAACATCACTAATCATCAGAGGAATGCAAATTAAAACCACTGGAGATAGTCTCTTTCACCAGTCAGAATGGCTATTACTACAAAGACAGAAAATAACAGACACTGGCAAAGACACACACACAAAAAGAAACACACACACACAATAGAATACTATTCAACCATTAAAAGAAATGAAATAATGTCTTTTGCAGCAACATGGATGGAACTGGGGTCATTATCTTAATGGAAACAGAAAGTCAATACCACAGGTTCTCACTTATAAGTGGGTGCTAAATAATATGTATGCATGGACATAGCATGTGCAATAATAGTCACTGGAGATTCAGAAGAACAGGAGGGTAAGGGGGGGCGGTCAAGGATGAGAAATTACTTAAGTGGTACAATATACACTTTTCAGGTGATGTTACACTAAAAGCCCAGGGTTTACCACAACGTAATATATCCATGTAATAAAACTGCACTTGTAGCCCTTAAATTTATACAATTAAAAAAAAAAAGAGGGAAATAAGGAGGGAAGAAAGGAAGGGTGAAAGAGAAAGGAAAGGAGAAAGGGAGAGGGCAAGAGAAGGAAGGGAAAAAAGGAAGCAACATCCCAGCAGTGCATTTTCATCCATACTTACAGCTTCAATTACCATCTGATCCCCAGACCCCCAAATATATTTTACTAGCATAGACCACTTCTGTGGCCCTAAGTGTCCACACCCAATTGCTTACTGACATTTCATCAGAAAAGTCTGAAGTGCTAAATTGAGCATTGCCAATGGTGAGTTCAGGAGCTTCCCTTCACACCTTACTACGTTAATTCTTCCCTAACACAGTAACTATCTTCTGTTGACTTAAGCAACCCAACAACTTAGAGGTCAACTTTGAATGCTTTCACTCACCTTCCACACCCAATTCATCATCAAGTATTGCCAATTTAAGATTCTAGGTATCTCTCAAATCTTCCCACCTTTTAATCTCTCCACTACCACCAAGGGCTACACAACTGTCATAGCTCTTCATTACTACTACTGATACCTCTAAATCTTTGCACTTAAATCCACTTTGGCCTCTCTTCCAATCTCCTTTACAGTTTTGCAACTAAGTGCGACTTTTTCAAAAGCAAATCTCATAATATAAGTACCTTGCTTAAAACAATATAATATCTTCCTACTGTCTTTATGATAAAGACCAAAATTAATAATATAACATAAAATTAATAATATAACCTGGCCTCTGGTACATCTTCAATACATCATATTGTATACTCCAGCTTCTCTGACATTCTTTATGTTCATCAAATGCATCTTCCTCATGCCACACCTCAGAGTCTTTGCATACGTTGTTTTCTCTGCCTAGAATTTATTTTCCTCCCACTTCTTTTTTTTTTTTTTTTTTTTATTTTCTATTATACTTTAGTTGATAACGATGCAGGGTTTGTTACATATGATATATTGTGCCACATGTTGCTGTGCGCACCAATCAACTCATCAGCACCATCAATTCATCATTTATATCAATGTATAACTCACCCAATGCAATCCCTCCCCCTCCCCTCCCCATTATAAGGCGCCCAGTGTGAGGTTCCCACTTCCGAGCCACAAGTGATCTCATTGTCAGTTCCCACCTATGAGTGAGGAACATGCTGGTGTTTGGTATTTCTCTTCATTGTGGACAGTTTGCTAAGAATGATGGTTTCCACAGCTGCATCCAGTCCCTACAAAGGACGGCAAAACTCATCCTTTTTTATGGACTGCATTGAGTATTCCATGGTGAGATACTATGTGCCACATTTTCCTTATTCCAGATCTGTCACAGAGACATATTGGTTGGATTTCCAAGTCATTAGTATTGTTGAATAGGCCAGCAATAAACATAAGTGTGCATAGTGTTCATTGTAGATAGAATGAATTTATTAATCCCTTTGGGTAAATCATACCGAGTAGTGGGATGGCTGGGTCCATATGGATAATCTAGTTCTAGATCCTTGAGGAATTCGCATACTGGTTTTTTCCATAATGTTTGAACTAGTTTACAATTCCCCACCAACCGAGTGTAAAAGTGTTCCTTATTTCTCCAATCCTCTTCAACCACCTGTTGTTTCCTGACTTCTTAATGATTGCCTCCTCCCACTTCTTTACTCCACACTTCTCTATTTCTTAATTCCAACTCAGCATTAAAATCTCATCCCAAACCCTCCTTATTGAGGAATTTGCCTTTGAGTCCTAGTTACCTGATATGATATAGTGTCCTCTTATAGTATCTTATTTTGTCATATATATATATATACATATATTTTTGTTTTGTTTTTTGAAATGGATTCTTGCTCTGTCGCTCAGGCTGGAGTGCAGTGGTGTGCTCTCACTCACTGCTACCTCTGCCTCCCAGGTTCAAGTAATTCTCCTGCCTCAGCCTCCCCAGTAGCTGGGATTACAGGCACCCGCCTCCATACCTGGGTAATTTTTGTATTTTTAGTAGAGGCAGGGTTTTGCCATGTTGGCCAGACTGGACTTGAACACCTGACCTTAGGTGATATATCCGCCTCAGCCTCACAAAGTGCTGGTATTACAGGTATGAGCCACCACGTCCAGCCTTTGTCATATATTTTTATCTATAGCACTAAATCACAATGGCAATTATATACCTTTCTGATTATTTGGTTTATATCTGCCCGTGCCCTCCCCCAGAATACACATTAGATGCTCTAAGAAATGGATAACTGCCTTTCTCATTATTATACTCTTATACAGTACTTGGCACTAAGCAGATGCTGATATAAATATATATGTGGAGAGATGTATCTATATATAATTGATATTATAAATGAATACATAAATATTTCAAAATATTAATAAAGGTTTTCTTTCAATAACAGTGTTTTGGATTTCTCCCTTCTTTTAACTACTCTTTGTTTTGCATTTACTACACCAGTATTATTAATTTCTAAAGATGTATAATATTTTTAATCTTGAAATGCACAGAACGATTAGATTCTGTTCATATAAGTAAATCATCTTAATTGAACCAATAACACTAACTCATTCCTTGAGAGCAATGGCCTTCGCAAAGGCCAAGGCATTCATAGAAAACAAGTGACCAGAAAAGTCCACAAAACATTTTTTCTCAGATAATAAACATGTGTAAACCAGTCCTGGGCAAGAAATAGAAAACTCCAATTATCCTTAAGCATGACCTCCAGTTTCTACACATGTCCCATGCGTGCATTTTCATCCATCATCATTAAAAAAGAAGAAAGAAAGAAAGAAAGAAAAGGAAAGAGGGAAAGGGAAAGAAAAGGAAAAAGAAACAAAGGGAAAACGAAAGAGAAAAAAAAAAAAAAGACAAGAAGAAAAGGTACTCCCTCCAGAATTGAAAAACCTGTAAACCTTTGACACAGTGTTTAGATCTTGAGATCCTGTGCAATATTCACAGTTTAAAGGCCATTTTACTTAAGCCCTTTGCAGGGAACTTGCTGACTTTATCCTGATCTTTCTACTGTATATACAGTCAAATCGCTTTTTCTCTTCTCACATGGATCTCCTGCTCCTGAGCTGCGATTGACCTATGCTTTTCTTTTTTGGACCTCTTCCCTCTTAATAATTGACATATGGTCTTGCCATAAAAAGCGTCCATCTGAGATACACAATAACTGTTTTTAAGTGCTGATTAGCACTGTATCAATTATCATTCATTTTAGGAAAAGAAAAAGCAAGCATCCCACAAGAGTGCTGATATAATCTTCTTACATGTCCATAATTTGAGGATTTTTAGCATTTGTAAATCTTATTAAACATGGTATTAGTTACTAAAAGTGTTTTCAAAATGCTAAACAATGATATGCATCCTGGTGAAGAAAACTAACTGATTCAAACAAATGTCTCCCTTGTTTGGCTTTATGTAGGAATATTGTTTTAATCACTTTATTTCTTTCTGAAATTAGATAAATTAAAGCCCTATTACTTTTCGTTGGTATTTTAAAACTATTTGGATAAAACATCTCAAATATCCTACTTTGTCTAAGGAAATGCAGGTTTATGTTAGGCTGGGTTTTACTGTTTTTCTATTTTTGTGGTGATGTTTGATTTTAGTCATTTTAAGATGCTAGGTATTAACATTAGTTGTTTCCTGAAACATGTATCAGCATTCCTCAGGAGTCCACGGCATCCTAAAATTTTGGGAGTCCCTCTTACTGACAGATAGCAAGATGTAAGAATAATGAAGAACTTTGGCATCAAGCAGACCTGAGCCCAATCTGTGCTCAACATTAAATAGCTGTGACCTGAAGCACTGTTTTACTTAAGTTTCAATATCTAATTTTGTAAACTGAGTCTAATATACCTCATGAGTTTGTTTTGAGAATTTATTAGAAAAATACATGTGAAGTCCCTAGCAGAAAATCTAACAAAATGTTAACAGAATGCCAGTAATTTTTCATCAGTTAATTAATGTATTCATTGAACAAATGAATACACACCTGTTCCCTCATATTCAAAACATGAAGTCCATTTTTATTGTTTCTTTAAAATGACTCTTAATGCCAGTCAGTATATGACTCTGATATATTTTCATGTACAATTAATACTTAGAAGAGAAGTTGCGTTAAAATCTGACATTATGCCAGAGACATAATGAGGTCCTGAGATGGATCTCCTTTTCATCAAAGCTTTATTTTTTTCTGGACTCTATGATTGCTCACTTCATTTAGAAGATAAAATCATGTGTATTTCCCACCAACTCCCCACTTCAGTCTTCATGCCTCTCTGCTTTACCCATCAATCAGAAATTCCACATTTCAGCACCAAATAAACACTGTCTCCTTTGGAAAAAAAAAAAAAAGTCAGGATGATTTTTAAAATCCTCAGAAGGTACTGTTTAAGTCCTTTCTTCTCTTCTAAGATGTCTTCTCTCATTATTAGTGAACCCAGTGGCACTATACATTCACCAATTCCTCTAATTTCCTGAAGGGCATACTCCCATCACCTGTCAAACTAAGTGTCTCAAGGAGTCCTTCTCCCTCAGTTTCTGCCATGGTCAGCCTTCACTTGGGGCCACAACTCACTTATTTTTCAGTTAGAGAAAAAGTTTACGGGGAGAGAAATGCTTTTCAAGCATACTTATGCTATTGTAAACATCTCTCTGAGCTCATAAGACAAAATATCCAAATAGAAATTATCTTAAAGCTCTGTTTTTATCTAGAATGTCCTTGTCTTCATCCATTTTTCTCAGCTGGCAAGCTCCTACTGGTCTTCCCTTAATTTAAACCCAGAAGTCATTTTGTATGAAATGTTAGTACATCTCTCCACCCTACCCTCACACACACATGTCCCTTTCGTATCTCATACACCTATTTACTTATGGTATTTCCCATGTTAAACCTTTATTTCTGCATGCTGAGGGCTTGGAAAAACTCTCAAAGTTTCTTGAATGTATAAACAAACATCAAATTAACAAACCAGAATTCCCATTGGATACAGTCACACAGACCACTGAACTAAAAAAGCTCCCAGAGATTTGCACTTTTACTCATCTTAATACAGTATCCAGCAGTGACCTCACTCATGTCCTCTCTCTCAGAAATGTCTTAAGACTATTTGGCATTCAGTTTTATAGAACTCTAATATGAGATATATTTCAAGAATTTTATTTCTTTTTTATGTCCATAGTTTTGTGACCAACTGTAGCCCACGCAAATCCCTACCTGCCAAGGCAGTAACATTTTCATTACAAGTGTGTGACCTACAGTCCTTCAGAAAGACTGTCACCAGGATAAGAAGCCTGAAAGCTAAGGAGGGTTCTGAAATCTGAAGCTCAACAGAGGTGAAAGAATGAGTTGGGAGAGAAAGAAAAACTTGTCTTTATTCCATCCTTTTGTTCCCCAAAGATCCATATAGGCTGTTCTGTCTGTGGCCTGAAATACATATAATAATATATCCACCATGGATTGGTCACTTCCCCAATAACAGGTTATTTACCATGTTTGTTTTTAACCCACCAGTTATAATAACTATCTTACTGACGGGCAAATCTGATCCAAGGACGACAATGAGGTGCATGATACCTATTGATTATGAGTTTGGTAATATGTTATATAAACTGCTCCTTCTTGCTATCTATATTCATAATAATAATGGCTTTGAAATTGATTTATCAAGTTACCTTCTCACTGCCTCTAGCCTAGAAGATGTTACTAGTACTACATTGGTCTCCATGTATCCTATGTTTTTGTTTCATTAATCTCTCCCGAGAGACTACCTATAACTCCATATTGAAATTCCTTGCCTAGAATACAATGCTGACAGAAATATGCACTCACCCTGGTCATGAGCCTATCTTCCTTAGACTTACTTTTTGCTTTAACCAGGCCAACCTCATTGTACTCCATCTCTACCCATGACTCATGACACTCGGTCCCATTTCTGTGGCTGTGTTCTAAGTGCTGTCTGAGCTGGTAACAGCCTCTGAAGGTCTCTCAGTTGGTCTAAATCTTATTTATCTAGATCAAGTTTCCATCTACTCGTCTCAACCTGGTCTAGCCATGCTGAAGCTGAATGTGCACATTCCATAATGGTTGTTACCAGGGTAGGGTTAGAATACTGTAAGAAGCTGCATCAGGGTCCAGGGGACACTCTGCCTGTGGAAATAGTGTTGAAAGACTTGTCTATCATGGATGCGAGGATGCCCATCTTGTGGTGGCTTCTCCTACATTTACTATCCAGCCAGCCCTTAATAGTCAAGACATTGATGAGAGAAGGCACACTCTTTTGATAGTATCCTTCTAATTTATTGCGACATCCAAAGAAAGAAACCAGGCTTTTTCACATACCATCATCTCACAGTCAAAATTCCTGCCGAAGAACAAAACATTCAATGTCTAAAAGAAATGCAGAAGGGGGTTGCAAATCCAGACAGTTTGCTAAAAGTGAGTTTCAGAAGAGGAAATGCAGTCAAGGCAGCTGGCTACCACAAACGTACACAGCAGACCTAATTGTGGGAACTGGCAATCACCCTCCACAGAGTCGGATGGAGTCCAGAGGAGTCCACCATTCCCATGGGAAGATGTCTAGGAAACCACATCCAGTTGACTACTGTAACGTTCTTCACTCAAGAAATGATCAAAGATTATCTATTTGGTAGCCAGTTTCATTTATAAATGTAAGAGGGGTCACAGACCTCAAAGATTTTATGTCCGTGACTTTGTCATGAATGTACTTCTCAGCAGCTTTGTGCCTTGCAAAAGATACTTACGTTCTCTTCACATCAGTCTGACTTTCATCTCTGAAATGAAACATATGGTAATGGGGTATAGTCCCCTTGGGGCAAAAATGCTGCTCTCTGCCTCTTAGACTGTTACATTAAACTGCTATCAGCAATTTGAAATCATATCCAATTATAAGTTATGATAGAAGCTCCCTGAGATGTCACCTTCCTGGAAGACTCCCTCAATTATTCGGAATAACTAAGTTAACTAGTATGCTTCCAGTCAAGATGTTCCATGATATTCCACTTTACCTCATTGTAAAGACATGATCTTAACATTAATATGCAAAATAAGTCAATTCTGTCTAATTTCTTATGAGAAGTAGCTGATGTTTTTGGAAATACTATATTTATTTTTTATGATAAATCATATTAAATACCATGACCGCTCCTGAAAAAAAAAAAAACACAGCCTTATGAATGTTTTACTCCTTCCAATACAATACTGCTTATTTAGTGCACTGAAATTCTGTTTGTCTTGTCTCTAAAGCTCTCACAGCTAAATTTTAACTTTCTATTTAGGGAACTTAGTTTTCCAGCAAAATAATTTTATTCACAACTTATGGAATGACTAGACTGTTTCACAGACGTGCCCAGAGTGTGAAGTTAAATGTCCCATTAAACAGTAAGCTAATGTTAATGAGAACTGGAAGTTCTGTGTCATAATCTGATAAACCTAAAAGTCTGAAAAGCTTTGTCTACTTCTTAAATCAATGTATTCCCACAGTAAACAAGGGTAAGAGAGGTCTTGACAGCCTGGACAAAAAATGTCAATTAGGATCTGTATAAATAAATAATGTAAATGATTTTATCTGGAAAAATCAGTTTTGCCCCTACTCAATTTTCAGTAAAGATATTTCTAGAAACTAAATGCATCTCCTGTCATCCTCGGAAATATCCCTCTGCTTCTACACAATATCCCTCTGCTTACACACACACACCTGATTGATGACAGTAGCATGAGTATAGTTCCCTATCACATGTTTCTCACATTTTCACACACCTATTAAAATAAGCTAATGCTCCCATCTTGATGGATTCTTTGCTAAGAAAAAGAGCACGAGGTGAATAGCTCTCTAAAACCCTTCCCATTAAAAAGTGAAGCACATCATGTTTGTGCCATTGAACTGGCAAGCTCATTTTGCTTGTTTTATTATACTTATTGTCTTAGATAAGACAACCCATTGAATTGTAGCTAGAATTTTGCATACCATGCTGACTCAAAATTAAAGGCTAAGAGGAGAATTTATATTTACTGAGTGCCTGCAGTATGCTATAATGTTAGATGTGTATTGTATTGAAACCTTAACTCGATTGTAAGCCCGTTTTACAGGTTTATTCCCTCGTTCATTTCTGTATTCCTTTATTGATCAAACATTTATTGTATGTTTTTGATGTACCAGGCATGCTTCTGGGCTCTGTGGACACATCAGTGAACTAAACAGACAAAAACTACTTGCCCAGCGGAGGCCTTACATTCTAATGTGGAGAAATGAGGAAATCAAAGCTCAAAAATGCTATGCGACTTGCCCGTAGATTTAAGATGTAAGTGTTTCCTAAAATATGCTTCCAGGAACATCTATTTTAAAGTCACTGAGGATGCTTATCAAAAGGATGATTCCATCTCACAATCACAGAGGATGAGTAAGTTCCAGGAATTTGTTGGTTTTTTTTGTTTGAAGAACTACAGTGATCCCTTTATGCACAGAGATTTCTGAAAGACCTTGAGCAAACAACTAAAGGTGTTTGGCCTCATGCTTACATCTGTCCAGATTTCTATCACAGAGAAAAGGAAACGTATATAAAATATACATAGAGATGTTTAGAGAAGTATTGTTTATAATAGAAAAAAAGAGAGGACAGAAAGCAAATGTTCATGAATTGTGTTCATCAATTGTAAATTGTGGTTCATGCATACTGAAAAAATACTCTGCAGCCATGTGTGCACATATACACATACTTAGGAAGATGCTCACTTCACAGTGTTAAACAGAAACCCCAGTTGCAGAATACCATATAAAATATGATTATCTAATCATTATAGGTACAATTTAAATGTGGTAGATATGTACATATTTATATGTTTCTATAGGCACAGAAAAGAGTATGCAGCAAAGTGTCCGTGTTTACTTCATCAAGGAAAAGAGGAAGGGGAAAACTATAATTTTTGAAAATGTATATACTTTCTTATTTTTTAACTATAATAATAACATCATTTTATGATAAAAACATGAATAATGGTTTTATGAAGAAATATTTTAAAATATAAATACAGAAATAATTATTTCATAGAAAAATAATGTTTTCCTATGGAAAATAAGAGGGTAACTTACGAGTGACATAATGAGATACAAGAAAGTCTTGGCTTACAGATGAGAGGCATGGATGCTAACCAAAAGATTACAGGCTTCAGGAAGATATGAGAAATAAAAGTTATATTCCTAGTTTGTGATATCCATAGCAATCTTATGGAATAATTCCACCTACTTATTTCAAGTTATCAGTATCTCTTTACTTCATGAAAATATGCTCTTATTCTTTACTATTCAGTTCTTCCCAACCACAGAAAAGTTACTCTCAAACTAAATTTCAGGGTAAACTCAATTAATTAGCAAAATCTATAGGGCTACAAGGAGGTTTTGTTTTTCTTAGAAGGGGAAATCATTTCTCACCTTAAAAGAAAAATGCCTGGTTGTTCTCTGGACGTAATCAATTCATTGTGGCGTTTCTTTTTTTAATCATGGGTCACATGGGAAGCAAGTAGAGGAAATGGTTATTGGAAACCACCGGAAGTTCCTGAAAATAGCTATCCAACAGGAGTTATAGCGTTGGGCAAACATACACAGCCAATGGCCAATGGAGAGAGAACACAGAAACACTCTAACCTCTCTTTCTTTCCATACGCCAATCTTCTGATGCTCCCTCCCATTGACCAATTCCAACCAGAAGCTGACAAAACAGGGAGCACAGTTTACACAATCCATAGAGGACAATCTTCTAGAACACAGAGCAAGATATAAGTGGAGAGTAAATCTGGAGAGGAAAATTGAGAGTATCTGGCAAAAACAACATGTCATGAATTTGTGTGCATCAAGTTCTAATCGTTATGTTGAAATTGCCAGCTTTAAGCTGGCACACATCCATGAATGTTCCTTTTTCAGCACCATGTAACCCACAAATGAAAGATACTCTCTTTCACCTAGTATTAACAACTTCTATTTTTCCTGAGTCTGTTCTCAGGTACTGTTAAGCCTGGTTGATTGACACGGGGATCTGAAATGTAATCCTAACTGACATTTACTCTTCCTTTACAAGGTGCTTAACTCCAGTCCATGGAGCTATTAGCTCTCCCTGGATTTGCTACAGAAAAATGCCAGACAATGATGGCCTAACTTTTAAAGACTGTTGGATAACTATATTCAATTATTTTTCAAGGGATCGGGAAACTGCAATTGAATGTGTTAGGGGGCATTTGGCCCTCAGTATAGCTTTAGGTCTGCTATAAATGAAGAATTCTCAGGAAGCTGCCAGCACACAAGATGGTCTGTGGGTCTGTCCTGGCACTTTCTTCACGATTATCCAACCAGTGACTGGTCTAGTATTAAGTCCAATTCATTCTGTCTATTGACAAATAAAATGCTTTCTGAGAACTACTTGGCAATTGTGCAATTAGAAGAGGTTTATTTATAGCTGATGTAAATACAGTTTTTCCAGTAATAGGTCCTCATCAACTCTAGCTTTAAGATGGAAGGGTACTAATTAACCACTAGGAGTCAACTCCAGCTATATTTGGAACAATCCCATTTCTAATACTTTACCACTACCATTGGCTTTAGTAATTTTTGAAAAAAATAAATATTTGAGACTTAGAAAATGTTTTTCCATAGTTATAACCATCACTTGTTGGGTCATAAGATTGTTTCTGATTAGTTTGCAATCTACTATACACTAGAGTCTGATAAATGTTTTAGAGCAGTGGTCCCCAACCTTTTTGCCCCCATGGACGGGTTTCCTGGAAGATAATTCTTACATGGGGCAGGGGTGGGGTGGGGGTCGGGGGCGTTAGGTGGGAGTGGTGTGGGCGACAGTGGGTACATGTTCAGGACGAAACTGTTTCACTTCAGATCATTGGGCATTAGTTAGATTCTCATAAGGAATGCACAACCTAGATCCCTTGCATGCACAGTTCACAATAGGGTTTGCACTCCTATGAGAATTTAATGCCACAGCTCACCTGACAGGAGGCGGAGCTCAGGCAGTAATGCTTACTCATTTGCCACTTACCTCCTGCTGTGTGGCCCAGTTCCTAACAGGCCACGGACCAGTACCTGCCTGCTGCCCAGGGGATGAGACACCTGTTTTAGAGAACTAAGATTTTTTTTTCCTTAATAATAAGTTCCTGTGTGGGGAATACCTACCATACACCAGAAACCATGCTAAGCTTTTTTTTTTTTTTTTTTTTGAACTAAAGTTCAAGAAAAGTCAGCCTTTGGGTGACGAACCAAACCTTTGGAGAACAAGTATGGTGTGCACAATGGGGTCAAATTGAAATAATTTAAGAGGCAGAGTTATTTATAATGATAACAAGAAATTCTACTAGATTCAGACACCACTAGTTGGCACTGATATCCTCAGGGATCTCAGGACCTAATGTGTGAGGAAAATAATAAAACAGTTGTTGATGACAATAACCATATAAATCTATACTATATACAGGTATGGTCCTACATATCCAAAAGAGTGTAGTATCAGATTAATTTCTGAACAGCATCTTATACATAATAAAAAGTTATTCTGTACCCTCATGTGATATTGGAATGTTGAAAGAGTATCCCAGAGGATCAGTACTTTTAAGAAAATCCCTGAGCTAGAAGAACGCTGTAGATGTCAGTGGTAATACCTACTAAGTGGAGTTGTAGCAGGGAAAGGAGAAAGGCAAATCCATCATTCCAGTTAAAATGTACAAAAAGTACATTCAAAGAGGAAGACTAATTTCCATTGCTTCAGAAACTCCTTTGAAAGCACCCTTCAAGTGTCCTTCCCACTGACTAACTTCTTAATAGATTAGAATCTCCCCAAAAGTATGTTCCACAGTCAGCTCTTAGTTGCCACTAGAGTTGCCAGTAATGTGAAATGTCTCCTTCAAGACACACAATAGAGTAAAATACACCATATATGGGCCATAACACCCACAAGGCTCTGTGTGTCCAGTGATCAAGAAACACAGAGGTCAGAAGGGACTCCAAAACCCAGGGCTGACAGTAATAGTGCTAGGTCACCAGGATTGGACTATTCTAATGCCTAGAGTGGGAGTCTTCAGAAAGAGTCTGTGATTAACCTTTGAGATCACATATAAAGCTCAGATACCATATAATAAATATGTTACTTCTTTAAAAGTATGAACTAGGGAGTGGGTAGAATGTTTACTTTCTCTCCCAGATTATCAGTGACAACTTGGCATTTCAGGCAAGAACTTAACCTCTCTTAGTCTGCTCCCACATACTTGATCAAGTCTCTTATCCTAAACAAATACACAGGTGAACAAACGGCAGAGCTAGGATTCACACCATGATCTGTCTGACTCCAAAGTCTGATCTATCCAGCACCATGCTCTTTTGGCTCTTTTGCTTCCACTAAGTAAAAATAAATCATTATTAATTTAAAAAATGAATGTGTTTGATGTAAATTTGAATTTGCTACCCCAATTCCCATAACATCTCCTCCAAAGGTAATTTATGGAAATGAATGAAAATCTAAGAGAGTCAATATCTATTTGAAAACCAGTTCTCCAAATAAACAGGAGTATGTAAAGTTATTTAAACAATAAAAAGAATAATGCAAATCTATTTATTAACTCCAAGGTATATAACTATGAGTTTTGTTAATTCTGAACTAAAATGGTACTTATTTTCAGTAAAAAGTAAAATACGAAAATCTGTAGACATATGACAGGTAAAGATCATGTTTCATATAGGTCTCCCAAGGTCATTTGATTATTAAATTATAGACATGGAATTCAAATGTAAATTTGTTATTATTTCAAAGTACATTCTCTTTCCACTACTATACAACATAAAATATATATTGTAATACTCTCATCTAGAACACAATTCCCTGCATTACACTGTAATTCTTAACAAGCCATTAATTTGACTTACTTCTAAATAGTTTAACTGACATATCAGTATATAAACAAGGATTATTGTTTATTGCCTAATTTATATTTAAAATAATTTGTAAAAGTCAATTTTATCAAAAGTTGATACTATATTTCACAGAACAAAAAATATTACACTTAGAAGTTACTGAAATATGGCCGGGCACAGTGGCTCATGCCTGTAATCTCAGCACTTTAGGAGGCCGAGGTGGGCGGATCACAAGGTCAGGAGATCAAGACCATTCTGGACAATATGGTGAAACCCCATCTCTACTAAAAACACAAAAAGTAGCTGGGCATGGTGGTGCGTGCCTGTAATCCCAGCTACTCAGGAGGCTGAGGCAGGAGAACTGCTTGAACCAGGGAGTTGGAGGTTGCAGAGACCCAAGATTGTGCCACTGAACTCCAGCTTAGCAATAGAGTGAGACTCTGTCTCAAAAATAAAAAATAAATTTTTCAAAAGCCTCCAAGAAGTTTGGGATTATGTTAAATGACCAAAGCTAAGAATAGTTTGTGTTCCCAAGGAAGAAGAGAAATCTAAGAATTTGGAAAACATATTTGAAGGAATAATCAAGGAAAACTTCCCTGGCCTTGCTAGAGATCTAGACATCCAAACACAAGAAGCTGAAAGAACACCTGGTTAATTCATCACAAAAGACCATCACCAAGGCACATAGTCATCAAGTTATCTAAAGTCAAGATGAAGGAAAAAATATTAATAGATGTCAGACAAAAGCATCAGATAACCTATAAAGGAAAACCTATCAGATTAACAGCACATTTCTCAGCAAAAACCCTACAAGCTAGAAAGAATTGGGGCCCTATCTTTAGCCTATTTAAACAAATAATAATCAGCCAAGAATTTTGTATCCAGTAAAACTGACCTTCCTAAATGAAGATATTGTCTTTTTCAGACAAATGTTGAGAGAATTCACCACTACCAAGTCAGCACTACAAGAAATGCTAAAAGAAGCTCTAAATCTTGAAACAAATCCTCAATACACACCAAAACAGAACCTTCTTAAAGCATGAATCTCACAGGACCTATATAACAGTAACACAATGGAAAAAAAACAAAATATTCAGGCAACAAATAGCATGATGAATAGAATAGTAGTACCTCACATCTTCATACTAATAGTGAATGTAAATTGTGTAAATCTTCCAACTAAACAATACAGAATGGCAAACTAAACAAGATTTCACTATCTAAGTATCTGCTGTCTTCAAGAGACTTACCTGACACATAAGGACTCACACATAGCTTAAGGTAAACAGGTGGAAAAAGATATCCCATGCAAATAGAATCCAAAAGTGAGCGGGAGTAGCTATTCTTATATCAGACAAAACAAACTTTAAAGTAACAGCAGTTAAAGACAAAGACAGACATTATATAATGATTTAAAGGACTAGTCCAACAGGAAAATATCACAATCCTAAATATATACACACCTGACTCTGGAGCTCCCAGATTTATAAAACAATTACTACTAAACCTAGGAAATAAGATAGACAGCAACACAACAACAGTAGGAGACTTTAATACTTCACTGACAGCATTTGGCAGTTCATCAAGACAGAAAGTCAAAGAAACAATGGACGTAAGCTATACATACAACAAATGGACTTAACAGATATTTAAAAAACATTCTGCCCAACAACTGAAGAAAATACATTCCGTTCATCAGCAAAAGGGAACATTCTCCAAGATAGACCATATGACAGACCACAGAACGAGTCTCAACAAATTTAAGAAAGTCGAAATTATATCAAGTACTCTCCCTGACCACCATGGAATAAAACTGGAAATCAACTTCAGAAGGAAGCCTCAAAACCATGCCAATACATGCAAAGTAAATGACATGCTCCTAAATGATCTTTGAGTCAACAAAGAAATAAAGATGGAAATTTAAAAATTCTTTGAACTGAACGACAGTAGTGACACAACTTCTCAAAATCTCAGGGATATAGCAAAAGCAGTGCTAAGAGGCAGTTCACAGCATTACATGTATACATCAAAAAGTCTGAAAAAGCACAATAGACAATCTAAAGTCACACCTCATGGAAGTGGAAAAATAAGAACAGTCCAAACCCAAACCCAGCAGAAGAAAAGAAATAATGAAGATCAGAGCAGAACTAAATGAAATTCAAACAAAAAAATACAAAAGTTAAATGAAACAAGCACCCGATTCTTTGAAGAGAAGCAAAATTGATAGACCATTAACAAGATTAACCAAGAAAAGAGAGAAGATTCAAATAAGCTCAATTAGAAATGAAATGGGAGATATTGCAACTGATACCACAGAAATACAAAATATCATTTAAGGTTTATGGACACCTTTAAATGTATAAACTAGGAAACCCAGAAGAGATGGATACATTCCTGGAAAAATACAACCCTCCTAGATGAAACCAGGAAGATACAGAATCTCTAAACAGACCAATAACCAGCAGCGAGATTGAAATGGTAATTTAAAAATTGTGAACAACAACAACAAAAAAGTCCAGGACCAGATAGATTCACAGCTGAATTCTATCAGACATTCAAAGAAGATTTGATACAAATCCTACTAACACTATTCCAAAAGATAGACAAAGAGGGAATCCTCCCTAAATCATTCTATGAAGCCAATATCACCCTAATACCAAAACCAGAACAGGACATAACCAAAAAAGAAAACTACAGACCAATGTGCCTGATGAACAAAAATGCAAAAATCCTCAACAAAATACAACCTAGCTAAATCCAACAGCATATCAAAAAGATAATATGCCATGATCAAGTGGGTTTCATACCAGGAATGCAATGATGGTTTAACATCTGCAAGTCAATAAATGTGATATACCACATAAATAGAATTGAAAACAAAAATCACATGATCATTTCAACAGATATAAAAAAGCATTTGACAAAATCCAGCATACTTTTATGATTAAAACCCTCAGCAAAATCAGCACAGAAGGGACATAGTTTAAGGCAATAAAAGCCATCTATGATAAACCCACAGCCAACAACATATTGAACAGGAAAAAGTTGAAAGCATTTCCCCTGAGAAATGAAACAAGATGAGGATGCCTACTTTCACCACTTATATTCAACATAGTACTAGAAGTCCTAGCCAGAGCAATCAGACAAGAGAAAGAAAGAAAGAAAGGGCATCCAAATCAGTAAAGAAGAAGTCAAACTGTTGCTGTTTGCTGATGACATGATTATATACCTAAAAAATTCTAAAGACTCATCCAAAAAACTCCTAGAGCTGGTAAATGAATTCAGCAAAGTTTCAATGTACATTAATTTTGTAGCCCTGCTACACACCAACAGCAAACAAGCTAAGAATCAAATCAAGAACTCAACCTCTTTTACCATACCTGCAAAAAAATTAAATCCTTAGACGTATACTTAACCAAGGAGGTGAACGACCTCTACAAGGAAAACTACAAAAATGCTGCTGAAATAAATATTAGCTAACACAAACAATTGGAAATACATCCCATATTCATGAATCAGTAGAATAAATATTGTGAAAATGACCATACTGCCAAAAGCAATCTATAAATTCAATGCAATTCCCATGAAAATATCACCGTCATTATTCACAGAACTAGAAAAAAACATACTAAAATTCATATGGAATGAAAAAGGAGCCCACATAGCCAAAGCAAGACTAAACAGAAAGAAAAAATCTGGAGGCATTACATTACCCACTTCATACTTCACTATAAGGCCATAGTCACCAAAATATCATGGTGCTGGTATAAAAAAGGCATATAGACCAAGGGGACACAATACAGAACCCAGAAATAAGATCAAATACCTACAATCAACTGATTTTCAACAAAGCAAACAAAAACATAAAGTGCGGAAAGGACACCCTATTCAACAAATAGTGCTGGGATAATTGGCAAGCCACATGTGGAAGACTAAAACTGGATACTCATCTCTCATCTTATGAAAAAAAAATCGACTCAAAATGGATCAAAGAGTTAAATCTAAGACCTGAACCCATAAAAATTCTAAAAGATAACATTGAAAAAACCCTTCTAGACTTTGGCTTAGGCAAAGACTTCATGATCAAGAACCCAAAAGCAAATGTAACAAAAACAAATATAAATAGATGGGACTTAATTCAACAAAAAGCTCCCGCATATCAAAAGAAATATTCAGCAGAGTCAACAGGCAGCCCACAGAGTGGGAGAAAATCTTCACAATCCATACATCTGACAAAGGACTAATATCCAGAATCTACAAGGAACTCAAACAAATCAGCAAGAAATAAAATAAACAATCCCATCAAAATGTAGGCTAAGGCAATGAATAGACAATTCTCAAAAGAAGATATACAAATGGCCAACAAACATATGAAAAAAGGCTCAACATCACTAATGATCAGGGAATTGCAAATCAAAACCCACAATACAATACCACCTCAGTTTTGCAAGAATAGCCATAATCACAAAATCAAAAAATAGATGTTGGCATGGAAGTAGTGAAAAGGGAACACTTTACCAGTGTTGGTGGGAAAGTAAACTAGTACAACCACTATGGAAAACAGTGTGGAGATTCTATAAATAACTAAAAGTAGATCTACCATTTGATCCAGCAATCTCCCTCCTGGGATCTACCCTGAGTAAAAGAAGCCATTATATGAAAAAGATACCTGAACACTCATATTTACAGCAGCACAGTTCACAATTGCAAAATTATGGAACCAGCCCACATGCCCAGCAATCAATGAGTGGACAAAGAAAATGTGACATATCCTTATCTATACAGATATTTTATATATATATATACACACACACACACACATATACACACACATACACACACACACACACACACACACATATTAAAAACATGGAATAATACTCAGCCATAAAAAGGAATAAAATAATGGCATTCACAGTAACCTGAATGGAATTGGAGACCATTATTCTAAGTGAAGTAACTCAGTATTGGAAAACCATTGTATGTTCTCACTCAGAAGTGGGAGCTAAGCTATGAGGATACAAAGGCATAAGAATGATACAATGGATTTTTGGGACTCAGAGGAAAGGCAGGGACAGGGATAAAAGACTACACGTTGGGTACAGTGTACACTACTTGGGCAATGGTTGCATTAAAATCTCAGAAATCACCAGTAAAGAACTTATCCACGTAACAAAACACCACCTATTCCCCAAAAAACCAATTGAAGAAAAAAGAAAAATAATGGGCAATGGATGGTAGTGATGGATGCACAGCAAGGAGAATGTACTTAGTGCCCTTGAATTGTACATTTAAATGGTTAAAATGGAAAATTTTATGTTAGGTACATTTTATCACAAATTTTTTAAAACTAATCAACAGTATTAAAAAGTGCTAGAGAAGAGTAGAAAATATCAGCAATACTATTATACTCATATTTCATATTTTTGTTATGTTAGTAATAAATACCAATACAAACCATTATATTCATATTATATATTTTTGTTATAATGTTAATAAATACCAGTACAATGCATACTATGTGCCAAATACTATTTAAGCATAGAAATATAGCCTATGTCGCTACTTCTCCCAGACTAGTCATAAAATTAAAGCTTTTTAAACATTAAAATAAAACAAAATCACCTTTGAGTTTGACCCTTAGCTTACTTCCTGCTTGACATTTGATTTTATATCCTCAAAGCATTCTAGAGGGGAAAGAGCATATATTTGCTAAAAGCATCCCAGTAGTGCCTGTTAATTGCTAAAGAACACCCTGGCCATCCAACCTTTTCTAGAGCCAATTACAGCCTTCTGTGAACAGAGGTATGGATAGAACAATACCTTATATGATATATAAAATACAAGCTAGTTGGGATTTTTGATGCTTGTCCTATTTAGTTAAGTCATAAATCATGGAAGATCAAATAAGATAAAGAGTCTAAGAAAAAACAGAATCTTCTTCTTTTACCTTTTGTTTATATGGGTTAACAAAGAAAAGAAAAAAACGACTCAGTTGAAAAGTGAAAAATATTATTGGACTTACAAAATCTTCATGGAATTCCCTCTTTCTAAAATAAGTTTAGATCAAAACAGTCTGGTTCCCATTGCACTGTAGGGGTCTTATAGATAGAAAACCAACAGGATGTGATGAAAAAGGAACATGAAGGCCAGAGGGAGAGATCTAGATGTACTTTAGATAAGATGGTCAGAGAAGAAATCTCTCCTGATATGATGTGTAAGCTGAAACATGAAAAATGCATGGTTTTCTTAACATAGCTGTTTGAAGTGTTTTTCTATTTCATAGTTGGAAGTGGAGTACTCAAGACAGCACTGGGAAAAGTGTAGTTTGTAGGGGTTTATAGGAGAAACAGTATAGTTTATAGGTAAACACAGGAGGCTGATAGCATAGGCCTGCATAGGAAATAATAGAGAACTTAGCTTTTTCGTATGATGCGAAATCACTAAAAGGGAGCAACATGATCAAATTTCTTTTTAAAATTCTCTGTGTGCAGCCTGTGTGAAAGAGACTTGAGGGGTTCTAGACAGAAAGACCAGTGAGGTAGCTATTGAAATAGTCTGGAAAAAGTGGTTGTGATTTGTGTCCCGAGTGATGAAGAGGTTATTACTAAAGGTCTATTTGGAGGTAAACTTAATACACGTGGCCGATAGGTTGCAGGCAGAAATTGAAATTAAGGAAAGGTTAATTCCCAGTTGCCAGCTCCAGGCACTGAATGGATGGGTTGAGGACAGGGTGTCACTGACTCAACTGGAATGCCGGAAAACTGAGAAGATCCACTGTGGGAGGGCAAAGCAAAGGCTCCATCTTAGAAACATTCTATTTCAGATACTTGTGATACATTCCAGGGAAGACAACTAGGTAATTCATTAGGTGAATGGGATGCAGTCTAATCTGGAGTTTTTATACTGCCAGTAACGGAGGATCCTGAGTTTTAATGACCACACAGGGGACAAACAAGAAGCCTTAGGTCTGTTCAAGATTTGAATATATACATTTTCATAAATGCAAAACTCCAAGGGGCTACGCACTCAGTGGTAGTAAGGACAGGGGAAAAAACTGCAACAATGGAAGATGTCAGAGAACAGTTTTTCAGGCAGGACTCTGAGTAGAAGAGAGAAAAAGGCCCCCAGTAAAATTTGCTACAGAGAGCAAATTCTCATGCAAGTTTAAATGAGTTCATATTACCCACAATGTCCAAAAACCTATTATATCTTGTAAATGTTCTTTTTATGAGAAATTAAGTTTTAGGATTCTCTTTTTATTGTATATATTTAAGGTATATAACATGATGTTTCAATATACATATACACAATGAAATTGTTACTAAAGACAAGCAAATTAATATATCCATCATCTCATATAGTTGCCCTTTTTGTCATGGCAAGAGTACCCAAAACCTACTCTTTTAGTAAAAATCCCAAATACAATACAATTCTATCAACTATATTCCTTATGTTATACATTAGATCTCTAGATTATTCATCCTACATATCTGCTACTTTGTGTCATTTGTACTACATCTCCCTATTTCCTACCCCACCTCCCCAATGATAATCACCGTTTTATTCTCTATCTTGTGTATCTGACTTTGGAAGGTCATTTAAAGTCATCCTGAATTAAAAATACTCCCTGGAATCTGGTAGGAAATAATTCAAATATACTAGTAATCACAATAAACATAAAAGTTTAAATTTTCAGTTAAAAACAGTCATTATCAGAATATATTTGTAAAAATCATCTAGCCATACACCTAAAATAAAACACACAAAGGGATAAAAGTATTGATAAAAGCATACCAGAAAAATACTATGGGGAAAAAAGCTGAGAAACCTATTTAATATCAAACTGTATATGTGTTAAAGGCAAAAGTATTATTAGCAATAAAAAGGGTTATTATATGATAGTTTCAACAAATATAACAATTACAAAGTTGCATTCCCCTAATAACATAGGTTAAAAATGGTAAGAAAACCAGACAGGACAATAGTAACTAAAAGAAAATACCAGCACAGTAAGAGATTTTAACATACCTCTATCAGACAATTACAGGTCAAGCACAAGGAAAATCAGCATCAATGTAGAAAAATTTGAGCAACACACACTCTTCAATAAATGATGCTGGAAAAACCATATCCATATGCAGAAGAATGAAACTAGACCCTTATCTCTTACCATATTAAAAAAAAACACATAAAAATGGATTAAAGACTTAAATCTAAGGCTTCAAACTACAAAACTATTACAGCAATGAATAAACTAGATGTCATGGACCCAAGTAGAATCAGGCATTCAAAAACTTAAGAATATACATTCTTCTGAATCATATAAGAAATATATAGAAGACTGACCATGTGCCAATTCATAGCACAAATATCTACAAATTTTAAGAAACTCATATCAAAGAGACCTATCCTATGATCACAATTAAATAGGTTTTCTTGTGTTAAAAAGTTATCACCAATTCTCAGTGACTTAAGATATCAAAGGTATATTTCTCCCTCATGCTACAGCTCCAATGCAGGACAGCAGAAAACCTGGCTCTTCACAATCGCCCAGGAACCCAGGCTGAAGTAGGCTTGCCATTTTACTTTTTGGAACGTACAATATTCTCCACTGATGAAGAGGGAAAGAAAGAGATGGAGGATCAGACATTGACTCTTAAATTATTATACCTGGCCCAGGCACATAACACTTCCACCCATGTGCACTTAACAGAGCTAGTTAAAGAGCTTGAACTAATTGCAAGGGGCCTGGGAAATATGGCAGACCTCATGGGTATCCTGAGAGAAGTATAAAGTTTTCTGCCCACACTCAGCATTCAGATCACTTCGCTGCCTTCTTCCTATATGTAGAGCACAATCAACACCTCTCCAAGTTGATTTTATAACACAGAACCTCAATATATGTAATTTGGCACACAAATGGAAGAAAACATATGATAATATCATATTTTAAGGGAAAATATAAGTTACCTTGTAATTATTTTTAACTTAATTACTTATAAGTTAACATAATTACTTTTATAAATTTTATTCATTATAAATAAGACAACTATAAACTATTGTGTGGAGACAGGCAAACAGATTTTAAACTTTATACAGAATAAAAGAAACAAGCAAGAAAATCCGAGAAAACACTAAAAAAGAAAACCATGATGGGAAATAACTCACAAAACATTAAAACATACTATGAACACTGTAAATAAAATGGTATGGTACAGGTATATGTGTTGATAAATAGACTAGTGGACTAGAAACAGAGACTCCAAATGGTACATACATGAATTTAGTATATATTAAAAGTACCATCTCAAATTCACAAAGATAAATTTTTTAAATAAATAATGCTTAAGAATCTGGTTAGTATTGGGGAAAATATAAAATTAGATTCAGTTATATCATACATAAAAACAAACTTTAAATAGATCAGGGATATAAAAATGAAAACTTACAAGTAGCAAAAAAAAAAAGGGGGGGGGTGCGTGTGAATTTTCTATAACCCATGTATAAGGAAAGGCTTTGAGACTGTGACTTAAAACCCAGATGCAATAAAAGAGAAAATTTTTAAATTTGACTACACAGAAATTGTTTTAAAGTTCTCATGGCCAAAACATACCAGAAACCCAGTCAAAAGGCCACTGATGAAATGGGAGAAAATGTTTACAACATATGCTGCAAAGTACTAATATCCCTAATATGTAAAGAACTCCTAAAATTTGATGAACAGAACATTAAAAATCCAATAATTATGAAGAAAAGACATAAACAGGTAATTCACAATGAAAAGATTTTAAAACAGTCTTTAAGGATACAAGAGTCAACCTCGAAGGTACTTCTCACAGGCAAAAGCAGGGACAATTTGAGTTAAAAAATAGGTGGTGATAATAGTGAATGATATGCCTCAGAATAAATATCTCTCCATAAGTCTATCTAATATAAATAACTGGAGAAAGGATAAAAGGAAAAGGAAAGAAACAAGAGACAGCTCTTCCTTACATTAGAATTCCAATCGATTAATGTAGAAAGAATAAAGCAAAGATAAATGGAAAATATCCAATAGGCAGATATCACAGTAGTAATTGTTGTAGGCAAGGGTCGTCTATTAACAAGAAAATTAGCAGGCAAGAGTATAAAGGGAACTAGAATACTTACGTAGTCTCAAATATACTTATTAATTGAATTACTTAATGTTAAACTAATTTATTAATTTAAACAGAAAAATAGTAACATTATAGTCCAAAAACCTAATAATTTTCTTTAACTTCAACATGTTAAGCAAGCTATCACACATAACATCACCAATAAGAATATACATCAATAACATATATCTTCTGATATGATAAACTGCAAATGGTATAAAATCATTCTGGAATATTCTTGTCAAATATACATAACTTCAAACTAATCAAGAAAAATCATAGGCTATACCCAAATTAATGGGACATTTGAGAAAATGGTCAGAACACCTCAAATGTGTCAAGATCATGATAAAGACATACTAAAAATGTCACAGATTGGAGCAGATTAAGGAGAGATGAAAACTAAATAAAATGTGTTATTTGGCATAAGTTCCTGAATCTGAAAAAGTATGTTAGCAAAAAAGTTTGCAAAATTCAACTGAAGTTTTTAGATTAGTAAGTAATATTGAACTGATGTGAATCTTCTGATTTGGGTCATTGTGCCATGTTCCTTTTGGAAGCTAACCTTAAGGGATGTTTTGTAAAGACTGTTCCATAATTCTCTGTACCCTTGCAACTTTTCATAAGTCTAAAATTATTTCAAAATATGTTTATGATATAATTGTCGAAAGCAGTAAAGCATATTGTAAGGGTTAAAACATACATAGAAGTAAAACGAGGACAAAAATCACACAAAAGATGGGAGGAAAGAAAAAATATGCTTTTGTGAGACAGTTACACTAGATGTGAAGTAGTATATTATTTGAAAGCAGACTGTGAAAAATGAGTAAGAGTGACATGTGTATGTGTACACATATATAAAACTCTAGAGCCAATACTAAAAACTAAAATAAAATAGTATAAATTGAAAGATAGATAAGGCGGATACATAGAAAAGGCAGAAAATAACACTGTATTTATTCACACAATTATATGATGACCAATGAAAAGACAACAATAGAATATACGGACAAACTATACAAATCATTAAGTTTAGCATGTTTATTAATTAAAGATGATATGAAAAACATTTCTATATACTAGATGAGAACACAGAAGACAAGGTGCTATCTTTTTAAGGAAAGATACTGAGTTTAAATTCTGGAAATAGCTGTATTATTTTAGGCCACACATTTTGCTGAAAACAGCTAGAAATCTGGAGCTACATTTCATCAAAATAATGTATAATGTCATTAGGAGGCTAATTAGAATGGCAGTGAGGAATTGTGGGGCCAGTATCTAGATCAGTAGGTAATCACAGAGAAGTGAGCCCTGCATTCACAGAATTATTTTTTCCCTCGAGGCCATCAGTAATCTGTGAAACAACAGATTGGAGTCTAAGAACAGAACATACAGAATCACTGACTTACTTCATGGAGCCTAACATCCTTCAGGTTCTCCTATACTATCCCAAATGACATAATCCCCCCCTGTTTAAAGCTGAATAGTATTCCATTGTGTATAATTACCACATTTCCTTTACCCATTCATCTACTAGTACGCACTTAGGTTGAGTCTCTATCTTGGCTGCTGTGAATAATGCTGCAATGAACAAGGGAATGCAGGTATCTTCTTGATATATTGATTTCAATGCTTTTCATTATATATGCAGACATGGGATTGCTGGATCACAGGATAGTTATATTTTTACTTCTGTATTTAAATTAGGTTACCAGTTTTCTTGCTATTTAGTTAAGCTCCTTACATATTTTGGATATTAACACTTTATTAGATATATGGTTTGCAAATATTTTCTCTCATTCCGTAGATTTCTTAATTCTGTTGTTTTCTTTACTGTGTACAAAGATTTTAACTTAATCCAAACCCACTTGTCTGTTTTAACTTTTGTTACCTATGCTTTGAGGTTTGTATCACATGATCTTACATGTGGAATCTAAAAAAGTCTAACTCATAGAAGTAGAAAGTACAACAGTGGTTACCAGAGGCTTGGGGTAGAAAAAGAAGGAACGGAAAAGTGTTGGTTAAAGGACACTAAGTTTCAGTCACACAGGAAGAAACTATTGTTTTTTAGATTTACTGCACAGCAGGATGACTACAGATAATAATTTATTATATGGCAACAAAAACCAAAATTGACAAATGGGATCTAATTAAACTAAAGAGCTTCTGCACAGCAAAAGAAACTACCACCAGAGTGAACAGGCAACCTACAGAATGGGAGAAAATTTTTGCAATCTACTCATCTGACAAAGGGCTAATATCCAGAATCTACAAAGAACTCAAACAAATTTACAAGAAAAAAACAAACAACCCCATCAAAAAGTGGGCAAAGGATATGAACAGACATTTCTCAAAAGAAGACATTCATACAGCCAACAGACACATGAAAAAATGCTCATCATCACTGGCCATCAGAGAAATGCAAATCAAAACCACAATGAGATACCATCTCACACCAGTTAGAATGGCAATCATTAAAAAGTCAGGAAACAACAGGTGCTGGAGAGGATGTGGAGAAATAGGAACACTTTTACACTGTTGGTGGGATTGTAAACTAGTTCAACCATTATGGAAAACAGTATGGCGATTCCTCAAGGATCTAGAACTAGAAATACCATATGACCCAGCCATCCCATTACTGGGTATATACCCAAAGGATTATAAATCATGCTGCTATAAAGACACATGCACACGTATGTTTATTGCGGCACTATTCACAATAGCAAAGACTTGGAACCAACCCAAATATCCATCAATGATAGACTGGATTAAGAAAATGTGGCACATATACACCATGGAATACTATGCAGCCTTAAAAAAGGATGAGTTCATGTCCTTTGTAGGGACATGGATGCAGCTGGAAACCATCATTCTCAGCAAATTATCGCAAGGACAAAAAAACCAAACACTGTATGTTCTCACTCATGGGTGGGAATTGAACAATGAGATCACTTGGACACAGGAAGGGGAACTTCACATACTGGGGCCTGTCATGGGGTTGGGGGAGTGGGAAGGGATAGTATTAGGAGATATACCTAATGTAAATGACGAGTTAACAGGTGCAGCACACCAACACGGCACATGTATACATATGTAACAAACCTGCACGTTGTGCCCATGTACCCTAGAACTTAAAGTATAATTTAAAAAAAGGAAAAATACAGCTGAGAGTAAATTTAAAATGTCTTACCATGAAAAATGATAAGTGAGGTGATGGATTTGTTTAATAACTTGATTTAGTCATTCCAGGCTGTGTGTGTGTGTATAAACATCAAATTGCACTCCAAAATGTGTGAAATTGTGATTATTTCAAATAATATTAACTTTTAAGAATTCATTGGACTTTGGGGACAAAGATTTTGGTTCAAGATCCAACAAGAAGAGTAAGACCTGGTAAATCCCTCATGGCTACACATTAATGGAATAAGGATAAAGTGGAACTGTATCTACCCTCATAATCTAGGATCATCTCGTTTTCTGATTGAATGATGGTGCTCCATGCTTACCTGCCTGCCCGGGAGGCAGAGCTTGCAGTGAGCTGAGATCGCGCCACTGCACTCCAGTCTGGACCACAGAGTGAGACTCCATCTCAAAAAGACAAAAACAAAACAAAAGTGACTCCGCATTACAATAAGATCATCCAGAGCCTCAAAATAGTTTGATAGTTTTTTCTAAACAATGTTTAGCACATAGCAGAAAATAAGTCGGCCTATGAAACACATGAGTTAACCTAAAGAGAAAATATACAAACCAAAGGAGATCAAGGTGTTAAGATTCAAATTTTAAAACTTTAAACATTCATATTGCTTGAACATATTAATCCTGTTAGGATTCAAATTTTAAAATTATTTTATTTTTTTATTTTAAATTAAAAAATTTTAATTATCATTGAAATCTTTAAATTTTAAATTTTAACCTTAACAGGATTAATATGTTCAAGTTATATGAATTTCATTGCAGTAGTAGAAACTTAAAAATCAAATATAAATTCTGTTTAAAAATGTACAATAAATAAAACACTGAATTCATTGGACATTGGAGATGGGAGATGTATTAGTCCATTCTCACAATGCTATAAAGAACTACCTGAGACTGAGTAATTTATGAAGAAAAGAGGATTAATTGACTCATGGATCCACAGGCTGTACAGGAAGCATGGGGATGAGGCCTCAAGAAGCTTACAATTATGGCAGAAGGCTGGAGGGGTGGGGCACGTACACAGCTTACAGTTCACTGTGGTAGATCAGGAGAGAGAGTGAAGGGGGAAGTGCTACACACTTTTCAAACAACCAGATGTTGTGAGAACTCACTATCACAAGAACAGCAAAGGGGAAACCACCCCATGATGCACTCATTCCCACTAGGTCTCTCCCCCAACACTCAGGATTACAATTCAACATGAGACTTGGGTGGGGACACAGAACGAAATCAAATCAAGAGAAATGTTAAACAGAATATAAATTATAAGAAAATATTTAGAGTAAATGCAAAGAGACAAAGAGAGTAAAAAGCAATACTTGGAGAGATATTAGTTACGAATTTTCCAAAACTGATGAAAAGCACAAAGTCACAGATTCCAGAGGCATCATGCACAACAATAAGGATAAACAGAAGGTAACACACATCAGAGGAAAACTGCAGAAAATCAAGAACAAACATGACTGGAAGGCAGCAAGACAGACAGCGAGAGAGAAAGAGAAAGAAATAATTTGCCACTCTGTCCAAAAACTAGGAGTGACAATTGAGTTTCAACAGAAACAGTGGAAACTACGAGACAATTTGTCAATATAAAAAATAGAGTAAAAAATAACTAGAAACCTAGGGTTCTATAACAGCAAAAATATCATTCAGAAATGAAAACAAAATTAAAAATGTTTTCATATAAATAAAACTGAGAGAATATTTCACCAGTAGATCTGAATTAAAACGGGCTGAACTGAGTATAAGAAAAAATACACTAAATGTCAGTTTAGAGATACAAGAAAAAAGAACAATAAAAAGGATAAACATTGATTGCAGAAACAACAATAAAATGCTATTTAGTGAGAATTGTATTTGATGACAACAAATATAACTAAAATAAAAATAAACACAATAAAATTAGCAACATTGACATAACTTGACAATGGTAAATGGAATTAAGTATTCTAAATTCTTCACACTGCCCACACATAACTATGTATTTTAATTTATGTTAGGCTTCAATGAAACAATGATACATAGCAATCACTGAAAGAATAGAAAAAAATACATGTAGGCCATGGGTGGTGGCTCATGCCTGTAATCCCAGCACTTTGGGAGGCTGAGGCAGGCAGATCACAAGGTCAGGAGCTTGAGACCAGCCTGACCAACGTGGTGAAATCCCGTCTCTACTAAATACAAAAAAATATTAGCCAGGAATGGTGACCCTCACCTGTAATCCCAGCTACTCAGGCAGCTGAAGCAGGAGAATCACTTGAACCTGGGAGGCTGAGGTTACAGTGAGCCGACATTGCAGCATTGTACTCCAGCCTGGGTGACAGAGCAAGACTCCGTCTCAAGAAAAAAAAAAAAAAGAGAAAGAGAGAAAGAGAGA
>NW_016810819.1:284579-306352 GCF_001698545.2 Rhinopithecus bieti
TTGAACCCAGGAGGCAGAGGTCACAGTGAGCCAAGATCATGCTATTGCACTACAGCCTGGGCAACAAGAGCGAAACTCTATCTCAAAAAAAGGAAGGAAGGAAGGAAGGAAGGAAGGAAGGAAGGAAGGAAGGGAAAGAAAGGAAGGAAGGAAGGAAGGAAAAGAAAGAATATATGTAATTACCAAGCTAACAGAAGAAAAAAGGGAAAATAAATTGAAAACAAATACAAAAGTAGGGAAAAAAGCAGAGAAAGGGGAACTTCATATATCCATTATAATATTAAACATAAACAGCTTAAATATTCCAAAGGTAATGAGGTTTTTTTTTTTGTTTTGTTTTGTTTTTAATAAAACATACCTTCAGGTTTCTATTTGTTAACTGAGGATGAAGATCAAGAGATGAGGCACAGGAGTAAATTCTGAGGATAATGGAATTTGTTCCATATTTTAATTGTGGTGGTAGTTAGACAGATATAAAAATTTCTCAAATCTTTAAAAAATGTTTTTGGGTCTGTACCAAAAAATGTATGCTATTAATAGCGTTCATTTTAAAAAGGACAGTGAAGTCAGCTTTAATGGGTACTTACTAGCCAAATCTACAATTTGATCATGAAAATAAATAACAACAATGGATTACAACATGTTGAGAAAATGGAATCCATAAGTCCCTACTATATAAATAAATAAGTCTAGGGATATCTCTTCTTTAAAGCAAAAAGACAACTAAAAAACTGAATGAATAAATGAACGACAGAAATATAAAATCAAAATTCAGAATCAATATAGTGGTAGCTAATTCAGCCAGGAATCATTAATAAATGCAATGGCTAGAGGACAGTCATTTGATGAAGAATCAGATATTGACATATCCCCAGAGTATTTCCCCCAAAATACTATCTGTTACAGGGGGAAAATGGTGATATCATTGTGGAGATACCTGGCAGGCATTCACACGGCCAAATGATCAAGTTTAGCCTACATGTTTTCTGACCTGAGAGGAACATCACATGATTTTTGTCATATTCCTAACAAGAATGTATCACTTGAATATGGTCATGAGGAAACAATGGAGGAACCCATGTTGAGGGATACCATAAAGACTGAGAGGCCTCTATTCTATAAAATCTCCAAGTCATAAAAACCTGAGACAGCCCGAGGAACTCTTTAAAGGAGATGTAAGATACTTAACTAAAATCCATGCGTGATATTCAATTGCATCAAGGATCAGATAGAAAAAAGACACTCTGTTGGGATAATGAGACATAAATGAGGTCTGTGAGTTGGATGGAGGTATTGTATTAATGTTGATTTCCTGCTTTGGATAATTATATTGTGCTAATAGGAAAGAGTAGGTGGAATAGTTCAGGAAAAGAAAAATGATAATCATCATAAAATAGACATTATACACACATACAACATACATTATATTGAAAGAGTTGATGAAGGCTATTTGGTGAAATACCAACAATTAGGACACCTGTATGAAGGAGTAAGGGAATATGAGAGGTTTTTTTATACTGTTTGAAATAGTTTGAAATATTTCTAAGAAAATTATGAAAAAAGTAATGAGAAATATCTACATATACCTACAAGCAGTGATCATTCAGCACATATTAAGTAAAAAAATTAGGTGTAGAATAGTTTATGATGTGTTTATCATGTGTCTTACTGTTAGCAATAATACTGATATTGTTATTTTACAATTATTATATAAATATTACAGAATAAGACAAATATGGTAATTTTATAAAGAACTAAGATACCCAATATAAAGGAAAAGGAGATAAATATACTTTTTAATGATTAAATGTATGTATTTTTAAAATGTATTCTTTAGTTCTGCTCATTAAAATAACCCAAAAGCACTAAAAACCCAGTAGCAATGAACATCACCATTTCTTAGATGATGGTGTCCGAAACCAATCCGCTAGAAGGCTCCTTAAAGAAATTAGCTAATTCCGATCATGTGCAGAAAATGTACAAAATAAACCTATTTTTTGTAAGGAAAATAAATATCAAAAAGTACTTTCTGGGCTAGTGTCAAAAGGATACAAAAAGCTATCTTAAAGAAACACAGTAAACAAAAGTGAAAACATTCATCAACATGGTTAACGACTACAGCTGATCAAAATGTCAAATAAGTCATGAATTCAAAGTGATACTTTTGGGGTGAACAAAAAACTATTAATTTTGGGGGGAGATTGCCAGAATGCCATCAAATTAATCTGCAAGTTAAAATTAGTTAATTGAAAGCCAACAAATTAATTCTGAAAGTTAAAGGAATAAATCAAATATTGATCTTGTTTTTTCCATATGAACTTTATTTCACAATAAACAGATAGCTCTTCCACTAATCCATTGAGTAACCTTGTGTGAGTTTCTCCACCTCTGAGCCTTGTTATCCATCTATAAATGAAGATAATAATGCCTGCTTTATGGCAATGTTAAGAGCATTAAAATAGACAATATATGTAATGCTTCTAGTACAGAGGCTTATTTTCTCCACAGAGCTTTTTATAACACTTGAGGACATTTAACCTGTCATGCACTTCTTTTGTATTCTACAGACCATTCTCCAGTTCATTCGTTTATCATAAAACTTTACCTGCTGAAGGGTGTACCATTTATTAAGCACTGGGTTAGAGTTGAAGTATGAAAATTAAGACATGCTCCCTGACCTCAACTGTTTTTTTTTTTTTTTTTTTTTTTTTTGAGACAGAGTCTCGCTCTGTCGCCCAGGCTGGAGTGCAGTGGTGCGATGTGGGCTCACTGCAACCTCTGCCTCTCGAGTTCATGCCATTCTTCTGCCTCAGCCTCCTGAGTAGTGGGGACTACAGGCGCCCACCACCACGGCTGGCTAATTTTTTGTATTTTTAGTAGAGATGGGTTTCACCATGTTAGCCACGATTGTATCGATCTCCTGACCTTGTGATCCGCCCGCCTTGGCCTCCCAAACTGCTGGGATTACAGGCCTGAGCCACCGCACCTGGCCAGAATTTTCAATCTGGTAGAACCACTATCCAAAAGACAGTTGTTGAATCAAACAGAAATTTCCAGACTGGTTTGGATTTCAAGAGCCTGTCCATGCAGTTCTCTACCACCCATGCTTCTTATGCTTAAAAAAAAAAAAAAAAAGACGACAGCAGTAGTTTTGGAAAGAAAATAATAAAACAGCCAAATTAACAAGACCAACAAGATAACAAAAAATAGATATAATATTGCTTAGAGTTGTAGGTGATGGTGTCCAGAGGGTATGTCTATGTTCAGTCTTAGCCTGCCTGACAGTACACAGGCACCATTAAGTTATTCAGGTCACGTTAATGGAATAGGACAATTGGGGCAAGAATGAAGATTAATGAAGACAAACAGCATTTCAAATGGCAGGATCTAATTCTAGGTAAGCTGCCTTAGAGATGACAGCTGAAATTTGCTCATACCCCAAAACTACATCCAACAGCAATTCATTATATGTATCAAATGAGATGAGAATCAACGACCCAGAGTGTGTGCCTGTCTTCTGGGAATCTCCTGCACGCAGGTGGCAAGCCAGATGCAAAAATCTATTACATTCTGAGTATAAAGGCTGCTATTGTAAAACCTGCACATAAACAAGGCTAGTGTCCACTGAGAAATCTTGAGTAATCATGATTTTTTTAAATGGTATCTTGGTTGTGTGCCAGCTGTTATAACCAGTTGTGGATTAATTTTTAGCTATATACTTTTTCTCAGAGTATTACATATAAACACTCAAACGAAAGCGAAACAAAGGAAAGTAAAAGCAGCCAGTGGATAAACTTGCATTTTTTAAATGCTGAAAATCATGCACTGAACGATTAATTGCTGACATATTCAGTACAGTGAAATATGTAGCCTATAGAAAATAACGGAGATAAAATGGTAAAAATAATAGACATAAAAATGGTACAAATGACAGAGATAAACATGGCCTCTTCCACGCATCCCAACATTTTTCACATTGCATCATACATAGAAAATGTTGACATCTGTGCAGCACTGGAGTAGGCTACTGGAGGCAATTGGCCAGGAAGCTCTGTTATCTAGGTCTTGCTCAGTTGACCCAGTGAAAAATGCTCTTCCATGAATTCACTGTACACCTAAGCTAAGGGTTTTCAAACACCACTGTGAGTGGTCTTATGGGTTCTGAGATGGAGCCAGAGGAATTCTGGTTAGGTAGACCTCTACACTCTCACCCCAGAGCAACTCCACTTTTTTCTGTTTCCTTAAAAAAAAAAAAAAAAAAAAATCCACTAAGGAAAAATACATTTGGCAAATTAATTCCTTCAAAGACAATTGTAATTAAATTTTAAAATAAAAACGAGCTTGGAAACTAGATATCTAATTATTGCAATATTCCTCAACCCTGGCTACACATTAGAATCAACTGGAAGGCTTTTAAAAGATACAGCTGCCCGGGCCCTACCCTCAGTGATTCAGAACCAGCCATGGTGTGGCTCAGGCATTTGGTAGTATTTAAAAACTCCCCAGGTATTTCTTATGCAGCCAGGTTTGAGAAGCACTAAATTAGACCTGGCAGCCAGGAAGAAAAAGGACTGAAATAAGAGTCAATTAAACCTCACTTATCCTTGCCAGGGTTATTTGCCAGTTACAAACAACTTGTGGAATGGGCGTGTACTAATTTTCCTGTTCATTAGACATTAACACTTACATGTGAGTTTTTCAAACCAGGACATTTCACCCAGAAAGAAACCAAGGTAGTCAATGATAGCCGGAGGATTTGGAGGCTACAATCTAAGAGTTTTGTGACTTTTAAAACGAGAAAATTTTAAGAGTACAATAGAAAAAAAAAAAAAAAAAAAAAACATACATTGGTAAGGACTGAGTGTGCTAAGACTTCATATTATTTTCTTCACTGTATCCTCTTTCACCCTGTATGTGAAAGGTAGGAATCAGCGTTACTGGAAAATGGAAACTAACAGGAAAGAGTACAAAGCTGGCAACCTCATGAAGGACAAAAAAAGAAAAAATAATTGAAGCCAATAGAGGCCATGAAGGAGAAAATCTGAAGCAAAGGTCTGGTTTGCCTGTTTTGTTTTCTAGAATCCTATAACTTCTGGTAAAAGTGTCACACAGATGAAGAAAATCTACCAAATTTCTGGGAGTGGAAAAAGTCAGTTGTGTACAAGAGATTATGTAATCTTTTTTAACTTGGAATTTATTCAAAGTTCTCATGCACTGAAATAACACTGATTATTTAATGAATACAGTCCATGGGCCAGATGTTTTAGAGGTTTTATATATGTTATCTCAAATATATTTTTATAGAAATCCTTGACTTATGCTCTAATTTTTACTATTTCCATGTCCTGAAAGGTATTCATTTGCATTTTACCAAATAAGGAATTGAGCCTTGAGGAATATAGATATCAAGTCCTCATGATCAGAAGCCAGGATAGATATTATTTGAGTTGCATTCTGTCTACCTCCAATATCTAAAGTTTTTCCTAAACACACTTAGGAATTAAAGCATTTGACAAAGCATTGAATCTGCGGTAAACATGCATAAAGTTTTGGGAACCATACGGAAAGGAAGAAAAGCCCAAGATTTCTTTTAATTCTCTTTAAAGTAGAAAGCTTGCTGTATAAATATTTAAAACATTATTATGGAATAAAAATTCAGATGAAAGTTGTTCGATTTGGAACTAGGAATACAAAGATGAAGTAAAATTGTAGCAAGAGAAGGAGGAATTAATCAATGTCAGATGCTTTTCGGTTAGGGTCTGATAAGAATGAGAAAAAAACGCATTTTGTGGATCTAGAAATAAAGTGAATATAACATGTAATGAATAAAAACATTACAGGTCTTTTTCAAACAAGCTCAACACTGTTCCTTCTGGCAGAAAAAAGGGAAGGGGGAAAAGAGAGGGGAAAACGTCTAAAATTTTGTGTTTTAGAAAAGTACTAGCCAATTCAGGATATCAAAGAACATGAAATAATAAAAATAGGCAGAAGACACACACCTTCAGGATTCAGAACACAGGAGGGAAAAGGAGTAACGAAGCAGGTAAAATTTGCCCCTATGAATCCATAGTCTTCTGTGCAAAAGGAACATCTCTAGAGGGTGCTTCAGAAAGATGGGAAGAAATAAAAATGGCGATGGGCTTACAGTACTGAGATGAGAGAAGGAGAAGTAAAACAAATCATTTTACTATGAAGATAATTATTCAGTAAAAAGAAAAGATAGGGCCGGGTGTGGTGACTCATGCCTGTAATCCCAGCACTTTGGGGGAACGAGCCAGGTGGGTCACTTGAGCTCAGGAGTTTGAGACCAGCCTGGTCAACAATGCAAAACCCCATCTCTACTAAAAATACAAAATTAGCCGGGCCTGGTTGCATACGCCTGTACTCCCAGCTACTTGGGAGGCTGAAGCACAAGAATCACTCGAACTCAGGAGGCAGAGGTTGCAGTAAGCCAAGATCATGCCATTGCACTCCTGCCGTCTCTAAAAAAAAAAAAAAAAAAAAAAAAAAAAAAAAAAAGAAAAGAAAAAAAGATCTTTGAGGAAAAGAAAAAGAAACTACTTCCTTTAGAGAAAACTACGTGGTGAATTAGCAGTATAAGGGAACTATTATATTTGTGAATCACAGAAATATTTTTCTTTTTATCTTGATTGCTGTGATGGTGATAAAGCCATATATAGGGCCAAATGCATCAAATTGCCCACTTAGAGAATTTTAATGTACATAAATTATATCCCAAGAAAGCAGATTTAAAAATCCAGTAGGAATGAAAGAAAGTGGACAAGGTATTCATAGAAAGAGAAATCTGAAAGCATAAAAACAGGACATTACAGCCGCCAAGATTCATACAAGAACTTCCAGGAAGACAGAGGCAATTGAGTAACAGCGTATTAGAATAGGAGGCACCACAGGCGGAAAAAGAATCAAAGTATTACAGAATGTCTTTAAAACTAAAACCATATCAAATGGGGAAAACAAACAGGCCAAGTCATTTTTCTCTTCTCTACCTAAAATGTCACGTCATCCTAATACATAGGCAGTGCCACGTATCTACTGGCAAACGCAATGGACCATTTGGGGGACTTCACCGTGGTACCCACAGAAAGCCAGGCTACCATGATACACACATTGTATTTTTAACAAATAAACAACAAATAACATGCCTAGATTAGAAGTGGATTGTGTGTCTAATTCCTCCAAAAATAACATGATTTAAGGATATAACATGTTCCTATCTAGTACAAAAAATCTTGAAGTTGGGGTGGGGAAAGTTTAAAAAAAAAAGGCAGGGGGGGAATATCAGAAGAAACTGATGGGGATGCAAATAATACAAATACTTATATATATTTCAAAAAAATGTATTTACTCAAAAGTAAAGTGACCCAGTAGTACTTGCAGCAAGCATGGGTAGAAAAAAAAAAAAAAAAAGAAAAAAAACCTGATAAAATACTTGTTTTACAACCATGTGGTGTCATGACTTTTCCCAAAAAGTGAGAAATTCTGCAAAAAGATGTAATATACCACACGCACAATTTTATATTACGTTAGATAAATTTAAACCATGAATAATCATCTAAAAAAGTACATTATAAAAGCAAACCCCAAAGTTTTATGGTACAGAATAGATATTCCAAGTCTCCATCCATAGAAGAGATTACACATTACAAACAAAAGGGGGAAATTAGAGAAGACAGATTAGACCATTCTTATTCAACAGAGTCATAGTGGTTAAAGGAGAAAATGATTGGAAAAATAGTAACATTGTACTCACCAAAACCTTACAGTTAGAAAGGGGAGAGTGGTAGGAGCCATAAAGGGAAAAAAGTAGCTGACTGCTTGAACTTTAGTAAAAATCACGGAACATGACAAAGGAGAGAAGTATGAAGAAAACATCTAAAAGCCATCAATCTAATCAACGGTTTTTAGTCAAGATTTTGCAAAATAACCTTTGCCTGAAAGGTTGCTGATATAATGCTAGCATCCCTATCCATCAAATGAGCAGGTTGCTCTAGTAGCCTCTTCAAGTCCACAGAAATTCATGGACTTCCCAGATCATTTTACTGAAAAATCTATCAAAATGTAGAAGAATGTACATATGCATAATGAATGAAGCTGCCAGCCAGTCCAATCATTGCTTACGCAATGGATATTTTTCCGGAAGTTATCAAAAGATGTCAAGGGTCTGCAAGAGAAATGGGGTAAGAGATGGAAGGGCAAAATTCAAAAGTACAAAAAACATAAAGGTGAAAAAGAAATACAACTGAATTGAAAAGCAAAACTGATGGATGAGTCAAAATGATTATTTGTTGTCCTTGGGGGTAGAAACAAAATGTAAATAAGTGAAGTAGGCCAGGCAGAGTGGCTCACGCCTGTAATCCTAGCATTTTGGGACGGTGAGATGGGCAGATCACCTGAGGTCAGGGGTTTGAGATCAGCCTGGCCAACATGGTGAAACCCTGTCACTACTAAAAATACAAAAATTAGCTGGGCGTGGTGGTGCATGCCTGTAAGCCCAGCTGTTTGGCAAGCTGAGGCAGGAGAATTGCTTGAACCCAGGAGGCGGAGGTTGTAGTGAGCCGACATCACACCACCGCACTCCAGCCTGGGCGACAAAGTGAGACTCCATCAAAAAAGGACGGACGGAAGGAAGGACGGAAGGACGGAAGGACGGAAGGAAGGAAGGAAGGAAGGAAGGAAGGAAGGAAGGAAGGAAGGAAGGGAGGGAGGGAAAATAAGTGAAATAAAAAGGGAAGTAAGTATATTCATAGGAAATTTATTGGCTGACAGAAAATGTGAATACGTCCTGGTGTCCCTTTTATTCTTATACTCTAGTTGTGGGACAGCTCTTAGCCACAGGGTCCCTTTTCATTGCCCTACATTGCCCTATCAAAAACACAGTACCCTTTACCAGAAGATTCATCGTGTGTCTGTAACTGGAGAAAGGAAGTTTGGGCAAAATCAGGCCAAGGAGTACAATGCCTGTATAAAAACATCACAGGTACCTCATAAGTATATATACCTACTATGTGCCCATAAAATTTTAAAAAATTAAAAGCATTTTACAAAAGCAGGAGGTGGTAACAATTGTAGTTCTTGCTCTAGATTTTACCCACCAGTTTTGAAAAACGAGCAGAAAGATCTCTAATGAGGAAACATTTTTCAAATAAAACTAGACAACACACAAAACGGAGAAAGATGGCATGGTCGCAGATGAAGCCTGAAGATTTAGAAAGAAAAAGAGCAAACGATTAAACAAAGAAATCTTGAAGGAGGTTTTGTGGTTTTTTTTTTTTTTTAACACTCATAAAATACATATTGATTATAATGTTCTTAGCAACTGCAGGAAATTTAGGAGAGTTCACAGCAGGAATGTCACATGGAGTATCTTGCTTTGAATATTCTACTCCAAACCAGGACAAAATTCTGAGTTTATGAGATGGAAAGAGAGCACACCTTCAAGAGAAAAGACTCAGAAAGTGGCATGTCAAAGCATTAAAAATCTGAAGACAACAGTTAAAGATGAATCTGCTGAGACTATGGAAGGGTAAAAAGCACCCAATTCTCATCAATAAGAAACAGCTTATGGGGAGGTTCTTACTTTCATCTCACTGATATTAATAATATATCAGGCTGGGTGTGGTGGCTCACGCCTGTAATCCTAGTGCTTTGGGAGGCCGAGGTGGGTGGATCACGAGGTCAGGAGTTCAAGACCAGCCTGGCCAACATGGTGAAACACCATCTCTACTAAAAATACAAAAATCAGGCAGGTGTGGTGGCAGGTGCCTGTAATCTCAACTACTAAGGAGTCTGAGGTAGGAGAATTGCTTGAAACCAGAAGGCAGAGGTTGCAGTGAATCAAGCTAGCACCACTGTACTTCAACCTGGGCAAAAGAGCGAAATTCTGTCTCGAAAAAAATAACGTATCAATAATCAAAAGTCTGTAAATTAGAGAACTTCCAGAATCCCTCACTCTTAACATGTAAGGAATTACTTATGTATATATGCTCAGAGAACCTAGTAGTTCGGGGATATTAAAAAGTAAATAGGTGAACAGAGTGAGGGGTCAGAACATCTATATTACATATCTTACAAAACTTCCTTTTGTTCACTACTATACCCTCAGGGCCTAGATAAATGCCTGGATACGTTTCTACTGAATGAATTAACAAACAAAAGAACAAGCTTAATGAATGAACTCGTCTTTTTCTGGTGATCATATTAGTAATATTTAAAATATATATATTCTTTTACTAAAAATAAAACCCCAGGAATTACAATGTTGGCAACTTGGCAACAGCATAAATGCAGATATGATCATGTAAAAGTTACCCAGAGGAGAAATCCAGAAGGTTAGAGACATTACCAAAAAGAGGAAGATAAAAACTTTGGAGGAAAAATATCAACATTTGGGGATCATGGATTTGATTAGAATCCAAAATACATTGTTTATGAGTAAGTTGGGGTGAGAGAATTATAAGAGGTGTATAAAGAAGTTTAAAATAATTAAGCCAAGATTAAATGGGCCACTTCTTGAGACACTGTATTCTCGGCATTCTCTGTGCCAGAAGAATTTGTCCAGCCAAGGATAAGCCAATGATCTTGGTGAGAGATTGTAGCAGGACTACAGAGGAGCAGAAGATTTGGAGAGTGGAAGCATGAGATGACACCTATGTTACCTTTCAGCCTACATTCTAGGTTTTTGTTCTTAAATATTAGTATGATTTTTACATTAAAGCAGAAAACAGACGCATAAGAAAATGAGGTCTTTGTGTTGTGGTGAGCCCATTTCTCTCTAGGATAAAAGATAACTGCTTGTAGTTTTAATACAAATTTGCTTAAAAGGAATAAAGGAAGCGTAGATAGGGTGACTGCATGTTAATAAACAATGCTGAATGTATTTTTTTTCCAGAACCACCATACAGACGGAAGATTGGAAAGACAGGTTTGAGTTTGCAAGATGCCTTTGCTCAAAAATATCTTTCTCATGTTTAACAGTCATAACTGATAGCGAAAGGAGGCAGCCAAGGGTTCCCAGTGAAACCCTGCCTTCAAGCATAAAAAAAGGCTGAAGGCTGAAAAATCGGACTGCTGATCCTGGATGAAGCTCGCCCTTTCCCAACTGACTGTTTCTGTATAATAATCACCTGCGCACTGGGGGGATGGAGTGGAACCTCGGAAAGTTCTCACTATTTGCAGAGGGGAGGAGCCTGGCCTCGCCTGTTCCTGTGTGGTGACCTGGGATTCAAACTGCTAGCAGGATTCTCTCTCACTTGGCTGAGAGTTATTTTTCCTTTTTCCTTTTCACCCAATAAATACTGCTCCTCACCCTTCTATGTGTTGGTGAGCCTAATCTTTCCTGATCATGTGACAAGAACCTAGTTATTTCTATGACATAACCATATCTTAATTTATCTCAAATTCAGTTATCTGTAGGAATGGGTTACAAGGCGTAGAGCTTGGCAATAGAAAAACCTATCAGTAATTTACCTCTTATTTTTATCTTACTTCCTAATTAGCATATTGGCTGTAAGAATGAGAGATTTCATGGGGTTATATGAAAGATGTTTGATATCTGTGGGGTAGGATAGAAGAGCATTTGAAGGAAAATAGTAATTAATGTAAAAACAAACTCTGACCAATCTGAAATTTTGTCTAGAACTCTAGCTACATCCAACACACAGATGAATAGTGATATTAAGGCCATTTTGGAGGACAAAATTCCTAGATTTCTTAATTCTACTTAGCCTTCCCAGTTGAGATTTACTTACCCAGAACAATTCCAGAGCAGTGTAACACCATCCTTTTCATGACTTTTGTTTATTTGGGGTAGGATAACTGGACATCCACAGAGAGGAGTAAATGATAATGATAAAATAATTAACACTTCTTGAATACTTACCTTTTCTCAGTCTTGTAGTTAGGGTCATGCATACATACAATTTTTTTTTTTAACTTCACCCATCAAATACTACATAATCTGTGTCTTGTCTCCCTTTCCAAACCAGCCCCTCTCATTGTTTCTCCAGCCAATTATGCTGCAGCCAAACGGACTTTTCATTTGCTCAGATACATCAAGCTTATTTCACTTCAGGGCTCACACTTGAAGTTTCCTGTAACTAGAATATGCTTCTCCTCTTCTACCTGACCTTCTCAAAGCTGATTTTTTCTGGGGAAGATGGAGTCATTCAATTTCTAGTCAAAAGTAACCTACTGCCCACACACTGTAAAACAATCCCCACCTGACCTCATTAAGTCTGTATTCTCAACCCGCTTTTTCTTCAAGGCACTTACTACCTGAAGTTATCTTAATTTTTCTCTATGTTTATATCTGTCTCTTCCCAGTAAAATGCAAGCTTTGTAAGGGCAAGGGACAGCTTCTCCCTTGTTCACTCCTGTATTACTAACACCTTTATTACTGACTATAGATGCTCAAATTCATTCTTTGAATCAAAAAGTATATTCTTGATCTTTACAATGATAGTATGAAAATGATGCTTTTTACATAACAAAGTAGTTAAGTAACTTTACCAACGTCACTAGATAATTAGTGGCAAACCATTTCCTTATAGTATCCTCTGGCTACAAGTAAAAGCTTCTATGTTCATCACAACACTCAGTCTCTTCACAACCCTTGACTCATATTTTTTCAGATGATAAAGAAATGTATTTAATGACTAAAATGTAACTACCCAATTTGAGAATGTTTATTTGGCTATTGTAATATAAATATGTAGAACCAGGAATAACAACAGTTACGTGATTTTCCTTACACCTTTTTAATAAGAGTGGGCTGAGGGGTTCTACTGACTCTAATATAAATGAGCAAGAAGTATGATTGTCATCCTAACAAGAAGAAAAAGGTGGGAAATCTACAAAATCACAAATTTCCTTAAACCTATCAGAGAGCTGTTTTAGAACAATTAGGTGAATTGAGTTTCAAAGGGAAGACAGGACACCTGAACTGTTTCAGTTTTGACAAAACACAGGAGAAAGAGGCAAGTGCCATAAAAAAAAAAAAAAAAAGTAAGAAGAAATCAGCAAAATAGCTAATTAATTCTTAAAGGATGACTGTGGATTCATGTGACAGACAGTTTGAGATCCCTGGAAGCTGAGACACAAGGGTATGTCTATGTTCACTTACAAGTGCTTTTCCATAAGCCCCCACCAGGCACTCTCAAAAAAGACTCGATTCAAAGAAGGAGATCCAAGAAAAAACCACTTCGTGGTGCACAGACATAAAATATGCCCCTTCTCTGAGACATCTTTTCTATGGATACAAAAGACAAGCCATGGGAGAGGGTTAGAAAATCCTATTGCCCTGGCAGCCAGAAAGAATAGTAGCAAAAGTTGTCTGCTGCTGAGGGAGGGATAAGAATGTGGAGAGAGACCTCCATTATGTCCAGATATGCAGATGGAGCACAAACTTTGAGAAAAACTTTTTGGTATCCCAACCCCTAAAAAAAAACACAGGCAGAGGTATCCTACTGCTGGAAGCATTTGAAGGCTGTGGTGCATTGGATAGAATGACAAAATATCCCAGCTCAATCACTTACAAAATCGACTCAACTCCCACATTCATGACCTACAGAAGGGGTGGCCCATTCCCAGGCATAAATATTATTCACTTCAGTCTCTACCAATCTTCTGTACAATATTGGACCTCTAATTGAAAAGTATTAGACACACAAAAAGACTAGAATAAAACAGTATTTTAGTGAAAAATCAGTCAAAAGAACTAGACCCAGAGATGACCTAGACGTTAGAACTTCCAGATCAACAAAAACATCTGATTGAGATTTTATATAATCTAGAAGAAAAGGTAGGCAGTATGCAATAACAGATGAGAAATCTCATTAGAGACAGAAAATATATGAAACAAAGAGTCTAATGGAATGCTGGAAATTTTAATAGACTCTATAGCTTTTAAATTTTCACTGGCCAAAAGAAAATTCTAAAGCTGTATATGTATACTCTGATTATTACATATCTTTGATTATGTAGAACAAATACCATGTGCTAAACTTAGACTTAACCCAACTTTTAAAAACAAGTGGCTTCCTGTCTGATAGTGCTGTTTATCTCAGTCACCAACAGAAGTGCACTAGCAGCCCATCAGTTCTTCCACTATCATACAGATTCTTACAGTTCCGATAGTTTGTACATTCCCTTCCTTCAAATTCCTTTTCCTGAGACCTTCAGGAACAGTCATACCATACCTTGCTTCAGCTATTTACTGTTTGTGTGGATCAGAACAAGGTAATTTACGTTTCTGAACTTTCATTTCTTTATCAGTAATAGAAGAAGAATAACAATGACCAGGTCACAAAGATGTTAGAATTGTAAGTAATATACGTCAAATGGATGCTATACAGAAGACACCCAATAAGTGGTGGCCATCATTACTATAATTTGGTGCTTTTGTGCATAGCCACCCTCATACCTGAAGATGGCGGAGAGTTGTTCAGGTGTCTCTAGGGCACTTATTTATCTATAATGGAAACAAACAATATTTGTCAAGAGAGTCAGAACCAGATTCTCCTTAATCCAGGTCAACATAATCGGAAGAGTCACACCAGACTTCTAAACCCTGCTTTCCTCAAATGTAAAATGATCAAGCCAGATCATCTCCAGGTTCCCTTGAAATCCTAAAGTTCTATGATTCTAAGCCTGAAGGGGCTGTTAAATTGTGATTTTCAGTAAGATTAAGGAGGTTTATTTTTCTTTCTAAGCCAAATAGAATGTTTCTTTATCTACCATGAATTAATGTATAATGGAATCAGAAGATAGGCCAAATTTCACATCTGTCTGTGGAATAATTGAATTAAATGATACACACATGCCAGCACCTGGAGTTCAGGTATACTCATTTTACCTAACACCAGGCAACTATGTTTATTTCTTAATCTTTTCTGCTCAAAGTTTTTTGTTTATGTTGAGCTTTTTTGTGATGTGAATTTTCCTATTTTTCTTTGTGAAAATGATTTGTGATCATTAACCAATTGCTACCTGATATACACATAAATTGCCGTTAAACTTTCCATCTGTAAACTTTGTATTTTACATAAAATAATTCTTCAGCATCTGGCTTTATTCTAGAACTATATGTGGCAAGATTAGTAAAACTGAAATGAATCACACATTGGATTAACATGAAACAGTTGGTGTTGCCATCAGGAAGGTTTACTGAGCTGGAAATTAAGGTAAACAAAATGTTCTAAAGAGGGTTGGTGTTAAAACATTTCATGCTTTTCACATTTCATCATTATGGCTATTGAAAGACCTTACACTAATATCCCTCTGTATTTCAGGCTAAGTAATCATAGGAAAATTAACACTACAGAAAAGTCTAAAAATTATTTTTATTACACATATTTCAATATAAAAAATCAAAATATTCAAAAATACAGTAAATTCTTACTTAACATCATTGATAGGTTCTTGAAAACTGTGACTTTAAGCCAAACGACATATAATGAAACCAATTTTACCACAGACTAATTAATATAAACAAATAAGCTCCTATGCCACATTTCTGATCACAAAAACATCACCAAACCTCTAAATAAGACTCTAAACACTTATAATATTAAACACTGAAATAACTGAGATCAACAAACATTTAAGAAGAACTAATAAATTCAAGATAATTATTCATCCAGTTATTCCAGGTCAGGGTCATGGTGTCTGGAGCCTGTCTCAGCAGCTCAACGGGATAGGGAGGGACCAACTCTGGACAGAACACCATCCCTTCACAAGGTGCACACACACACACACACACACACACACACACACACACCCCTGCACTCACTCAGACTGGCATCACTTACACACACCAATGCACCTAACACACACAGGCATTGGGACATGGGAGGAAACCAGAGCACTCAGAAAACTCATGCAGACATAAGGAGAACATGCAAAATACACAGAGAACGTGGCCCCAGCCAGGAATCTATATTTTTTCTCATCAGGGTTATAACTAAATTATGTTGAACAAAATGATGTTTTTTGAGGACCTGCTATATCTGGATTTTAAGCCAATTTTTTTAAATTTTATTCAAATGTCATGTAGGCTCCATTTGCCAAGGAAAACAATTTGATGTTAAAACAAGGTAAGAAAAAGAAAACTTCCTTCCTATTAAAAAAAAAAGTTACAAGCACTACTGATTTTTAAAATACAGAAAATTATTTTGTCCTATGGTAAAAGTAGTCAAGGAATGGTCATTTGTAAATAATCAAATAAACTGTAAGAAGAGGGTTCATAGTTTTTTAGAGAAAGAAAATATTTCAGGACATTTCTCTTTTACGTCAGCAGATCCATGATACAATGCAACTGAATCCTATTTATACTTCAAAACTGACTTTACACAGGACCTTATGATTGATAGCTGAATAATTTTGAAGACACAATAATAGACTACATAAATTAAAAGAAGTCATGTTTTTCAAAGACTATAAAACTTTAGAATGTGATTCTAAGCTTCAAATATCCGTTTTCCTTTGTTGGCTTACCAAAAATACTTACTTAAAATATAATAACATAGCTACAAATTTTTAAATAATTTGATTCCTGCCTCCACAACAGTGAATGCTAACAGAACTTGTAGGAGCCAGAGAGAATATAGTTAGGCTTTTAGAGAATCAAAGCCTGCAATGAACAATTGTTGCTTCAGATCTCCTCATGTAAGGGGACCAGAAGGATCCTGGCACTAAACAAATTAACAAATGCAGCCGGGCGCGGTGGCTCAAGCCTGTAATCCCAGCACTTTGGGAGGCCGATACGGGCGGATCACGAGGTCAGGAGATCGAGACCATCCTGGCTAATAAGGTGAAAGCCCGTCTCTACTAAAAAAAATACTAAAAACTAGCCGAGCGAGGTGGTGCGCACTTGCAGTCCCAGCTACTCGGGAGGTTGAGGCAGGAGAAAGGCATAAACCCGGGAGGAGGAGCTTGCAGTGAGCTGAGATTGTGCCACTGCACTCCAGCCTGGGCGACAGAGCGAGACTCCATGTCAAAAAAAAAAAAAATTAACAAATGCATGTGAGCAACAGAGTGCGGTGGTACTGAAAGGCCAGCAACTTACTCTGGCAGATCCAGGGAACTCCTAAGCAAAGCTAAATCCTACACTATCGTTCCAGAGTTAACAAGATTAACTTCCCTAAATTGATAGAGGAGTTTAGGCATAATTCTATCCAGAGTTTCTAAGAGTAGAAAAGTTCATCCCCAAGCTATGTTGAATATTTCAAAAAGCCTAATGGAAATAATGTCTTAAATTATAATAGCTATTTAATAGACAAAACTTCATGGAATTAATTTCTATTATGAGAGACACTAAAATTATCCACAAAATAATTTTAGATATTTGGAAAATCTCTAGGCAAGGCAATGAGACTGACCGGAAATATGTGATTTTTCCTCCCCTGCCCTCTTTCGTTTTACTTTATTTTCTTCTGCATTATATTTGCTTTGCTCTCTCTCTTCCTTTCTGTTCTTCTTTTTTTTTTTTCTTTCTCTCCAACTTTTACTAGCAAAAACAATCATTCATTCTGGATCACTGGCACACATGGAAAGAAAACCAGCTTCTTTACTCTCCTAGTGTTATGGGAACTCTGGGGGGTCGATTTTTCTGGCCGGAAACCTCTGCGGCCACGATGCCTTTGCCCAAGTTCTTGTCCTGAGGAAGAATGAGGTGCACAGACAAGTGAAAGGTGAAGAAGAAGGGTCTGATTCAGTGTTGGAGCAGCTCAGTGGAGTGGGTAGTTCCTCTCTGTAAGCAGGTCATCCCGTGGAGTGTTCAGCTCTCTTCAGAGAACAGGCCCTGAAGAGGACAGTTCCTCTCTGCAGAGAGGTCTTCTGACATTTCTACAGGTCTCTGAAGCTCTCAGCGGAGAGGGTAGCTCCTCTCTGCCAGCAGGTCGTCTCTGCAGCTCTAAGCATAGAGGATACTCCTCTCTGCAGCTGGTCGTCTCATTGTCTCTCTGCCCTCTTAGTCCTCTGGCCATCCTCTGCCCTGCTCTGGCTGAGTCCTGGGCTGTAATGGATCTCAGAGGAGAGAAAGCATGTGCCAGTTGGTCCATGGGTAGCCATGGGCGGGCCTGGAAAAGGCACCAGGAATTCTCACGCTGGTCTGCGGAACTGGCAGCCTGGCTTCCAGTCTTCAGGGCCTCCCTGGCCTGAAGATGGGGCCTTACTGTAGACCCGCCTCCTTTTGCCCAGCAATTAATCTCCCTGATGCTGCCATTCGTGGCCCCGGGGCTAAGCACCAACCCTGCTCTAAGATCAGAGCCACCATAGGAGCATGGGAGCTAAGAGAGGCCAGGTAGCAGGAGAAGACATTCCCCAAGCCTGCAAGGATTGGGGAATGGGGGGCGGGGGAAACTTCCTAGGCCCCCAGGGGTGCAGGCTGCAGAGATGCCCAGGTCCTGAGCCTGGGAGGGCAGCCACAGCTGTACCCGCAGAGCTCCCACCGTTCTGAGTTCCCAAACTCAGAAGTGGCAGGGTTCCTGCTTTCCCCAGCATCTTCTTGCTGAGTGGAGTGGGAGGACCAGGTAGGCAATCAGGGGTTGGGTGGTTGTAGCTGCACCCAGGAGGGCAGATCCTGCCTGCTGCCGGTCCCCTCAAAGAGCACAGGGAGGCTCAGATCTACATTGCAGTTTGGGCAGCTATAGCCCCACCCAGGGCACCTCCCTGGTGCAGCTGGAGTGATGACAGCAGCCACTGCCATCACTACAACCTGTAAAAGTAGCCGATTGCTCCGTTTTTCTTAGCCCATAGTGATACATACCAGACTCAACACAAGTAACATTGCTTTCATTTGCAAATTACTTTTCTTAGAAATTTGGTCATAAACATGGAAATATTTCATAAAGTTCATATGTCTACTGACTTGCTCCATCTTGTAGACAGTCTGGTAACTTGACACCATTCTGACTTTGAAGAATGTAGGCCTAGATTTATAAAAGGAACTAGATTAACCCAACAGACTAACAGGAAAGAATAATACCAACAGAAAAATAGATCAGCGCTCCACTATTATCATATCCTCTTACAAGTCTTAGTTTCTGGTCCCGTCAATTGTTTTTTGATATTACCACATCCTATTATGTCCCCACATCCTGCTAAAATACATCAGTCATGACATGATGCTATGGTTTCCCAAACACCTACATAGTATTTATCAGTTGGTGGAGTTCCATTCTAAATCTAAGAAGTGATTAGTGATAACAGTGGCAACATGCAGCTCTTGCAATGAGAGTGAGTACAGCTCAACTCCTTCAGATTCATCCTCTCAAATAGGTTTATGTTTGCTCAGAAAATAGCACAGTCCTTTTCTCCTGAGCCTGGAGAGGATATCCTTCCAATTTCTCTTCCATGTGAATGACCATCCCTTGAAAAGTGTCCAAATATTTTCACCAGCTGTTGAATATGTATTCAAAACACACACACTAAAAACATGATACAATGAAAGTCACTGGTCTTATTTTGGGCAACTCTGAGTCTTTTGTCAAATTCATTGTGCATCAGATTACTCAGTCTCATTAAATGAGGTTACCTGTGAGATTTTAGGCAGTGAGTGATAGACATTTTTTACAAGCTGGTTGTCCGCCTAAATTCTGTTGATGATGTTTTTCTGGGCTACTCCTTGACTAAGTTTTTTACCTTAACAACACAACTAGAATTTACTACACTACAGTTTTATGTTTAAGTAAGCTCCCATTGGTCAAATTCAATTTCTGTAACTTTAGCAGATACTTCTAATAGGCTAATGCAAGCCAGTAATTGATATAAATTAGAAAACTATTCCACACAGTTGTAATTTCAGAGAGCAACATTATTCTCACAAATCTTGAGTACTTTGTATTTTTCCATCATATTAACTGTGCCTTTGGCTCTCCCATATATTCTCATTTTGGCCACTAATGTTTTGTCAGTTTACTGCTCACAAAACACATTTGTCTTATTCTTTTCTTCTTACAAAATGCCTGTGTCTACTCACAGCAATAAATGTGAGCATTACAAAACAGCACACCATCTTCACCAGTAAGAATTTATGGAAAAGTTTAAATCTATGATTTCTCATACCTCCCAGCTCTAATGTGTCATCCAGCATTTAACACAGGTCTGTGCACATCTTGCTCCTCTATAATCACAGTGATAAAAGATAAATTGTCTCCTGTCTTCTTCCACAGTCTTAATAGGAATTATAGAAGTTCATGCTTTTACATTTGTAGTCCTTGGATGGCCATAGATGTAGGGGTGCCTAAGCAAGTATAGAGAAATTTTGAGAAAAGCACTTCAGGGATTTGTATACATAAAGAACCAAGGAACCTCATGGGGGAAAATATCCCATCCTAAAACAACAAAAGCTGAAACACACATTTGATGAGGTGCGGTAGACCAGTGCAAAAAATTAAAATAAAAAATAAATAAAAATTAAAAAAGATTGATTACCCTGCTTTTTTTCTTAAGTTTTTAATTAGTATGCATATATAACAGTTGCCTATATTTATGGGGTACATGTGATATTTTGATACAGGCATACAACGTATAGTGAACAAATCAGGGTAATCATGATATCCATCACTTCAAGCATTTATCGTTTCTTTGTGTTAGGAACGTTTGAACTACACTACTACTTTAATTAGGGTCTTCCAAGAAACAAACACAAAGATGGGATTAAACACTGACAGTTTTGTTAGGGAAAACACCTGTGTGAAAAAGAAGTAAGGAGGCAGCTAGAGAAGACTTGGAGAGCCAGCAGACCATCATGATGTGGAGTGAACAAGAAACAGAGAGAAAGTTGGCTGGATGCATCCTAGACCACCACGTTGTCTAAGAAAGCTTCAGTAGAGCCTTCAGGAAATTGGCCAATAACAGTCCTGTGTTTCCCTCAAATGAGTCTGCCTTCTTCCCTCAGTCATTAACAGGGAATGTCCTGGAGGAAGCGTGGCCTCAGTGCAAACACACCCTTGGATTTCAGGGTGCAGCAGATGGGGACTTAATTACACTCCTTATATTGAAGGTCTGAAAGGCACATGCCCCTGGTCACCACACCTACAGCATTTGTCACTATAATCATTCATTTGCCCAGCATTCCTTAACTCCTCCTTGAGGGGCTTCAATAAAAGAACAAGAAAAACTAAATACGTATCTTTGCGTGATCTTCACAACATCACATCTAGGGTCAAGGGTATTAACATTACTGGTACCACAGACTTTGGTCTTTAAACTCAAGCAGCTTACTTGGGAGGGGAGTGGTTTGAGGAGCAAGGTGGCTGCCATTAAATAAATAATTGCATACAAATTCCGTTATAATTTTGGCAAGATCTACAAATACAAGCACAGGGTTCTTAAAACCTACAACATAATACCTTGCCATAAGATTTATTCAAGTGCTCAATAAATACTTCCTGAATGCCTACTTTGGTTCAGACACTGCACTGCTATTGTCCTCAAAGAAAGATGCTTGACATGGAGATACCACCACCCTCTTTTCATCAGTCCTTTGCAGTCTCAGTGATGATACCAGTCGGTGGAAGCAGCCACAGTAGCACTGTCCTTTGCAGTGAGAATATGTGGCTCCAGTGCCTTCATTTCAGAAACCAGCTGTCTGGACACTGGACACAAAAATCTCGTTTGGTAGAAGCAGAAGCAACTACTTCATACTTTGAAGTATGTATATTGAAATACTGCATATTTTATTTTATTTTATTTTATTTTATTTTATTATTATTATTTTTTTGAGACGGAGTCTCGCTCTGTCGCCCGGGCTG
>NW_016810819.1:308815-312304 GCF_001698545.2 Rhinopithecus bieti
AAGAAAGCATTAAAGCTTTATACATGTGAAATTTTGCTCCTGGCAAAGCACTTAAAAGCTGCAGAATTTTCATATTAGATATAAATTATTATACAGAGAAATCAAATGGTTCATGATTTTTATGATAAATGCTCCCAAGTGATTTTAAAATGTATATACACATTCAGTTTATCCATTCAAGATAAAAGTCATATTTTAACAGTGAGTGAGAGAAGTCATTTCTTAAAAAATAAATTATATTTCAGCAAGAATATTTTGGAAACTGATATTTGGAAACTTTCCTAGACTCATGTCATTTTGATTCCAAGAACAATCTCAGTATATTAGCTATTTAAAATTTTGTCACATATGCTCTCTTCAGATATTTGCAAAGAGAGTACCCTAACCTTATCTCAACATCTTTCAGAGTTTCAGGGGATTCTGTGCCAACTTGTTCAAAACTACAAAAAGGCAGCACTTTCTGATTACTTTGTGAGAACAAGTGACTGATACAGTAGAAGATGGAAATTTACTGTATTAGTTGAGAAAAAAAATTGCATAATTGGTGCTTAAAATTGAAATATGGAAAAAAATTGAAATATGGAAGTACACAGTGAAAACATTTTACCTATTAGAGTGTGCAATGAGAATCTTGAACCCTGTTGATCTATAGAAATAAATGGGGTATTATTTCTTCCTGCCTTGTCCTTCTTCAGGAATGATCACTAGAGTCACTGCTGTCACAGTTTGTCTTCCTACTTTGTCCTTCCATTTCATTGTTATTAGCATTTATATCAAGTATTAGTATCACTACCTCTATTGTACAAATTCCCTCTGTACCTCATTTTCACCAAAGGAATGATTTCAACTACACCTACAACTAGAGATCTTACGATAATCAAATAATAATATGGATATGAAATTACAGTATACATGGTAATATCTGAAACAAATTTGAGATCTTAACAAATTGCCTTTGTCTATTTACCTTAAATGCATTTGCTATGTCTCTCAATCTGTGATGTTCCCAAAGATTTCATATCTATTGTTTTTATCCCCCTAAAAGGTTGATAAACAACCACTTATTCCCAGGAACTAGGCTATTATTCATTTTCCCTTGATCAAAGAAGTTAGCACAGAAAGTAGGTAAAGATGGTAAAAGGCTTGGGGTCCTCAGATTGTCAGGTAATCCATATTCCTCACAGCCTGACTAAGCACAAGAAAAGGAACACCTTCCCCAACATATATTTGATGTTCTGATATTGATTTCTCCAGTCTTCCCTTCACACTCTTCACCAATATAATGCAAATAGCTGCTGTGTCTCCAACAGGAATTAAGAAGAACACGTTACACTCAGAATATGAATCTGAATCTTTTTGGATGAACAAGTCTAACAAACATAAAAAGTATAAACTCCAAAATCACAATGACACAGTGTAAAACACCTTGACTTACCATAAGATTCTGTACATCTGTTACCACTGGATGACTGCATAACTATTTATCAACTAACCATACTGTGATGCCCAGAACTTGATAACTACTCCAAAATACTACATATTAAAACTATTATTGTAATAAAAACCTCTAATCTTCAGTTTGACCATATCAATAAAATATGTCTGTGTCAGGGGAATAATGTCTGCGGCACAACTTATCACACCTTCTATGAGAATCAAATAAAATATACCTATGAAACTTCTATGATAATCAAATATAATACACCTAAGTTATACCTATGAAAAGCCCTTCAAAATGAGACAGCTCAGTATGAATATGTTAATAGCTTATATAGGACAATACTTCCCTGATGGTTTTTGTATCCTAATGTAAACACAATGATAACAATGATAACTTGGTTAGAAGGAACTTTATACATTATTGTGCTTACAAATCTATTAACAACAAAGAGTCCCAAGATGAGATAATATGGAGTCATTAAGGGAGTCATTATTCCCAAATCCATTTTTGGATAACTAAAGCCCATGGGCTGACGACAGATGCTTAAAGAGAAGCCAGTTGTCTAATCTTAATGCAGTATCTCCCTCCACCACACAAACCTCCATGAAGTTTTCCCAGCTAGTCATTTGCAGATTTATAACAAGCCATTACGACAGTCTATAAGTGTGCATAATTTTGAAAACGCTTTTGCTTAATTATCTCTTTATAATTACAATAGATGAAACTTCTTCTCCTGGCTCGTTTATTAAGTTAGGATTCATGAGGCTTGTGATAGGGTGACCACTTAGGTAGAAAATGCTGTAAAATATTCATCATTAGCAAGAAGAAATTCCCATAAATATTTCAGCCATGGGAAAACTTTGAGTGAGGAATATATGCATTTTTATATGCCATACAGTAACTTCATGTATATATTTTATTCATTTTGAAATGTAAAATATAATCATTTTTTGCTCATATTGACTCATTTTGATCTTTAAATTGAATGGATCAAATAAAATTATGTCCCTTATCACTTCTTTCCATAAGCGTCTGTGAGCAAAATTGAACAAAGAGTTTACATGTAGTTACAGATTTATAAACTGAATACGTTTTTAAATGAATGTATTAATTTTCAGGTACTGTGCAATAGTTTTCAATAAATTGAGATGGTACAAAAAAAAATCCTGCTGTAGTTCTATACCCAGAGAAAAAAATACTATTACCAGTTTGTATACAATCTCCCATAAACAGTACTTTTTAATTCTAAATGAAACTATTAATAGAAAAACATTGAGAACTGTGTCCATAGAGCTTTCAAAATTATTGAAGAACAAGTCGAAATTCAAACACAGAAGAAAGATTTAGTGACAACTAAAACAAGCCTGGAGTGTTCCAAAGAAAAACAAGCAAGTTAGTTTATAACAATAATAGTGATGTGTTTTACTAGACAAGTGCAGGACTGTAGCTGGCCCTCAAAGACAGTGAAGTCAGTCAGCACCTGGAAACAATAAGAACTTGTGATCTTCACCTTCTGTCTCTTATCGCTGCATATTTGCTTTTCTTTCTTTTATATACAAGCTTTCCCTCTTTCTAGGTTCATTTACATAACAACTAAGAAATTTTCACATAAGAAATACTCTCAGGGGGCGGAGCAAGATGGCCGAATAGGAACAGCTCCAGTCTCCAACTCCCGGCGCGAGCAACACAGAAGACCCGTGATTTCTGCATTTTCAACTGAGGTACTGGGGTCATCTCACCGGGGAGTGCCGGACAATCGGTGCTGGTCAGCTGCTGCAGCCCGATCAGCAAGAGCTGAAGCAGGGCGAGGCATTGCCTCACCTGGGAAGCGCAAGGGGAAGGGAATCCCTTTTCCTAGCCAGGCGAACTGAGACACACAACACCTGGAAAATCGGGTAATTCCCACCCCAATACTGCGCTTTAAACAAACAGGCACACCAGGAGATTATACCCACAGCTGCCCGGGAGGGTCCCACACCCACCGAGCCTACCTCATTGCTAGCACAGCAGTCTGCAATCTAAGGCAAGGCAGCAGCGAGACTGAGGGA
>NW_016810820.1:0-1228 GCF_001698545.2 Rhinopithecus bieti
ATAAAATATGCTTATTTATATATATTTATAAATATATATGGTGATAATATATAAAATATGCTTATTTATATATATTTATAAATATATATGGTGATAATATATACAGATATATGATCATAACTTTCCAGTTGCCTGGTTCTGAGTTTGCGTCTCCTTATTGAATGGGAAGAATGAGTCTTCTATGCCTGGCGTTAGGGCTTCTTACCTTCCTCTAGGCTCCAAGTCACTTTCTTCACTTTCCGACACCCTTCTTTTTGTCATAGTCCCTTACTTTTAGCAGTCTGGTCTGCTTGTCTGCTGATGCATTCACTGATATGTAAGGTCATCACTGATGATAATTTAAGGTATCATCTTTCCAGGGGTTCCAAATTTTAAACAAAAACTCTGAAATGAGTTTCAATTTAATTTGATTCAATCAATTCAATTTTTTAAAAATTGGAGCTTTAATGGTACTGTCACAGGTGATCATATTGATCACATGGTAAGGAAACCCCACATACCACGTACTTTTAAAGAAAAGTCTGGGCCGGGTGCGGTGGCTCACGCCTGTAATCCCAGCACTTTAGGAGGCCGAGACGGATGGATCACCTGAGGTCAGGAGTTCAAGACCAGCCTGACCAACATGGAGAAACCCCGTCTCTACTAAAAATACAAAATTAGCCGGGCATGGTAGTGCATGCCTATAATCCCAGCTACTCGGGAGGCTGAGGCAGGAGAATCACTTGAACCCAGGAGGCGGAGGTTGCGGTGAGCTGAGATGGCGCCATTGTACTCCAGCCTGAGCAACAAGACCAGAACTCCGTCTCAAAAAAAAAAAAAGAAAAGTCGGGTCCAGGTGCGGTGACTCACGCCTGTAATCTCAGCACTTTGGGAGGTGGAGGCGGGCAGATTATCTGAGCTCAGGAGTCTGAGACCAGCCTGGGCAGACTGAGTGAAACCCTGTCTCTACTAAAATATAAAAAATTAGGTGGCATGCACCTCTAGTCTCAGCTACTCCAGAGGCTGAGGCAGGAGAATCACTTGAACCCACGAGGCAGAGGTTGCAGTGAGCCAAGATGGTGCCACTACACTCCGGCCTGGGCAATAGAGCAAGCTCAGTCTCAAAGGAAAAGAAAAAAAGAAAAAAAAGAAAAGAAAAGAAGAAGGACTGGAGGGAGGAAGGGAGGGAGGAAGGAAGGAAGGAAGGAAAGAAGGAAGGAAGGAAGGAAGGAAGGAAGGAAGGAAGTAA
>NW_016810821.1:0-652 GCF_001698545.2 Rhinopithecus bieti
GCTAACACTGTTTTCCTGGAATCTGCAAAGGGATATTTGGGAAAGCATTGAGGCGTAGGGTGAAGAAGGAAGTATCCTCAGATAAAAACTAGAAAGAACCTTTCTGAGAAACAGCTTTGTGATGTGTAATTTCATCTCACAGAGTTACACCATCCTTTTCATTGAGCCGTTTGATAACACTGTTTCCGTGGAACCTGCAATAGGGTATTTGGGAGTGCATTGAAGCCTTTGGAGACAAAGGAAATATAGTCAGATTAAAAAAAAGAACCCTTCTGAGAAACTGCTTTGTAATGTGTGAATTCACCTTTCTGTGTTACACTGTTCTTTTCATTGAGCAGTTTGCTAACACTGTTTTCTTGGAATCTCCTATGGGATACTTTAGAGCACATTAAAGCTTAAGGTGACAAAGGAAATATCCTCAGACAAAAACTAGAAATAAACATTCTGAGAAACTGCCTTGGAATTTGTGAATTCATCTTACAGAATTACACATTTCTTTTCATGTTGCAGTTTGTTAGCATTGCTTTGGTCAATCTGAGAAGGTATATGTGGATCTCATTGAAACCTATGGTGATAAAGGTAATATCCTCAGATTATAAGTAGAAAGAAACATTCTGAGAAAGTTCTTTGTTATGTGTGAATTCACCTCACA
>NW_016810822.1:0-1099 GCF_001698545.2 Rhinopithecus bieti
ATCGGTCATGCACAGATGCGTGAAGGGACATTCGGGAGCCCATTCAGCTCTATGGTGAAAGAGGAGATATTTTCAGATAAAAACTGGACAGGTCTTTTCTGAGAAACTACTTTGTGATGTATGCATCCCACTCAGGATATTATACCTCTTTTCTCACAAGGCAGTGTTTGAACACTCTTCCTGTGAAACCGAAAAAGTGATATTTCAGAACGCATGGAGGACTATGGCGAATAGTGAAATATACTGAAATAAAATCGAGGAAGAAGCATTCCATGAGTCAGATCTCTGATATGTGCATTCAATTAACAGAGTTAATGCTTACTCTTTGTTGCCCAGTTTGGAAACATTGTCTTTGAAGAATCTGTGAAGAGATATTTAGTGATGCCCAGAGCCTTCTGGTGAGCGAGGAAACGTCTTCCAATGAAACCTGCAGAGAAACTTTCTGAGCAACTGCTCTGCGATGTGGGTATTCATCTCCTACAGTTAAACCATTCTTTGGATTGAGCAGCTTGAAATCACTGTTTTGTGGAATGTGAGGAAGGACATTTGGGAATGATCCTTAGAACATGGAGAAAGAAATATCCTCAGGTAAAATCCAGAAGGAAGTTTTCTGTGAAACTGCTCTGTGTCGTCTTAATTCCTCTCACTCAGATAACGCTCTCTTTTCATTGAGCAGTTTTCTAGCCCTGTGTATTTTTTGCGTGTGATAGGTTATTCGGGAGCACTTTGAGGCATACAGTGAAAAAGGAAATATGTTCAGAAAGAAACCGGAGAGAAACTTTCCGAGGAACGGCTTTGTGACGTGTGAATTCCACTCACAGTGTTATACCTCACTTCTCATCAAGCGTCGCGGAACCCCTTTTGGAGAAACAGGTACCGAGTGATATTCGGGAGCATGTTGATGCCGATGGTGAAAAGGGAAATAGCCTCAGACAAAAAGTGCAAAGAAGCTTTCTAGGAAACTACTCTGTGATATGTGTAATCATCTCACATAGATAAAGCTTTCTTTACATTACGCAGCTTGGAAACTATCCTGGATGCATCCACGAAGGGAACGTCGGGAGCACATTGAGGAATATACTGAAATAGGGATTGTCTT
>NW_016810822.1:3415-8513 GCF_001698545.2 Rhinopithecus bieti
CTCGTGGATGGATCCGTGAAGGGATATTTGGGATCACATTCAGGCCTATGGTGAAATAGGAAATATAGTCAGATAAAAACTGGAGAGAAGCTTTCTGAGAAACTGCTTAGTGATGTGTGCATTCCGCTTAGCGAGTTATAACTTTCTTCTCATAAGGAACCGTTTGAACACTGTTCCTGTACAACCGAAAGAGTGATATTTGGAGCATATTGAAGCCTAAGGCAAAAAGTGAAATGTCGTCCAATAAAAAACAGAAAGAAGCACTTGAAGAAACTGCTCTTTCACATGTCCATTCTTTTCACAGGGTTAAAACTTCCTCTACATTTTCCAGTTTGAAAGTCGGTCTTTGAGGGTTCTGCGAAGGGATAGTAAGTGCCGACCGGAGGCCTGTGATACAAGGAAAGGTATTTCATTGAAAATTGGAGAGAAGCTTTCTGCGCACCTCTATTGTGATGTTTGTATTCATCTGATAGAGTTAAATCATTCTTTGGATTGAGCATTTTAAAATCACTGTTTCTGTGGAATCTGAGAAAGGACATTTGGAAACGCTCTTTCGAATATCCTGAAAATAAAAATAACCTCAGAGAGAAACTACAAGGAAGCGTTCTGTGAAACTGATGTGTGTCACGTAAATTCCACTCACACAGTTAAGCGTCTTTTTTCATTGAGCTGTATCATAACACTGTTTTTGTTTAGTCTCCGAAGGGATATTCTGGAGGGCTTTGAGGCTAATGGTGAGAAAGGAAACGTCTTCAGATAGAAACTGGAGAGAAGCTCTGAGGAGCTGCTTTGTAACGTGTGCTTTCCACTCACAGAAACATACCTTTCTTCTCCTAGAGAATTCCGGTCCCTATTTGGAGTAAAAAGCTGCCAAGAGATATTCGGGAGTATAGCGACGACTATGGAGAAAAAGAAAATATCCTCAGACAAACACTGGAAAGAAGATTTCTGTGAAACTACTTTGTGTTAGATATATTTATTCATTTTGCATAGTTAAAACATTAATTATATTACGAAGTTTGTAAACTCCGTCATGCACAGATCCACGAAGGGGCATTTGGGAGCACATTCAGGCCTACGGTGAAAGAGGAGATGTCTTCAGATAAAAACTGGATAGAAGCTTTCTGAGAAACTACTCTGTGATGTATGCATTCCACTCAGGAAGTTATATCTCTTTTCTCACAAGGCAGTGTTTGAACACTGTTTCATGTGAAACCGAAAAAGTGATATTGTGGAACGCATTGAGGACTATGGGGAATAGTGAAACATACTAAAATAGAATCGAGGTAGAAGCGTTCCAAGAACCTAGTCTCTCAGATATGTGCATTCACTTCACAGGATTAGTGCTTACTCTAGGTTGACCAGTTTTGAAACTCTGTCTTTAAAGAATTTGTGAAGGGATATTTAGTGTCACCCGGAGGCTTGTGGTGAGCGAGGAAACGTCTTCTGATGAAACCTGCCGAGAAAAGTTCTGAGCAACTGTTTTGCAATGTGTGTATTCGTCTCATAGAGTTAAACCATTCTTTGGATTGAGCAGCTTGAAATCACTGCTTTTGTGGAATCTGAAAAAGGACATTTGGGAAACATCCTTAGAATATGGAGAAAGAAATATCCTAAGATAAAATCCAGAAGGAATCTTTCTGTGAACCTGCTATGTGTCGTCTTAATTCCTCTCGCTCAGTTAAGCCTCCCTTTGCATTGAGCAGTTTTCTAGCAGTGCGTATATTTAGCCAGTGATGAGATATTCGGGAGCAATTTGAGGCTTACGGTGAGAAAGGAAATATGATCAGATCGAAAATGGAGAGAAGCTTCCCGAGGAACTGCTTTGTGACGTGTGCATTCCAGTCACAGTGTTATACCGATCTTCTCATACAGTGTCGGGGAAACCCTTTTGGAGAAACAAGTACCAAGTGATATTGGGAAGCATGTTTATGCCGATGGTGAAAAGGGAAATAGCCTCAGACAAAATCTGGAATGAAGCTTTCTAGGAAACTACTCTGTGATATGTGTAATCATCTCACATAGGTAAAGCTTTCTTTACATTACGCAGCTTGGAGACTGTCATGGACGGTTCCACAAAGGGACCTTCGGGAGATTATTCTGGACTGTGCTGAAAAGGAAATATCTTCAGATAAAAAGTGAAAAGAAGCTTTCTGTGAATCTGCTTTTTGCGATGTTTAATCATCTCACATAGATGAAGCTTTCTTTGCATTACGCAGCTTGGAAACTCCCTCGTGGATGGATCTGCAAAGGGATATTTGGGATCACATTCAGACCTATGGTGAAATAGGAAATATAGTCAAATAAAAACTGGAGAGAAGCTTTCTGAGAAAATGCTTGGTGTTGTGTGCATTCCACTCAAGGACTTATAACTTTCTTCTCTTAAGTCACAGTTTGAACACTGTTCCTGGAAAAGGAAAAGACTGATATTCGGAGCACTTTGAAGACTATGGCAAAAAGTGAAATGTCATCCAATAAAAAGCAGAAAGAAGCACTCGAAGAAACTGCTCTCTGACAAGTCCATTCTTTTCACTCAGTTAAAGCTTACTCTACATTTCCCAGTTTGAAATTCTGTCTTTGAGGGTTCTGCGAAGGGATTGTAAGTGGTAACTGAAGGACTGAGTGAGGCAAGGAAATATCTTCCATCGAAAATTGGAGAGAAGCTTTCTGGGCAACTCTTTTGTGATGTTTGCATTCATCTCAGAGAGTTAAATCATTCTTTGGATCGAGCAGTTTGAAATCACTGCTTCTGTGGAATCTGAGAAAGAACATTGGGAAATGCTCTTTAGAATACCCTGAAAAAGAAATAATATCAGAGAGAATCCAGAAGGAAGCTTTCTGTGAAACTACTCTGTGTCACGTGAATTCTGCTCACACAGTTAATCTTCTCTTTTCATTGATCAGTATCATAACACTGTTTTTGTTTAGTCTGAGAAGGGATATTCTGGAGTGCTTCGAGGTTTACGGTGAGAAAGGAAACATCTTTAGTCAGAAACTGGAGAGAAGCTTTCTGTGGAGTTACCTTGTGACATGTGCTTCCACTCACAGAAATATACCTTTCTTCTCCAAGAGGATTCCGGAATTCCTTTTGGAGGAAGAGCTACCAAGAGACATTCGGGATTATGGGGACGGATATGGTGAAGAAGGAAATATTCTCAGACAAAAACTGGAAAGAAGATTTCTGTGAAACTGCTTTGTGTTAGATAAACTTATTCATCTCGCATAGTTAAAACTCTTCTTATATTTCGCAGTTTACAAACTCCGTCATGTACAGATCCGCGAAGGGATATTCGGGAGCACATTCAGGCCTGCGGTGAAAGAGGAGATATCTTCAGATAAAAACTGCATAGAAGTTTTCTGAAAAACTACTTTGTGGTGTATGCATTCCACTCAGGGACTTATACCTCTTTTCTCACAAAGCAGTGTTAGAACACTGTTCCTGTGAAACCGAAAATGTGATATTCGGGGCACATTGGGAACTATGGCGAATAGTGAAATATACTGAAATGAAATCGAAGAAGAAGCGTTCCATGAACCTGCTCACTGATATGTGCATTCACTTCACAGAGTTAATGCTTACTCTATGTTGGCCAGTTTCGAAACTCTGTCTTTCAAGAATCTGGGAAAGGATATTTAGTGACGCCCAGAGGCTTGTGGTGAGCGACGAAACATCTTCCAATGATACCAGCAGAGAAACATTCTGAGCAACGGCTTTGTGATGTGTGTATTCCTCTCATAGAGTTAAACCATTCTTTGGGTTGAACACCTTGAAATCACTGTTTTTGTGGAATCTGAAGTAGGACATTTGGAAACGATCCTTAGAATATGGAGAAAGAAATATCCTCAGGTAAAATCCAGAAGGAAGCTTTCTGTGAAACTGCTCTGTGTCATCTGAATTCCTCTCACTCAGATAAACCTCTATTTTCATTGAGCAGTTTTCTAGAGCTGTGTATGTTTAGCGTGTGATAGGATATTCGGGAGCACTTTGAGGCTAACGGTGAAAAAGAAAATATGTTCACACCGAAATTGGAGAGAAGCTTTCTGAGGAACTGCTTTGTGACTTGTGAATTCCAGTCCCAGTGTTATACCTCTCCTCTCATACAGCATCGGGGAAACCCTTTTGGAGAAACACGTACCAGGTGATATTGGGGAGCATGTTGATGCTGATGGTGAAAAGGGAAATAACCTCATACAAAAACTGGAAGGAAGCTTTCTAGGAAACTACTCTGTGATATGTGTAATCATCTCCCATAGATAAAGCTTTCTTTACATTATGCAGCTTGGAAACTGTCATGGATGTATCCACGAAAGGACCTTCAGAGGCACATTCTGGACTATGGTGAAAAAGGAAATATCTTACGATAAAAACTGTAAAGAAGCTTTCTGTGCATCTGCTTTTTGCTCTGTTTACTCATGTCACAGAGATGCATCTTTCTTTACATTACACAGCTTGGATACTCCCTCATGGATGGATCCGTGAAGGGATATTGGGGATTACCTTCTGGGCTATGTTGAAAGAGGAGATACTGTCAGATAAAAACTGAAAGGCAGTTTTCTGAGAAACTGCTTGGTGATGTGTGCATTCCACTCAGGGAGTTATAACTTTGTTCTCGTAAGGGACAGTTTGAACACTGTTCCTTTAAAACCAAAAGAGTGATATTCAGAGCACATTGAAGACTATGGCAAAAAGTGAAATGTCATCCAATAAAAAACAGAAAGAAACACTCGAAGAAAATGCTCTCTGATATGTTCATTCTTTTCACAGGGTTAAAGCTTACTCTACATTTCCCAGTTTGGAAGTCGGTCCTTGAGGTTTCTGCGACGGGATAGTAAGTGACGACTGGAGACCTGTGTGAGGCAAGGAAATGTCTTAAATCGAATATCGGGGAGAAGCATTGTGCGCAACGCTTTTGTGATGTTTGTATTCACCCCATAGAGTTAAATCATTCTTTGTATTGAGCAGTTTGAAATCACTGTTTCTGTGGAATCTGAGAAAGGACATTTGGAAATGCTCTTTAGAATATCCTGAAAAAGAAATCACCTCAGAGAGAAAGCAGAGGGAAGCTTTCTGTGAAACTGCCCTGTGTCACGTGAATTC
>NW_016810822.1:10122-12933 GCF_001698545.2 Rhinopithecus bieti
TTTGCATTCCACTCAGGAAATTTTAACTTTCTTCATATAAGTCACAGTTTGGACACCGTTCCTGTAAAACCAAAAGAGTGATATTCGGAGCACTTTGAAGACTATGACAAAAAGTGAAATGGCGTCCAAAAACAAACAGAAAGAAGCACTCGAAGAAACTGCTCTCAAATGTCCATTCTTTTCACAGGGTTAAAGCTTACTCTACATTTCCCAGTTTGAAAGGTGGTCTTTGAGGGTTCTGCAATGGGATAGTAAGTGGCTACCGGAGGTCTGTGTCGAGCAAGGAAATGTCTTCCATCGAAAATTGGAGAGAAGCTTTCTGTGCAACTCTTTTGTGATGTTTGTATTCATCTGAGAGCGTTAAATGATTCTCTGGAATGAGCAGCTTGAAATCACTGTTTCTGCATAATCTGAGAAAGGACATTTGGAAACGCTCTTTAGAATATCCTGAAAAAGAAATAACCTCAGAGGGAAACCAGAAGGAAGCTTTCTGTGAAACTGCTCTGTGTCACGTGAATTCCGCTCACACAGTTAAGCTTCTCTTTTCATTGAGCTGTATCATATCACTTTTTTTGTTTAGTCTGCAAAGGGATATTCTGGAGGGCTTTGAGGCTTACAGTGAGAAAGGAAACTTATTCAGATGGAAACTGGAGGGAAGCTTTTTGAAGAGCTGGTTTGTGACGTGTGCATTCCACTCACAGAAATATACCTTTCTTCTCCTAGAGGATTCCGGAATCCCTTTTGGAGAAAAAGCCACCAAGAGATATTCTGCAGTATAGCGACGATTATCGTGAAGAAGGAAACATCTTCAGACTAAAACTGGAAAGAATATATCTGTGAAACCACTTTGTGTTGGATATGTTCATTCGTCTCAGATAGTTAAAACTTTAGTTATGTTACGCAGTTTGGAAACTCCGTCATGCACAGATCCATGAAGGGACGTTCGGGAGAACATTCAGGCCTACGGTGAAAGAGGAGATATCTTCAGATAAAAATTGGATAGAAGCTTTCTGAGAAACTCCTTTGTGATATATGCATTCCACTGAGGGAGTTATACCTCTTTTCTCACAAGGCAGTTTTTGAACACTGTTCCTGTGAAACCGAAAGTGTGATATTTCAAACGCATTGAGGACTATGGCGAATAGTGAAATATACAGAAATAAAATCGTGGAAGAAGCGTTCCAGCAATCTGCTCTTTATATGTGCATTCAGTTCACAGAGTTAATGTTTACTATGCGTTGCCCAGTTTCGAAACTCTGTCTTTGACGTATCTCTGAAGGGATATTTAGTGACTTCTGAGGCTTGTGGTGAGTGATGAAACGTCTACTGAGGAAACCTGCAGAGAAACGTTCTGAGCAACTGCTTTGCAACGTGTGTATTCGTCTCCTAGAGTTAAACCGTTCCTTGGATTGAGCAGCATGAAATCACTGTTTTTGTGGAATCTGAGGAAGGACATTTGGGAACGATCCTTAGATTATGGAGAAAGAAACATCCTCAGGAAACTTCCAGTAGGAAGCTTTCTGTGAAACTGCTCTGCATCGTCCTAATTCCTATCACTCAGTTAAGCCTCTCTTTTCATTGAGCAGTTTTCTAACCCTGTGTAAGTTTAGCGTGTGATGGGATATTCGGGAGCACTTTGAGGCTTATGGTGAAAAAGGAAATATGTTCTGACCGAAACTGGAGAGAAGCATTCAGAGGAACTGTTTTGTGACCTGTGCATTCCATTCACAGTGTTATACCTCTCTTCTCATACAGCGTCGGGGAAAACGTTTGGAGAACCAGATACCAAGTGATAATCGGGAGCATGTTGATGTCAATGGTGAAAAGGGAAATAGCCTCAGACAAAAACTGGACGGATGCTTTCTAGGAAACTACTCTGTGATATGTGTAATCAGCTCACATAGGTCAAGCTTTCTTTACATTATGCAGCTTGGAAACTGTCATGGACGGATCCACGAAGGGACCTTCGTGAGCACATTCACGACAATCGTGAAAAAGGAAATATCTTCTGATAAAACTGAAAAGAAGCTTTCTGTGAATCTACTTTTTGCCATGTTTATTCATCTCACATAGATGAGGCTTTCTTTACATTACACAGCTTGGAAACTCCCTCGTGGATGGATCAGTGAAAGGATATTTGGGATCACATTCGGATCTGTGGTGAAAGAGGAAATATCATCACATATAAGCTGGAGAGAAGCTTTCTGTAAAACTGCTTGGTGATGTGAGCATTCCAATCAGGGAGTTTTAACTTTCTTCTCATAAGGCACATTTTGAACATTGTTCCTGTAAAACCAAAAGAGTGATATTCAGAGCACATTGAAGACTATGGCAAAAAGTGAAATGTCGTCTAATAGAAAACAGAAAGAAGGACTCGAAGAAACTACTCTCTGTCATGTCCATGCTTTTCACAGGGTTAAAGCTTATTGTACATTTCCCAGTTTGAAAGTCGATCTTTGAGGGTTCTGCCAAAGGATAGTAAGTGGTAACCATAGGCATGTGTCGAGCAAGGAAATGTCTTCCATCGAAAATTGGAGAGAATCTTTCTGAGCAACTCTTTTGTGATGTTTGCATTCATCACATAGAGTTAAATCATTCTTTAGATTGAGCAGATTCAAATCACTGTTTCTGTGGAATCTGAGAAAAGACCTTTGGAAACGCTCTTTAGAATATCCTGGAAAAGAAATAACCTCAGAGAGAAACCAGAAGGAAGCTTTCTGTGAAACTGCTCTGTGTCACGTGAATTCCGCTCACACAGTTAAGCTTTTCTTTTCATTGAGCGGTATCATAACACTGTTTTTGTTTAGTCTG
>NW_016810822.1:15722-26650 GCF_001698545.2 Rhinopithecus bieti
TGGAAACGCTCTTTAGAATATCCTGGAAAAGAAATAACCTCAGAGAGAAACCAGAAGGAAACTTTCTGTGAAACTTTCTATGAAATGGTGTGAAAGAAAACGTCTTCAGGGCCGGGCGCGGTGGCTCAAGCCTGTCATCCCAGCACTTTGGGAGGCCGAGACGAGCAGATCACGAGGTCAGGAGATCAAGACCATCCTGGCTAACACTGTGAAACCCCGTCTCTACTAAAAAATACAAAAAACTAGCCGGGTGAGGTGGCGGGCGCCTGTAATCCCAGCTACTCGGGAGGCTGAGGCAGGAGAATGGCGTAAACCCGGGAGCCAGAGCTTGCAGAGAGCTGAGGTCCGGCCAGTGCACTCCAGCCCGAGCGACAGAGCGAGACTCCGTCTCAAAAAAAAAAGAAAAAAAAAGAAAAAAGAAAACGTCTTCAGATAGAAACTGGAAAAAAGCTTTCTGAGGAGCTGCTTTGTGACGTGTGCATTCCACTCACAGAAATATACCTTTCTTCTTCTAGAGGACTCTGGAACCCCTTTCGGAGAAAAAGCTACCAAGGGACATTCGAGAGTATAGGGACGGCTCTGATGAAGAAGGAAATATCCTCAGACAAAAACTGGAAGGAATATTTCTGTGAATCTGCTTTGTGTTAGATATATTTATTAATCTTGCAGAGTTAGAAGGTTTCTTTTATTGTGCTGTTTGGAAACTGGAAAGAAGTTTCCTGTGAAAATTGTTTGTGTCAGAAGAAGCTTTCTGTGAAACTGCTCTCTGTCACGTGAATTCCGCTCACACAGTTAAGCTTCTCTTTTCATTGAGCAGTATCATAACACTGTTTTTGTTTAGTCTGAGAAGGGATATTCAGGAGCGCTTTGAGATGCACAGTGTGAAAGGAGACGTCTTCAGATAGAAACTGGAAAAAAGCTTTCTGAGGAGCTGCTTTGTGACGTGTGCATTCCACTCACAGAAATATACCTTTCTTCTCCTAGAAGATTCTGGAATCCCTTTTGGAGAAAAAGCTACCAAGAGACATTCGGGAGTATAGGAACGGATATGATGAAAAAGGAAATATCCTCGGACAACAACTGGAAATTAGAGTTCTGTGAAACTGCTTTGTGTTAGATATATTTATTCATCTCGCATAGTTAAAACTTTAATTATTTTATGCATTTTGGAAACTCCGTCATGCACAGATCCGTGAAGGGACGTTCGGGAGGACATTCAGTCCTATGGTGAAAGAGGAGATATCTTCAGATAAAAACTGGATAGAAGCTTTCTGAGAAACCACTTTGTGATATATGCATTCCACTGAGGGAGTTATACCTCTTTTTCCCCAAACAAGTGTTTGAACACTTTACCTGTGAATCCGAAAAAGTGATATTTCGGAACGCATTGAGGACTATGGCGAAAAGTGAAATATACTGAAATAAAATCGAGGAAGAAGCGTTCCAAGAATCTGGTTTCCGATATGTGCATTCACTTCATAGAGTTAAGGCTTACTCTATGTTGCCCAGTTTCGAAACTCTGTATTTGAAGAATCTGTGAAGGGATATTTAGTGACACCTGGAGGCTTGTGGTGAGTGAGGAAACGTCTTCCAATGAAACATGCAGAGAAACGTTCTGAGCAACTTCACGATGTGTGTACTCGTCTCCTAGAATTAAATCATTCTTTGGATTGAGCAATGTGAAATCACTGTTTTTGTGGAATCTGAGGAAGGACATTTGGGATTGACACTTATAATACGGAGAAAAACTTATCCTCAGGTAAAATCAAGAAGAAAGCTTTCTGTGAAACTGCTCTGTGTCGTCTTGATTCTTCTCATTCAGATAAGCCTCTCTTTTCATTGTGCAGTTTTCTAGCCCTGTGTATGTTTAGCGTGTGATGGGAGATTCGGGAGCACTTTGAGGCTAACAGTAAAAAAGGATATATGGTCAGACCGAAACTGGACAGAAGCTTTCTGAGGAACTGCTTTGTGATGTGTGCATTTCAGTCACAATGTTATACCTCTCTTCTCATACAGTGTCGGGGAAACCCTTTTGGATAAAAAGGTACCAAGTGATATTCGGGAGCATGTTGATGCTGTTGGTGAAAAGGGAAATAGCCTCAGACAAAAACTGTAAAGAACCTTTCTAGGAAACTACTCTGTGATATGTTTAATCAGCTCACATAGATAAAGCTTTCTTTATATTACGCAGCTTGGAATCTCTCATGGACAGATCCACGAAGGGACTTTTGCAAGCACATTCACGACAATCGTGAAAAAGGAAATATCTTCTGATAAAACTGAAAAGAAGCTTTCTGTGAATCTACTTTTTGCCATGTTTATTCATCTCACATAGATGAGGCTTTCTTTACATTACACAGCTTGCAAACTTCCTTGTGGATGGATCAGTGAAATGATATTTGGGATCACATTCGGGTCTGTGGTGAAAGAGGAAATATAGTCACATATAAACTGGAGATAAGCTTTCTGTAAAACTGCTTGGTGATGTGAGCATTCCAATCAGGGAGTTTTAACTTTCTTCGCATAAGGCATATTTTGAACATTATTCCTGTAAAACCAAAAGAGTGATATTCAGAGCACATTGAAAACTATGGCAAAAAGTGAAATGACGTCCAATAAAAAAAAGAAAGAAGCACTCGAAGAAACTGCTCTCTGGCATGTCCATTCTTTTCACAGGGTTAAAATTTACTCTGCATTTCCTAGTTTGAAAGTCGGTCTTTGAGGGTTCTGGGAAGGGATAGTATGTGGCGACCGGAGGCCTGTGTGAGTCAAGGAAATGTCTTCGATTGAAAATCGGAGAGAAGCTTTCTGCACAATTCTTTTCTGATGTTTGTATTCATCTCATAGAGTTAAATCACTCTTTGGATTTAGCAGTGTGAAGTCACTGTTTCTGTGGAATCTCAGAAAGGACATTTGGAAACGCTCTTTAGAATATCCTGAAAAGAAATAACCTCAGAGAGAAACCAGAAGGAAGCTTTCTGTGAAACTGCTCTGTGTCACGTGAATTCCGCTCACACACTTAAGCTTCTCTTTTCATTGAGCTGTATGATAACACTGTTTTTCTTTAGTCTGTGATGGGATACTCTGGAGGGCTTTGAGGCTCACAGTGAGAAAGGAAACGTCTTCAGATAGAAACTGGAGAGAAGCTTTCTGAGGAGTTGCTGTGTGACATGTGCATTCCACTCACAGAAATATACCTTTCTTCTCCTAGAGGATTCCAGAATCCCTTTTGGAGATAAAGCCACCAAGAGATATTCTGGAGTGGACAATTGTAGAAAAGGGAATATCCTCTGACAAAAACTGGAAAGAAGATTTCTGTGAAACTGGTTTGTGTTAGATATATTTACTCAGCTCACATAGTTAAAACTTTAATTTTATTACGCAGTTGGGAAACTCCATCATGCGCAGATCCACGAAGGGACATTCGGCAGCACATGCAGTCCTACAGTGAAAGAGGAGATATCTTAAGATAAAAACTGGATAGAAGCTTTCTGAGAACCTACTTTGTGAAGTATGCATTTCATTCAGGGAGTTATACCTCTTTACTCTCAAGGCAGTGTTTGAACACTGTTCCTGTGAAACCAAAATGTGATATTTAGGAACGCATTTATGACTATGGCAAATAGTGAAATATACTGAAATAAAATCGAGGAAGAAGCGTTCCAAGAATCTGCTATCTGATTTGTGCATTCACTTCACAGAGTTAAGACTTGTTTTATGATGCCCAGTTTCGAAACTCTGTATTTGAAGAATCTGTGAAGGGATATTTAGTGACGCCCAGAGGCTTTGGTGTACGAGGAAATGTCTTCCGATAAAACCTGCAGAGAAACGTTCTGAGCAACTGCTTTGCGATGTGTGTATTCGTCTCCTAGAGTTAAACTGTTCTTTGGATTGAGCAACTTGAAATCAGTGTTTTTGTGGAATCTGAGGAAGGACATTTGGGTACGATCCTTAGAATATGGAGAAAGAAATATCCTCAGGTAAAATCCACAAGGAAGCTTTCTGTGTGGCTGCTCTGTGTCACCTCAATTCCTCTCACTCAGATAAGCCTCTCTTTTCATTGAGCAGTTTTCTAGCCCTGTGTATGTTTAGAGTGTAAAGGGATATTCGGGAGCAGTTTGAGGCAAACGGTGAAAAGGAAGTATGTTCAGACCGGAACTGGAGATAAGTTTTCCGAGGAACTGCTTTGTGACGTGTGCATTCCAGTCACGGTGTTATACTTCTCTTCTTATGCAGTGTTGGGGAAACCCTTTGGAGAAACAGGTACCAAGTGATATTCGGGAGCATGTTTATGACGATGTTGAAAATGGAAATAGCCTCAGACAAAACTGGAAAGAAGATTTCTAGGAAACTACTCNAGAATATGGAGAAAGAAATATCCTCAGGTAAAATCCACAAGGAAGCTTTCTGTGTGGCTGCTCTGTGTCACCTCAATTCCTCTCACTCAGATAAGCCTCTCTTTTCATTGAGCAGTTTTCTAGCCCTGTGTATGTTTAGAGTGTAAAGGGATATTCGGGAGCAGTTTGAGGCAAACGGTGAAAAGGAAGTATGTTCAGACCGGAACTGGAGATAAGTTTTCCGAGGAACTGCTTTGTGACGTGTGCATTCCAGTCACGGTGTTATACTTCTCTTCTTATGCAGTGTTGGGGAAACCCTTTGGAGAAACAGGTACCAAGTGATATTCGGGAGCATGTTTATGACGATGTTGAAAATGGAAATAGCCTCAGACAAAAACTGGAAAGAAGATTTCTAGGAAACTACTCTATGATATCTGTAATCATCTCACATAGATAAAGCTTTCTTTACATTACGCCACTTGGAAACTGTCATGGACGGATCCACGAAGGGACCTTCGGGAGCACATTCAGGAGAATGGTGTAAAAGGAAATATCTTCAGATAGAAACTGGAAAGAATCTTCTTGTGAATCTGCTTTTTTCTATGTTTATTCACCTCACATAGAAGATGAATTCTTTACCTTACTAAGCTTGGAAACTCCCTCGTGGATGGATCCACGAGGGATATTTGGGATCACCTTCAGGCCTATGGTGAAATAGAAAATATAGTCAGATAAAAGCTGGAGATAAGCTTTCTGAGAAACTGCTTCGTGATGTGCACATTCCACTCAGGGAGTTATAACTTTCTTCTCGTAAGGCACAGTTTGAAGACTGCTCTTGTAAAACCAAAAGAGTGATATTCGGAGCACATTGAAGAATATGGCAAAAAGTGAAATGTTGTCCAACAAAAAACAGAAAGAAGCACTCGAAGAAACTGCTCTCTGACATGTCCATTCTTTTCACAGGGTTAAAGCTTACTCTCCATTTCCCAGTTTGAAAGTCGGTCTTTGAGGATTCTGCGAAGGGGTCGTAAGTGGCGACCGAGGGCTGTGTGAGGCAAAGAATCGTCTTCCATAGAACATCAGAGAGAAGACTCCTGCGCAACCCTTTTGTGATGTTTGTATTCATCTCATAGAGTTAAATCGTTCTGTGGATTGAGCCGTTTCAAATCACTGTTTCTGTGGAATCTGAGAAAGGACATTTGGAAATGCTCTTTAGAATATTCTGAAACAGGAATAACCTCAGAGAGAAACCAGAAGAAAGCTTTCTGAGAGACTGTTCTGTGTCACGTGAATTCCGTTGACAGAAATAAGCTTCTCTTTTCATTGAGCTGTATCATAACACTTTTTTTTTGTCTGTGAAGGGATACACTGGAGGGCTTTCAGGCTTATGGTGAGAAAGGAAACATCTTCAGATAGAAACTGGAGAGAAGCTCTCTGAGGAGCTGCTTTGTGACATGTGCATTCGACCCACAGAAATATATCTTTCTTCTCCTAGAGGATTCCGGAATCCCTTTTGGAGAAAAAGCTACCAAGAGATATTCGGGAGTTGAATATGGTGAAAAAGGGAATATCCTCAGACAAAAACTACACAGAAGATTACTGTGAGGCAGCTTTGTGCTAGATATATTTATAGTGAAATATGCTGAAATAAAATCGAGGAAGAAGCGTTCCAAGAATCTGTTCTCTGATATGTGCATTCACTTCACAGAGTTAATGCTTACTCTCTGTTGCCCAGATTCGAAACTCTGTCTTTGATGAATCTGTGAAGCGACACTTAGTGACGCCTGGAGGCTTGTGGTGAGCGAGGAAACGTCTTCCGATGAAACCTGCCAAGAAACGTTCTGAGAAACTGCTTTGCAATGTGTGTATTCGTCTCCTAGAGTGAAACCGTTCTTTGGGTTGAACAGCTTGAAATAATTGTTTTTGTGGAATCTGAGGAAGGACGTTTGGGAACGATCCTTAGAATATGGAGAAAGAAATATCCTCAGGAGGAATCCATTTGGAAGGTTTTTGTGAAATTGCTCTGTGTCGCCTTAATTACTCTCTCTCCGAGAAGCCTCTGTTTTCATTGAGCAGTTTTCTAGACCTCTGTATGTTTAACGTGTGATGGGATATTTGGGAGCACTTTGAGGCTAATGGTGAAAAAGGAAATATGTTCAGATGGAAACTGAGGAGAAGCTTTCTGAGGAACTTCTTTGTGACGTGTGCATTCCAGTCACAGTGTGATACCTCCATTCTCACACAGCGTCGGGGAAACCCTTTTGAAGAAACAGGTACCAAGTGACATTCGGGAGCATGTTGATGCCGATGGTGAAAAGGGAAATAGCCTCAGACAAAAACTGGAAAGAAGCTTTCTAGGAAACTACTCTGTGATATGTGTAATCATCTCACATAGATAAAGCTTTCTTTACATTACGCAGCTTGGAAACTCTCATGGACGGATCCACGAAGGGACCTTCGGGAGCACATTCTGGACTATGGTGAAAAAGGAAATATCTTCAGAAAAAAACTGGAGAGAAGCTTTCTGTAAACCTGCTTTTTCTATGTTTATTCATCTCACATAGATGAAGCTTTCTTTACAATACGTAGCTTGGAAACTCCCTCGTGGATGGATCCGTGAAGGGATATTTGGGATCACATTCGGGCCTATGGTGAAATAGGAAATGTAGTGAGATAAAAATTGGAGAGAAGTTTTCTGAGAAACTACTTGGTGATGTGTGCATTACACTCACAGAGTTATAAGTTTCTTCTCATAAGGCACAATTTGATCACTGTTTGTGTAAAACCAAAAGATTGAAATTCGGAGCAATTTGAGGACTATGGCAAAAAGTGAAATATCGTCCAAAAAAAAAACAGAAAGAAGCACTCGAAGAAACTGCTCTCTGACATGTCCACTCTTTTCACAGGGTTAAAGCTTACTCTACATTTCCCAGTTTGAAAGTCGGTGTGTGAGTGTTCTGCGAAGGGATAGGAAGTGGCGTCTGGAGGTCTGTGTAAGGCAAGGAAATGTCTTCCATCAAAAATCGGAGAGAAGCTTTCTGGGCAACTTTTTTGTGATGTTTGTACTCATGTCATAGAGTTAAATCATTCTTTGGATTGAGCCGTTTGAAATCACTGTTTCTGTGGAATCTGAGAAAGGGCATTTGGAAACTCTGTTTAGAATATCCTGAAAAAGAAATAACCTCTGAGAGATACAAGAAGGTAGCTCTTTGTGAAGCTCCCCTTTGTCACGTTAATTCCACTCACAGAGTTAAGCTTCTCTTTTCATTGAGCTGTATCACAACACTGGTTTTGTTTACTCTGCGAAGGGATATTCAGGTAGGCTTTGAGGCTTATGGAGGAAGTAAACGTCTTCAGATAGAAACTGCAGAGAAGCTTTCTGAGGAGCAGCTTTGTGACGTGTGCATTCCACTCACAGAAATATACCTTTCTTCTTCAAGATGATTCTGGAATCCCTTTTGGAGAAAAAGCTACCAAGAGTTATTCGGGAGTATAGACACGACTATGGTGAAGAAGAAAATATCCTCAGACAAAAACTGGAAAGAAGATTTCTGTTAAACTGCTTTGTGTTAGATATATTTATTCGTCTCACATATTTAAAACTTTAATTATATTACGCAATTTGGAAACTCTGTCATGCACAGATCCGCGAAGGGACATTCTGCAGCATATTCAGGCCTACGTTGAAAGAGGAGATATCTTCAGATAAAAACTGGATAGAAGCTTTCTGAGAAACTACTTTGTGTTACATGCATTTCACTCAGGGAGTTATACCTCTTTTCTCAGAAGGCAGTTTTTGAACACTGTTCCTGTGGAACAGAAAAAGTGATATTACTGAATGCATTGAGGACTATGGTGAATAGTGAAATATACTGAAACAATATCGAGGAAGAAGCGTTCCAAAAATCTGCTCTCTGATATGTGCATTCACTTCACAGAGTTAATGCTTCCTTTATGTTGCCCAGTTTCGAAACTCTGGTATTGAAGAATCTGTGAAGTGATATTTAGTGACGCCCGTAGGCCTGTGGTGAGCGAGGAAACGTCTTCCGATGAAACCTGCAGAGAAACGTTTTCAGCTACTGCTTTGTGATGTGTGTATTCGTCTCCTAGAGTTAAACCATTCTTTGAATTGAGCAGCTTGAAATCACTGTTCTTGTGGAATCTGCAGAAGGACATTTGGGAACGATCCATAGAATATGGAAAAACAAATATCCTCAGGTAAAATTCCACAAGGAAGCTTTCTGTGAAACTGCTCTGTGTCGCCTTAATTCCTCTCTCTCCGATAAGCCTCTTTTCATTGAGCTGTGTCATAACACTGTTTTTGTTTAGTCTGCGAAGGAATACTCTGGAGACCTTTGAGGCTTATGGTGAGAAAGGAAACATTCTCAGATAGAAACTGGAGAGAAGCTTTCTGGGGAGCTGCGTTGTGATGTGTGCATTTCACTCACAGAAATATACCTTTCTTCTAGAGGATTCTGGAATCCCTTTTGGAGGAAAAGCAACCAAGAGATATTCGGAAGTATAGCGATGACTATGATGAAAAAGGAAATATTCTCAGACAGAAACTGGAAAGAAGATTTCTGTGAAACTGCTTTGTGTTAGATATATTTATTCATCTTGCATAGTTAAAACGTTATTATATTACACAGTTTGGAAACTACGTCATGCACAGGTCCGCAAAAGGACATTCGGGAGCACATTCAGGCCTACGGTGAAAGAGGAGATATCTTCAGATAAAAACTGGATTGAAGCTTTCTGAGAAACTCCTTTGTGATGTATGCATTCCACTGAGGGAGTTATACCTCTTTTCTCACAAGGTAGTGTTTGAACACTGTTCCTGAGAAACCGAAAGTGTGATATTTCGAACACATTGAGGCATACGCACTATGGCAAATAGTGAAATATACAGAAATAAAATCGTGGAAGAAGCTTTCCAGCAATCTGCTCTTTATATGTGCATTCACTTCACAGAGGTAATGTTTACTATGCATAGCCCAGTTTCAAAACTCTGTCTTTGACGTATCTCTGAAGGGATATTTAGTGACGTCCGGAGGCTTGTGGTGAGTGAGGAAACTTCTACCGAGGAAACCTGCAGAGAAACGTTCTGAGCAACTGCTTTGTGATGCGTGTATTCGTCTCCTAGATTTAAACCATTCTTTGGATTGAGCAGCTTGAAATCACTGTTTTGTGGAATCTGAGGAAGGACATTTGGGAATGATCCTTAGATTATGGAGAAAGAAATATCCTCAGGAGACTTCCAGTAGGAAGCTTTCTGTGAAACTGCTCTGCATCATCCTAATTCCTATCGCTCAGTTAAGCCTCTCTTTCCATTGAGCAGTTTTCTAACCCTGTGTGTGTTTAGCATGTGATGGGATATTCTGGAGCACTTTGAGGCTTATGGTGGAAAAGGAAATATGTTCTGACCGAAACTGGAGAAGCTTTCAGAGGAACTGTTTTGTGACGTGACCATTCCACTGACAGTGTTATACCTCTCTTCTCATACAGCGTCGGGGAAAACGTTTGGAGAAACAGGTACCAAGTGATAATCGGGAGCATGTTGATGCTGATGGTTAAAAGGGAAATAGCCTCAGACAAAAACTGGACGGATGCTTTCTAGGAAACTACTCTGCGACATGTGTAATCAGCTCACATAGATAAAGCGTTCTTTACATTACGCAGCTTGGAAACTGTCATGGACAGAATCACGAAGGGACCTTCGTGAGCACATTCACGACAATCGTGAAAAGGAAATATCTTCTGATAAAAACTGGAAAGAAGCTTTCTGTGAATCTGCTTTTTGCCATGTTTATTCATTTCACATAGATGAAGCTTACTTTACATTACACAGCTTGAAAACTCCCTCGTGGATGGATCAGTGAAAGGACATTTGGGATCACATTTGGGTCTTGATGAAAGAGGAAATATAGTCACATATAAGCTGGAGAGAAGCTTTCTGTAAAACTGCTTGGTGATGTGAGCATTCCAAACAGAGAGTTTTATCTTTCTTCTCATAAGGCACATTTTGAACATTGTTCCTGTAGAACCAAAAGAGTGATATTCAGAGCACATTGAAGACTATGGCAAAAAGTGAAATGTCATCTAATAGAAAACAGAAAGAAGGACTCGAAGAAAGTGCTCTCTGTCATGTCCATGCTTTTGACAGGGTTAAAGCTTATAGTATATTTCCCAGTTTGAAAGTTGTCCTTTGAGGGTTCTGCAAAAGGATAGTAAGTGGAAACTGTAGGCATGTGTCGAGCAAGGAAATGTCTTCCATCGAAAATTGGAGAGAACTTTTCTGCGCAACTCTTTTGTGATGTTTGTATTCATCTCATAGAGTTAAATAATTCTTTGGATTGAGCAGATTCAAATCACTGTTTCTGCGGAATCTGGGAAAGGACATTTGGAAACGCTCTTTAGAATATCCAGGTAAAGAAATAACCTCAGAGAGAAACCAGAAGGAAGCTTTCTGTGAAACTGCTCTGTGGCACGTGAATTCCACTCACACAATTAAGCTTCTCTTTTCATTGAGCCGTATCATAAACTGTTTTTGTTTAGTCTGAGAAGGGATATTCAGGAGGGCTTTGAGGCTTA
>NW_016810822.1:30445-62106 GCF_001698545.2 Rhinopithecus bieti
ATCTGCTTTTGCTATGTTTATTCATCTCACATAGATGAAGCTTTTTTACATTACGCAGCTTGGAAATTCCATCGTGGATGGATCTGCGAAGGGATGTTTGGGATCACATTCAGGCCTATGCTGAAATGGGAAATATAGTCAGATAAAAACTGGAGAGAAGCTTTCTGAAAAACTGCTTGGTGATGTGTGCATTCCACTCAGGAAGTTATAACTTTCTTCTCATAAGGCACAGTTTGAACACTGTTCCTGTAAAACCAAAAGTGTGATATTCGGAGCACATTGAAGACTACGGCAAAAAGTGCAATGTCGTCCAATAAAAAACAGAAAGAAGCACTCGAAGAAACTGATCTCTGACATGTCCATTCTTTTCACAGGATTAAATGTTTCTCTGCATTTTCCAGTTTGAAAGTCAGTCTTTGAGGGTTCTTCCAAGGGATAGTAAGTGGCGACTGGAGGCCTGTGTGAGGCAAGGAAACGTCTTCCATCGAAAATCAGAGACAAGCTTTCTGCGCAACCCTTTTGTGATGTTGCTGTTCATCATGTAGCATTAAATCTTTCTCTGGATTGAGCAGTTTTAAATCACTCTTTCTGTGGAATCAGAGAAAGGATATTTGGAAACGCTCTTCAGAATATCCTGAAATTATAAATAACCTCAGAAAGAAACCACAAGGAAGCGTTCTGTGAAACTGATCTGTGTCACCTAAATTACGCTGACACAGCTAAGCATCTCTTTTCATTGAGCTGTATCATAACACTTTTTTTGTTTAGTCTCTGAAGGTATATACTGGAGGGCTTTGAGACTTACGGAGAGAAAGGAAACGTCTTCAGATAGAAACTGGAGAGAAGCTTTCTGACGATCTGCTTTGTGACGTGTGCTTTCCACTCACAGAAATATACCTTTCTTCTCCTAGAGGACTCCAGAATCCGTTTTGGAGAAAAAATCTGCCAAGAGATATTCGGGACTTTAGTGACGACTATGGAGAAAAAGAAAATATCCTCAGACAAACACTGGAAAGAAGAATTCTGTGAAACTACTTTGTGTTAGATATATTTATTCATTTCACATAGTTAAAACATTAATTATATTACGCAGTTTGGAAACTGTCATGCATAGATCTGCAAAGGGACATTTGGGAGCACATTCAGGCCTATGGTGAAAGAGGATATATCTTCAGAAAAAAACTGGATAGAAGCTTTCTGAGAAACTACTTTGTGATGTATGCATTCCACTCAGGGATTCGTACCTCTTTTTTCACAATGCAGTGTTTGAACACTGTTCCTGTGAAACTGAAAAAGTGATATTTTGGAACGCATTGAAGACTATGGCAAATAGTGAAATATACTGAAATAAAATCGAGGAAGAAGCGTTCCAAGAATCTGCTCTCTGATATGTGTATTCACTACACGGAGTTAATTCTTACTCTATGTTCCCCAGTTTTGAAACTCTGTCTTTGAAGAATTTGTGAAGGGAAATTTAGTGACGCCCGGAGGCTTGAGGTGAGCACGGAAATATCTTTCAATGAATCCTGCCCAGAAAAGTTCTGAGCAACTGTTTTGCAATGTGTGTATTCGTCTCATTGAGTTAAAATATACTTTGGATTGAGCAGCTTTAAATCATTGTTTTTGTGGAATCTGAGGAAGGACATTTGGGAACAATCCTTAGAATATGGAGAAAGAAATATCCTCGGGTAAAATCCAGAAGGAATCTTGCTGTGAAACTGCTCTGGGTCGTCTTAATTCCTCTCTGATAAGCCTCTCTTTTCATTGAGCAGTTTTGTAGCCCTGTGTATACTTAGCGTGTGATGAGATATTCGGGAGCACTTTGAGGCTAATGGTGAAAATTAAATATGTTCAGACCGAGACTGGAGAGAAGCTTTCTGAGAACCTGCTTTGTGACCAGTGCATTGCAGTCACAGTGTTATACCTCTCTTCTCATAGAGCGTCGGGGAAACCCTTTTGGAGAAACAGGTATGAAGTGATATTCAGGAGCTGTTGTTGCTGATGGCGAAAAGGGAAATAGCCTCAGAAAAAAACTGGAAAGAAGATTTCTGTGAAACTGCTTTGTGATAGATTTATTCATTCATCTCGTATACTTAAAACTTTAATTATATTACGCAATTTGGAAACTCCGTCATTCACAGAACCACGAAAGGACATTCGGGAGCACATTCAGGCCTATGGTGAAAGAGGAGATATCTTCAGATAAAACTGGATAGAAGCTTTCTGAGAAGCTACTTTGTGATGTATACATTCCACTCAGGGAGTTATACCTCTTTTCTCACAAGGCAGCATTTGAACACTGTTCCTGTGAAACTGAAAAGTGATACTTCGGAATGCATTGAGGACTATGGTGAGTAGTGAAATACACTGACATAAAATTGAGGAAGAATTGTTCCAAGAATCTGCTCTCTGATATGTGCATTCTCTTCACAGAGTTAATGCTTACTCTATGTTGCTCAGTTTTGAAACTCTGTCATTGAAGAATCTCTGAAGGGATATTTATTGATGCCCGGAGGACTGTGGTGAGCGAGGAGACGTCTTCCAATGGAACCTGAAGAGAAACGTTCTGAGCAACTGCTTTGAAATGTGTATATTCGTCTCATAGCGTTAAACCGTTCTTTGGATTTCACAGCTTGAAATCACTGGTTTTGTGGAATCTGAGGAAGGATATTTTGGAACGATACTTAGAATATGGAGAAGGAAATATCCTCAGGTAAAATCCAGTAGGAAGCTTTCTGTGAAACTGCTCTGTTTCGTCTTAATTTCTCTAACACAGGTAAGCCTCTCTTTTCATTGAGCAGTTTTGTAGCCCTGTGTATGTTTAGCATGTGATGGGATATTCGGGAGCACTTTGAGGCTAACGGTGAAAAGGAAGTATGTTCAGACCGAAACTCGGCAGAAGCTTTCCAAGGAACTGCTTTGTGACATGTGCATTCCATTCACAGTGTGATACCTCTTTTCTCATACAGCCTCGAGGATACCCTTTTGGAAAACAGGTATAAAGTGATATTCGGGAGCATGTTAATGCCGATGGTGAACAGGAAAATAGCCACAGACAGAAACTGGAAATTAGCTTTCTATGAAACAACTGTGATATGTGAAATCATCTCAAATAGATAAAGCTTTCTTTACATTACACAGTTTGGAATCTGTCATGGACAGATCTACAAAGGGACCTTCAGGAGCACATTCTGGACTATGGTGAAAAAGGAAATATCTTCAGATAAAAACTGGAAAGAAGCTTTCTGTGAATCTGCTTTTTGCTATGTTTACTCATCTCACATAGATGAAGCTTTCNGGAAGGACATTTGGGAACAATCCTTAGAATATGGAGAAAGAAATATCCTCGGGTAAAATCCAGAAGGAATCTTGCTGTGAAACTGCTCTGGGTCGTCTTAATTCCTCTCTGATAAGCCTCTCTTTTCATTGAGCAGTTTTGTAGCCCTGTGTATACTTAGCGTGTGATGAGATATTCGGGAGCACTTTGAGGCTAATGGTGAAAAATTAAATATGTTCAGACCGAGACTGGAGAGAAGCTTTCTGAGAACCTGCTTTGTGACCAGTGCATTGCAGTCACAGTGTTATACCTCTCTTCTCATAGAGCGTCGGGGAAACCCTTTTGGAGAAACAGGTATGAAGTGATATTCAGGAGCTGTTGTTGCTGATGGCGAAAAGGGAAATAGCCTCAGAAAAAAACTGGAAAGAAGATTTCTGTGAAACTGCTTTGTGATAGATTTATTCATTCATCTCGTATACTTAAAACTTTAATTATATTACGCAATTTGGAAACTCCGTCATTCACAGAACCACGAAAGGACATTCGGGAGCACATTCAGGCCTATGGTGAAAGAGGAGATATCTTCAGATAAAAACTGGATAGAAGCTTTCTGAGAAGCTACTTTGTGATGTATACATTCCACTCAGGGAGTTATACCTCTTTTCTCACAAGGCAGCATTTGAACACTGTTCCTGTGAAACTGAAAAAGTGATACTTCGGAATGCATTGAGGACTATGGTGAGTAGTGAAATACACTGACATAAAATTGAGGAAGAATTGTTCCAAGAATCTGCTCTCTGATATGTGCATTCTCTTCACAGAGTTAATGCTTACTCTATGTTGCTCAGTTTTGAAACTCTGTCATTGAAGAATCTCTGAAGGGATATTTATTGATGCCCGGAGGACTGTGGTGAGCGAGGAGACGTCTTCCAATGGAACCTGAAGAGAAACGTTCTGAGCAACTGCTTTGAAATGTGTATATTCGTCTCATAGCGTTAAACCGTTCTTTGGATTTCACAGCTTGAAATCACTGGTTTTGTGGAATCTGAGGAAGGATATTTTGGAACGATACTTAGAATATGGAGAAGGAAATATCCTCAGGTAAAATCCAGTAGGAAGCTTTCTGTGAAACTGCTCTGTTTCGTCTTAATTTCTCTAACACAGGTAAGCCTCTCTTTTCATTGAGCAGTTTTGTAGCCCTGTGTATGTTTAGCATGTGATGGGATATTCGGGAGCACTTTGAGGCTAACGGTGAAAAAGGAAGTATGTTCAGACCGAAACTCGGCAGAAGCTTTCCAAGGAACTGCTTTGTGACATGTGCATTCCATTCACAGTGTGATACCTCTTTTCTCATACAGCCTCGAGGATACCCTTTTGGAAAAACAGGTATAAAGTGATATTCGGGAGCATGTTAATGCCGATGGTGAACAGGAAAATAGCCACAGACAGAAACTGGAAATTAGCTTTCTATGAAACAACTGTGATATGTGAAATCATCTCAAATAGATAAAGCTTTCTTTACATTACACAGTTTGGAATCTGTCATGGACAGATCTACAAAGGGACCTTCAGGAGCACATTCTGGACTATGGTGAAAAAGGAAATATCTTCAGATAAAAACTGGAAAGAAGCTTTCTGTGAATCTGCTTTTTGCTATGTTTACTCATCTCACATAGATGAAGCTTTCCTAATATAATGAAGCTTGGAAACACCCTCGTGGATGGATCCGCGAAGGGATATTTGGGATCACCTTCAGGCCTTTGTTGAAAGAGGAAATACAGACAGATAAAAACTGGAAGGAAGCATTCTGGGACACTTCTTGGTGATGTGTGCATTCCACTCAGGGAGTTATAACTTTCTTCTCATAAGGCACAGTTTGAACACTGTTCCTTTACAACCAAAACAGTGATAATCGGAGCACTTTGAAGACTATGGCAAAAAGTAAAATGTAGTCCAATAAAAAACATAAAGAAGCACTCGAAGAAACTGCTCTATGACATGTCCATTCTTTTCACAGGGTTAAAGCTTACTCTACATTTCCCAGTTTGTAAGTCGGTTCTTGAGGTTTCTGCGACGGGATAGTAAGTGGTGACCAGAGGCCTGTGTGAGACAACGCAAAGTCTTAAATCGAAAATCGGAGAGAAGCTTTCTGCGCAACTCTTTTGTGATGTTTGTATTAATCTCACAGAGTTAAATAATCCTTTGGATTGAGCAGTTTGAAGTCACTGTTTCTGTGGAATCTGAGAAAGGACATTTGGAAACGCTCTTTAGAATATCCTTAAAAAGAATTAACCTCAGAGAGAAAGCAGAAGGAAACTTTCTGTGAAACTACCCTGTGTCACGTGAATTCCACTCACACAGTTATGCTTCTCTTTTCATTGAGCTGTATCCTAACACTGTTTTGTTTAGTCTGAGAAGGGATATTCTGGATGGCTTTGAGGCTTACGGTGAGAAAAGAAACGTCTTCTGATAGAAACTGGAGAGAAGCTTTCTGAGCAGCTGCTTTGTGATGTGTGCATTCCACTCACAGAAATATACCTTTCTTCTCCTAGAGGATTCTGGAATCCATTTTGGAGAAAAAGCTACCAATAGATATTTTGGAATATAGACACGACTGTGGTGAAAAAGGAAATATCTTCAGACTAAAACTGGAAAGAATATATCTGTGAAACTGCTTTGTGTTAGATATGTTTATTCATCTCGGATAGTAAAACTTTAATTATATTACACAGTTTGGAAACTCCGTCATGCACAGATCCACGAAGGGACATTCGGGAGCACATTCAGCCCTACGGTGAAGGAGGAGATATCTTCAGATTAAAACTGGATAGAAGCTCTCTGAGAAACTACTTTGTGATGTATGCGTTCCACTCAGGGAGTTATACCTCTTTTCTCACAAGGCAGTGTTGGAGCACTGTTCCTGTGAAACCGAAAAGTGATATTTCAGAAAGCATTGAGGACTATGGCGAACAGTGAAATAGACTGAAATAAAATCGAGGAAGAAGCGTTCCAAGAATCTAATCTGTGATATGTGCATTTACTTCACAGAGTTGATGCTTACTCTATGTTGCCCAGTTTCGAAACTCTGTCTTTGAAGAATCTGTGAAGGGATATTTAGTGATGCCTGGAGCCTCGTGGTGAGTGAGGAAACATCTGCCGATGAACCCTGCTGAGAAACGTTCTGAGCAACTGCTTTTCGATGTGTGTATTCATCTCCTACAGTTAAAACATTCTTTAGATTGAGCAGCTTGAAATCACTGTTTTGTGGAATGTGAGGAAGAACATTTGGGAACGATCCTTAGAATATGGAGAAAGAAATACCCCAGGTAAAATCCAGAAGGAAACTTTCTGTGAAACTCCTAGGTGTCGTTTTAATTCCTATCACTCAGATAAGCCTCTCTTTTCATTGAGCAGTTTTCTAGCCCTGTGCATGTTTAGCCTGTGATGGGATATGCGGGAGCACTTTGAGGCTAACAGTCAAAAAGGAAATATGTTCAGACCGAAACTGCAGAGAAGCTTTCTGAGGAACGGCTTTGTGGAAACACTTTTGGAGAATCAGCTACCAAGTGATATTCGGGAGCATGTTGATGCCGATGGTGAAAAGGGAAGTAGCCTCAGACAAAAACTGGAAAGAATCAATCTTGGAAGCTTCTCTATGATATGTGTAATCATCTCAAATAGATAAAGCTTTCTTTACACTACGCAGCTTGGAATCTGTCATAGACGGATCCAGGAAGTGACCTTCGGGAGCACATTCTGGACTATGGTGATAAAGGAAATATCTACAGATAGAACTTGAAAGAATCTTCCTGTGAATCTGCTTTTTGTTATGTTTATTCATCTCACATAGATGAAGCTTTCTTTACACTATGCAGCTTGGAAACTCCCTCGTGGATGGATCTGCAAAGGGATATTTGGGATCACACTCAGGCCTATGGTGAAGGAGGAAATATAGTCAGATGAAAAATGGAGAGAAGCTTTCTGAGAGACTGCTTAGTGAAGTGTGCATTCCACTCTGGGAATTATAACTTTCTTCTCATAAGGCACAGTTTGAAAACTGTTCCTGGAAAACCCAAAGAGTGATATTCGGAGCACATTGAAGGCTGTGACAAAAAGTGAAATGTCGACCATAAAAAACAGAAAGAAGCACTCGAAGAAACTTCTCTTGGACATGTGCATTCTTTTCACAGGGTTGAAGCTTACTCTACATTTCCCAGTTTTAAAGTCGGTCTTTGAGGGTTCTGCCAAGGGATAGTAAGTGGAGACCAGAGGCCTGTGTGAGGCAAGGAAATGTCTTCCAGCGAAAATCAGAGAGAAGCTTTCTGCGCAACTGTTTTGTGATGTTTGCATTCATCTCATAACGTTAAATCATTCTTTGGATGGAGCAGTTTGAAATCACTGTTTCTGAGGAATCAGAGAAAGGACATTTGGAAACGCTCTTTAGAGTATACTGAAAAGGAATAACCTCAGAGAGAAACCAGAAGGAAGCTTTCTGTGAAACTGTTCTGTGTCACGTGAATTCCATTCACAGAGTTAAGGTTCTCTTTTCATTGAGCTGTATCCTAAAACTGTTTTTGCTTAGTCTGCGAAGGGATACTCTGGAGGGATTTGAGGATTACGGTGAGAAAGGAAACGTCTTCAGATAGAAAATTGAGAGAAGCTTTCTATGGAGCTGCCTTGTGACATGTGCATTCCACTCAAAGACATATACATTTCTTATCATAGAGGATTGCAAAATTCATTTTGGAGTAAAAGCTACCAAGAGACATTCTGGAGTATAGGGACGGATATGGTGAAAAAGGAAATATCCTCAGAAAAAACTGGAAAGAAGATTTCTGTGAAAATGCTCTGTGTTAGATATACTTATTCATCTCGCATAGTTAAACTTTTCTTATATTACACAGTTTGGAAACTCCGTCATGAATGGATCCGCAAAGTGACATTTGGGAGCACATTCAGGCCTACAGTGAAACAGGAGATATCTTCAGATAAAAACTGGATAGAAGCTTTCTGAGAAACTACTTTGTGGTGTATGCATTCCACTCAGAGAGTTATACCTCTTTTCTCACAAGGCAGTGTTAGAACACTGTTCCTGTGAAACTGAAAAAGTGATGTTCGGGGCACATTGAGGACTATGGCAAATAGGGAAATACACTGAAATAAAATCGAGGAAGAAGCGTTCCAAGAATCTGCTCTCCAATATGTGCATTCAGTTCACAGAGTTAATGCTTACTCTATGTTGCCCAGTTTTGAAACTCTGTCTTTGAAGAATCTGTGAAAAGATGTTTAGTGATGCCCAGAGCTTTATGGTGAGCGAGGTAACGTCTTCCAAAAAAACCTGCAGAGAAACGTTCTGAGCAACTGCTCTGTGATGTGGGTATTCATCTCCTACAGTTATACCATTCTTTGGATTGAGCAGCTTGAAATCACTGTTTTTTTGGAATCTGAGGAAGCACATTTGGGAACGATCCTTAGAATATGGAGAACGAAATATCCTCAGGTAAAATCCAGAAGGCAGCTTTCTATGAAACTGCTGTGTTCGTCTTAATTCCTCTCACACAGATAAGCCTCTCTTTTCATTGAGCAGTTTTCTAGCCCTGTGTATGTTTAGTGTGTGATGGGATATTCGGAAGCACTTTGAGGCATATGATGAAAAAGGAAATATATTCAGATGGAAACCGCAGAGAAGCTTTCCGAGGAACGGCTTTGTGACGTGTGCATTCCACTCACAGTGTTATACCTCACTTCTCATCCAGCGTCGGGGAACCCCTTTTGGAGAAACAGCTACCAAGTGATATTCGGGAGCATCTTGATCCCGATGGTGAAAAGGGAAATAGCCTCAGACAAAAACTGCAAAGAAGCTTTCTAGGAAACTACTCTGTGATATGTGTAATCATCTCACATAGGTAAAGCTTTCTTTACATTATGCAGCTTGGAAGCTGTCCTTGACGCATCCACGAAGGGAACGTCGGGAACACATTGCGGAATACGCTGAAATAGGAAATGTCTTCAGATAAAAATTGGAAAGAAGCTTTCTGTGAATCTGCTTTTTGCTATGTTTATTCATCACACATAGATGAAGCTTTCTTTTCATTACGCAGCTTGGAATGTTTCCCGTGGATGGATCCACGAAGGGATATTTGAGATCAACTTCGGGCCTATGGTGAAAGAGGAAATACAGTCAGATAAAAACTGGATGGAAGCTTTCTACGAAACTGCTTGGTGATGTGTGCATTCCACTCAGGGAGTTATAACTTTCTTCTCATAAGGCACAGTGTGACCACTTTTCCTTTAAAACCAAAAGAGTGATATTCGGAGCACATTGAGGATTATGGCAAAACGTGAAACGTCGTCCAATAAAAAAACAGAAAGAAGCACACGAAGAAACTGCTCTCTGACATGTCCATTCTTTTCACAGGGATAAAGCTTACTCTACATTTCCCAGTTTGAAAGTCGGTCTTTGAGTGTTCTGCGACGGGATAGTAAGTGGTGACCGGAGGCGTGTGTCTAGCAAAGAAATGTCATCCATCAAAAATTTGAGAGAAGCTTTCTGTGCAACTCTTTTGTGATGTTTGTATTCATCTCATAGCGTTAATCATTCTTTGGATTGAGCAGTTTGCAATCACTGTTTCTGTGTAATCTGAGAAAGGACATTTTGAAACACTCTTTAGAATATCCTGAAATAGAAATAAACTCAGAAAGAAACCAGAAGAAATCTTTCTGTGAAACTGCTCTGTGTCACGTGAATTCCTCTCACACAGTTACGCTTCTCTTTTCATTGAGCTGTATCATAACACTGTTTTTGTTTATAATACCTCTTTTCTCACAAGGCATGTCTGAACACTGTTCCTGTGAAACCAAAGAGTGATATTCGGAGCACGTTGAAGACTATGGCAAAAAATTAAGTGTCATCCAAGAAAAAACGGAAAGAAGAACTCGAAGACACTGCTCTCTGACATGTCCATTCTTTTAACAGGGTTAAAGCTTACTCTACATTTCCCAGTCTGAAAGTCGGTCTTTGAGGGTTCTGTAAAGGGATAGTATGTGGGGACCGGAAGTGTGTGAGTGAGGCAAGGAAATGTCTTTCATCGAAAATCAGAGAGAAGCTCTCTGCGCAACTCTTTTGTGATGTTTGTATTCATCTCATAGAGTTAAATAATTCTTTGGATTTAGCAGATTGAAATCACTGTTTCTGTGGAATCTGAGAAAGGACATTTGGAAACTCTCTTTAGAATATCCTGAAAAAGAAATAACCTCAGAGAGAAACTGGAAGGAAGCTTTCTGTGAAACTGCTCTGTGTCACGTGAATTCTGCTCACACAGTTAAGCTTCTCTTTCCATTGAGCTGTATCATAACACTGTTTTTGTTTATTATGCTAAGGAATATTCTGGAGGGCACTGAGGCTGATGGTAATAAAGGAAACGTTTTCAGATAGAGACTGGAGAGTAGCTTTCTGAGGAGCTGCTTTGTGACGTGTGCATTCCACTCACAGAAATATACCTTTCTTCTCCTAGAGAATTCAGGAATCCTTTTTGGAGAAAAAGCAACCAAGAAATATTCGGGAGTATAGTGATGACTATGGTGACAAAGGAAATATCCTCAGACAAAAACTGGAAAGAAGATTTCTGCGAAAATGCTTTATGTTAGATACATTCATTCGCCTCTCATAGTTAAAATTATAATTATATTACGCAGTTAGGAAGCTGCGTCATGCACAGATCCACAAACGGACATTTGGGAACACATTCAGGCATATGGTGAAAGAGGAGATACCTTCAGGTAAAAACTGGATAGAAACTTTCAGGGAAACCACTTTGTGATGTATGCATTCCATTCAGGGTGTTATACCTCTTTTCTCCCAAGGCAGTGTTTGAACACTGTTCCTGCAAAACCGAAAAAGTAACATTTTGCAACGCATTGAGGACCATGGCGAATAGTGAAATATACTGAAATAAAATCGAGGAAGAAGCGTTCCAAGAATCTGCTCTCTGATATGTGCATTCACTTCACAGAGATAATGCTTACTCTTTGTTGCCCAGTTTCGAAACTCTGTCTTTGAAGAATCTGTGTAGGGATATTCAGTGACACCCGGAGGCTTGTGGTGAGCGAGGAAACGTCTTCCAATGAAACCTGCAGAGAACCGTTCCGAGCAACTGCTTTGTGATGTGTGTATTCGTCTCCAGAGTTAAACCATTCTTTGGATTGAGCAGCTTGAAATCACTGTTTTTGTGGAATCTGAGGAAGGACATTTGGGAACGATCTTTATAATATGGAGAAAGAAATATCCTCAGGTAAAATCCAGAAGGAAGCTTTCTGTGAAACTGCTCTGTGTCGTCTTAATTCCTCTCACTCAGATAAGCCTCTTTTCATTGAGCAGTTTTCTAACACTGTGTATGTTTAGCGTGTGAAGGGATACTCAGGAGCACATTGAGGCATACGGTGAAAAAGGAAATATGTTCAGGCCGAAACTGGATAGAAGCTTTCTGAGTAACTGTTTGTGACGTGTGCATTCCAATCATAGTGTTATACCTCTTTTCTCATAAAGCGTCAGGGAAACCCTTTTGGAGAAACAGATACCAAGTAATATTTGGGAGCATGTTGATGCCAATGGTGAAAAGGGGAATAGTCTCAGACAAAAACTTGAAAGCTTTCTAGGAAACTACTCTGTGTTATGTGTAATCATCTCACATAAATAAAGTCGTCTTTACACTACGCAGGTTGGAAACTCTCATGGATGGATCCATGAAGCAATCTTCGGGAGCACTTTCTGGACTATGGTGAAGAAGGAAATATCTTCCGATCAAAACTGGAAAGAAGCTTTCTGTAAATCTGCTTTTCACTATATTTATTCATCTCTCATAGATGAAGCTTTCTTTATATTACGCAGCTTGGAAACTCCCTCGTGGATGGATCTGCGAAGGGATATTTGGGATCACATTCAGGCCTATGGCGAAATAGGAAATATAGTCAGATAAAAACTGAAGAGAAGCTTTCTGAGAAACTGCTTAGTGATGTCTGCATTCCACTTAGGGAGTTATAACTTTCTTCTCTTAAGGAACCGTTTGAACACTGTTCCTGTAAAACCGAAAGAGTGATATTCAGAGTATATTGAAGCCTAAGGCAAAAAGTGAAATGTCGTCCAATAAAAAAAAGAAAGAAGCACTCGAAGAAACTGCTCTCTCACATGTCCATTCTTTTCACAGGGTTAAAACTTCCTCTACATTTCCCAGTTTGAAAGTCGGTCTTTGAGGGTTCTGTGAAGGGATAGTAAGTGACGACCGGAGGCCTGCGTGAGGCAAGGAAATGTTTTCCATCAAAAATCGGAGAGAAGCTTTCTGCGCACCTCTTTTGTGATGTTTGTATTCATCTCATAGAGTTAAATCATTCGTTGGATTGAGCAGTTTAAAATCACTGTTTCTGTGGAATCTGAGAAAGGACATTTGGAAACTCTCTTTAGAATATCCTGAAAATAAAATTAACCTCAGAGAGAAACTACAAGGAAGCGTTCTGTGAAACTGATCTGTGTCACGTAAATTCCGCTCACACAGTTAAGTGTCTTTTTTCATTGATCTGTATCATAACACTGTTTATGTTTAGTCTCCGAAGGGATATTCTGGAGAGCTTTGAGGCTAATGGTGAGAAATGAAACGTCTTCAGATAGAAACTGGAGAGAAGCTCTGAGGAGCTGCTTTGTAACGTGTGCTTTCCACTCACAGAAACATACCTTTCTTCCCCTAGAGAATTCCGGAATCCTATTTGGAGTAAAAAGCTGCCAAGAGATATTCGGGAGTATAGCGACGACTATGGAGAAAAAGAAAATATCCTCAAACACTGGAAAGAAGACTTTTGTGAAACTACTTTGTGTTAGATACATTTATTCATTTCGCATAGTTAAAACATTAATTATATTACGCAGTTTGGTAACTCCGTCATGCACAGATCCGTGAAGGGACGTTTGGGAGCACATTCAGGCCTATGGTGAAAGAGGAGATACCTTCAGATAAAAACTGGATAGAAGCATTCTGAGAAACTACTTTGTGATGTATGCATTCCAGTCAGGGAGTTATATCTCTTTTCTCACAAGGGAGTGTTTGAACACTGTTTCATGTGAAACCGAAAAAGTGATATTGCGTAACGCATTGAGGACTATGGGGAATAGTGAAATACACTGAAATAAAATCGAGGAAGAATCGTTCCAAGAAACTGCTCTCTGATATGTGCATTCACTTCAGAGAGTTAATGCTTATTACGTGTTGCCCAGTTGCAAAACTGTCTTTGAAGAATCTGTGAAGTGATATTTATTGACGCTCAGAGGCTTGTTGTGAGCGAGGAAACGTCTTCTGATTTAACCTGCCAAGAAACGTTCTGAGCAACTGTTTTGCAATGTGTGTATTCGTCTCATAGAGTCAAACCATTCTTTGGATTGAGCAGCTTGAAATCACAGTTTTGTGGAATCTGAAAAGGACATTTCGGAAAGATCCTTAGAATATGGAGAAAGAAATATCCTAAGATAAAATCCATAAGGAATCTTTCTGTGAACCTGCTATGTGTCATCTTAATTCCTCTTCCTCAGTTAAGCCTCCCTTTTCATTGAGCAGTTTTCTAGCAATGTGTATGTTTAGCCTGTGATGAGATATTCGGGAGCACTTTGAGGCTTACGATGAGAAAGGAAATATGATCAGACTGAAAATGGAGAGAAGCTTTCCGAGGAACTGCTTTTTGACGTGTGCATTCCAGTCACAGTGTTATTCCTCTATTCTCACACAGTGTCGGAGAAACCCTTTTGGAGAAACAAGTACCAAGTGATATTGGGAAGCATGTTTATGCCAATGGTGAAAAGGGAAATAGCCTCAGACAAAATCTGGAATGAAGCTTTCTAGGAAACTACTCTGTGATATGTGTAATCATCTCACATAGGTAAAGCTTTCTTTACATTATGCAGCTTGGAAACTGTCATGGACGGTTCCATGAAGGGACCTTCAGGAGCTTATTCTGGACTGTGCTGAAAAAGGAAATATCTTCAGATAAATAGTGAAAATAAGTTTTCTGTGAATATGCTTTTTACTATGTTTATTCATCTCACATAGATGAAGCTTTCTTTGCATTACGCAGCTTGGAAACTCCCTCGTGGATGGATCCGCAAAGGGATATTTGGGATCACATTCGGGCCTATGGTGAATGAGGAAATATAGTCAAATAAAAACATTTTCCTCAATGAAAAGAGAGGCTTATGTGAGTGAGAGGAATTAAAATGACACAGAGCAGTTTCACAGAAAGCTTACTTCTGGATTTTACCTGAGGATATTTCTTTCTCCATATTCTAAGGATCGTTCCCAAATGTCATTTCTCATTTTCCACAAAAACAGTGATTTCAAGTTGCCCAATCCAAAGAACGGTTTAACGATAGGAGACGAATACACACATCGGAAAGCAGTTGCTCAGAACGTTTCTCTGCAGGTTTCATCAGAAGATGTTTCCTCGCTCATCACAAGCCTCCAGGCGTCACTAAATATCCCTTCCCAGATTCTTCAAACAGAGTTTTGAAACTGGGCAACATAGAGTAAACATTAACTCTGTGAAGTGAATGCACATATCCGAGAGCAGATTCTTGGAATGCTTCTTCCTCGATTTTATTTCAGGATATTTCACTATTCTCCATAGTCCTCAATGCGTTCCGAAACGTTTTCGGATTCACAGGAACAGTGTTCAAACACTGCCTTGTGAGAAAAGAGGTATAACTCCATGAGTGAAATGCATACATCACAAAGTAGTTTCTCAGAAATCTTTTATCCAGCTTTTATCTTAAGATATCTCCTCTTTAACTGTAGGCCTGAATGTGCTCTCGAATATCACTTCGAGGATCTGTGCATGACAGAGTTTCCAAACTAAATAATATAATTAAGGTTTTAACTATGCGAGACGAACAAATATGTCTAACAGAAGACAGTTTCACAGAAATCTTCTTACCACTATTTGTGTGAGGATATTTCCTTTTTCACCAGAGTCGTCACTATACTCCCGAATGTCTCTTGGTAGCTTTTTCTCCAAAAGGGATTCGGAAATCCCCTAGGAGAAGAAAGGTATATTTCTGTGAGTGGAAAGCACACGTCACAAAACAGCTTCTCAGAACGTTTCTCTCCAGTTTCTATCTGAAGACGTTTCCTTTCTCATCGTAAGCCTCTAAGCCATCCAGAGTATCCCTTTGCAGACTAAATAAAAACAGTGTTATGATACAGCTCAATGAAAAGAGAAGCTTAATTTGTGAGCGGAATTCAGGTGACACAGAGCAGTTTCACCGAAAGATTCCTTCTGGTTTCTGTCTGAGGTTATTTCTTTTTCAGGATATTCTAAAGAGCGTTTCCAAATGTCCTTTCTCAGATTCCACAGAAGCAGTGATTTCAAACTGCTCAATCCAAAGAATAATTTAACTCTATGAGATGAATTCAAACATCACAAAAGATTTGTGCAGAATGCTTCTCTCCGATTTTCGATGGAAGACATTTGCGACCTCACACAGGCCTCCGGTCGCCACTTACAATCCCTTCAGAGAACCCTCAAAGACTGACTTTCAAACTGGGAAATGTAGAGTAAGCTTTAACCCTGTGAAAAGAATGGACATGTCAGAGAGCAGTTTCTTCGAGTGCTTCTTTCTGTTGTTCATTGGAAGACATTTCACTTTTGCCATAGTCTTCAAAGTGCTCTGAATATCACTGTTTTCGTTTACAGGAACAGTGTTCAAACTATGCCTTATGAGAAGAAATTTAAAACTGCCAGAGTGGAATGCACACATCACCAAGCAGTTTCTCAGAAAGCTTCTCTCCAGTTTTTATCTGACTATATTTACTATTTCACCGTAGGCCCGAAGGTGATCCCAAATATTCCTTTTCAGATCCATCCACGAGGGAGTTTCCAAGCTGCGTAATGTAAAGGAAGCTCCATCTATGTAAGATGAATAAACATAGCAAAAAGCAGATTCACAGAAAGCTTCCTTCCAATTTTTATCTGAAGATATTTCGTTTGTCACCATAGTCAAGAACGTGCTCCTGAAGGTCCATTCGTGGATCCGTCCATGTCAAGTTCCGAGCTGCGTAATGTAAAGAAAGCTTTAATTATGTGAGATGATTACAGATATCACAGAGTAGTTTCCTAGAAAGCTTCTTTACAGTTTTTGTATGAGGCTATTTCCCTTTTCACCATCAGCATCAACATCCTCCCGAATATCAGTTGGTATCTGTTTCTCCAAAAGCGTTTCCCCGACGATGTATGAGAAGAGAGGTATAACACGGTAACTGGAATGCACACGTCACAAAGCAGTTCCTTGGAAAGCTTCTCTCCAGTTTCCGTCTGAACATATTTCCTTTTTCACAGTTAGCCTAAAAGTGCTCCCGAATATCCCATCAGACGCTCAACATACACAGGGTTAGAAAACTTCTCAATGAAAAAAGAGGCTTTACTGAGTGATAGGAATTAGGACGACGCAGAGCAGTTTCACAGAAAGCTTCCTTCTGGATTTTACCTGAGGATATTTCTTTCTCCATATTCTAAGGATCATTCCCAAATGTCCTTCCTCATTTTCCACAAAAACAATGATTTCAAGCTGCTCAATCCAAAGAATGGTTTAACTCTAGGAGACGAATACACACATTGCAAAGCAGTTGCTCAGAACGTTTCTCTGCAGGTTTCATCGGAAGGCGTTTTCTCGCCCACCACAAGCCTCTGGGCATCACTAAATATCCCTTCACAGATTCTTCAAAGACAGAGTTTCGAAAATGGGCAACATAGAGTAAGCATTAACTCTGTGAAGTGAATGCACATATCAGAGAGCAGATTCTTGGAGCGCTTCTTGCTCAATTTTATTTCAGTATATTTCACCACTCGCCAGAGTCCTCCTTGCGTTCCGAAATATCATTTTTTGGGTTTCAGAGACATAGTGTTCAAACACTGCCTTGTGAGAAAAGAGGTACAAATCCCTGAGTGGAATGCATACATCACATAGTGACTTCTCAGAAAGTTTTCTATTCAGTATTTATCTGAAGATATCTCCTCTTTCACCGTAGGGCGGAATGTGCTCCCGAATGCCCCTTCGCATATCTGTGCATGATGTAGTTTACAAACTGCATAACATAATTAAAGTTTCAACTCTGCGAAATGAATAAATATATGCAACACAAAGCAGTTTCACAGAAATCTTCTTTCCAGTATTTGTCTGAGGATATTTCCTTTTTCAGCATAGTCATTGCTATACTCCCGAATATCTCTTGGTAGCTTTTTCTCCAAAAGGGATTCAGGAATCCTCTAGGAGAAGAAAGGTATATTTCTGTGAGAGGAATGCACACGTCACAAAGCAGCTCCTCAGAAAGCTTCTCTCCAGTTTCTATCTGAAGATGTTTTCTTTCTCATCAAAAGCCTCGAAGCCCTCCCGAATATCCCTTCTCAGACTAAACAAAAACAGTGTTATGATACAGCTCAATGAAAAGAGAAGTTGAACTGTGTGAGCGGAATTCAAGTGACCCAGAGCAGTTTCACAGAAATCTTTCTTCTGGTTTCTCTCTGAGTTTATTTCTTTTTCAGGATATTCTAAAGGGCGTTTCCAAATGTCCTTTCTCAGATTCCAAAGAAACAGTGATTTCAAACTGCTCATTCCAAAGAATGATTCAACTCTATGAGATGAATACAAATATCACAAAAGAGTTGGGCAGAAAGCTTCTCTCCGATTTTTATTTTAAGACATTTCCTTGCCTCACACAGGACTCCGGTCGCCATTTACTATCCCGTCGCTGAAACCACAAAGACCGACTTTCAAACTGGGAAATGTAGAGTAAGCTTTAACCCTGTGAAAAGAATGGATATGTCAGAAAGCAGTTTCTCCGAGTGCTTCTTTCTGTTTTTTATTGGACGACATTTCACTTTTTGCCATAGTCCTCAATGTGCTCCGATGATCACTGTTTTGGTTGTATAGGCACCGTGTTCAAACTGTGCCTTATGAGAAGAAAGTTATAACTCCCTGAGTGGAATGCACACATCACCAAGCAGTTTCTCAGAAAGCTTCTCTCCAGTTTTTATTTGACTATATTTCCTATTTCACCTTAGGCTCGAATGTGGTCCCGAATATCCCTTCGCAGATCCCTCCACGAGGGAGTTTCCAAGCTGCATTTTGTAAAGAAAGCTCCATCTATGTGAGATGAGCAAACATAGAAAAAGCAGGTTCACATTAAGCCTCTTTCCGGTTTTATCTAAAGGTATTTCCTTTTCACCAGAGTCCAGAATGTGCTCCCAAAGGTCCCTTCGTGGATCCGTCCATGACACTTTCCGAGCTGCCTAATGTAAAGAAAGATTTATCTATGTGAGATGATTACACATATCACAGAGTAGTTTCCTAGAAATCTTTTTTCCACTTATTGTCTGAGGCTCTTTCCCTTTTCACCATCGGGATCAACATGCTCCAGAACATCACTTGGTACCTGTTTCTCCAAAAGGGTTTCCCTGACACTGTATGGGAAGAGAGGTATAACACTGTGACTGGAATGCACACGTCACAAAGCAGTTCCTTGGAAAGCTTCTTTCCAGTTTCGGTCTGAACATATTTCCGTTTTTACCGTTAGCCTCAAGGTGCTCCCGAATATCGCATCACATGCTAAGCATACACAGGGCTACAAAACTGCTCAATGAAAAGAGAGGCTTATCTGAGTTAGAAGAATTAAGATGACACAGAGCAGTTTCACAGAAAGCTTCCTTCTGGATTTTACCTCTGGATATTTCTTTCTCCATATTCTAAGGATCGTTCCCAAATGTCCTTCCTTAGATTCCACAAAAACAGTGATTTCAAGCTGCTCAATCCAAAGAATGGTTTAACTCTAGGAGACGAATACACCCATCGCAAAGGAGTTGCTCAGAACGTTTCTGTGCAGGTTTCATCAGAAGACGTTTCCTTGCTCACCACAAGCCTCCGAGCATCACTAAATATCCCTTCACAGATTCTTCAAAGACAGTTTCGCAACTGGGCAACATATAATAAGCTTTAACTCTCTGAAGTGAATGCACATATCAGAGAGCAGTTTCCTGGAATGATTCTTCCTCGATTTTATTTCAGTATATTTCACTATTCGCCATAGTCCTCATTGCGTTCTGAAATATCACTTTTTCGGGTTTCACAGGAACAGTGTTCAAACACTGCCTTGTGAGAAAAGAGGTATAACTCCCTGATTGGAATGCGTATATCACAAAATAGTTCCTCAGAAAGCTTCTATTCAGTTTTTATCTGAAGATCCCTCCTCTTTCACCGTAGGCCTGAATGTGCTCCCGAACATCCCTTCGCGGATCTGTGCATGACGGAGTTTCCAAACTGCATAATATAACTAAAGTTTTAACAACACGAGATTAATAAATATATCTAGCACAAAGCATTTTCACAGAAATTTTCTTTCCGCTTTTTTCTGAGGATATTTCCTGTTTCACCATAGCCTTCCCTATACTCCTGAATGTCTGTTTTGTAGCTTTTTCTCCAAAAGGGATTCCGGAATCCTCTAGGAGAAGAAAGGTATATTTCTGTGAGTGGAATGCACACGTCACAGAGCAGCTCCTCAGAAAGCTTNATCTGAAGATCCCTCCTCTTTCACCGTAGGCCTGAATGTGCTCCCGAACATCCCTTCGCGGATCTGTGCATGACGGAGTTTCCAAACTGCACAATATAACTAAAGTTTTAACAACACGAGATTAATAAATATATCTAGCACAAAGCATTTTCACAGAAATTTTCTTTCCGCTTTTTTCTGAGGATATTTCCTGTTTCACCATAGCCTTCCCTATACTCCTGAATGTCTGTTTTGTAGCTTTTCTCCAAAAGGGATTCCGGAATCCTCTAGGAGAAGAAAGGTATATTTCTGTGAGTGGAATGCACACGTCACAGAGCAGCTCCTCAGAAAGCTTCTCTCCAGTTTCTATCTGAAGGCGTTTCCTTTCTCACTGTAAGCCTCAAATCCCTCCAAAATATCCCTTCACAGACTAAACACAAACAGTGATATGATACAGCTCAATGAAAAGAGAAGCTTAATTCTGTGAGCAGAATTCATGTGACACAGAGCAGTTTCTCGGGAAGCTTCCTTCTGGTTTCTCTATGAGGTTATTTCTTTTCAGGATATTCTAAAAGTGTTTCCAAATGTACTTTCTCAGATTCCACAGAAACAGTGATTACAAACTGCCCAGTCCAAACAATGATTTAACTCTATGAATTGAATACAAACATCACAAAAGAGTTGCGCAGAAAGCTTCTCTCCGATTTTCGATGGAAAACATTTCTTTGCCTCACACAGGCCTCCGGTTGCCACTTACTATCCCTTCACAGAACCCTCAAAGACAGACTTTCAAACTGGGAAATGTAGACTAAGATTTAAGCCTGTGAAAAGAATGGACATATCAGAGAGCAGTTTCTTCGAGTGCTTCTTTCTGTTTTTTATTGGACGTTATTTCACTCTTTGCCATAGTCTTCAATATGCTCTGAATATCACCCTTTGGATTACAGGAACAGTGTTCAAACTGTTCCTCACGAGAAGAAAGTTGTTTCTCCGTGAGTGGAATGCTCACATCGCCAAGCAGTTTCTCAGAAAGCTTCTCTCCAGTTTTATCTGACTATATTTCCTATTTCACCATAGGCCCGAATGTGATTCCAAATATCCCTTCGTGGATCCATCCACAAGGGAGTTTTCAAGCTGCATAATGTAAAGAAAGCTTCATCTATGTGAGATGAATAAAAATGGCAAAAAGCTGATTCACAGAAAGCTTCTTTCCAGTTTTTATCGCAATGTATTTCCTTTTTCAACATAGTCCAGAATGTGCTCCTGAAGGTCCCTTCGTGGATACGTCCATGACATTTTCCAAGCTGTGTAATATAAGGAAAGCTTTATCTAAGTGAGATGATTACGCATATCACAGAGTAGTTTCCTAGAAAGCTGCTTTCCATTTTGTCTGAGGCTATTTCTCTTTTCACCATCGGCGTCAACATGCTCCAGAATATCACTTGGTACCTGTTTCTCCAATAGGGTTTCTGCGACGCTGTATGAGAAGAGAGGTATAACACTGTGACTGTAATGCACACGTCACAAATCCGCTCCTCAGAAAGTTTTTTCCAGTTTCTATTTGAATTCGTTTCCTATCTGACCATAAGCCTCACAGCACTCCTGAATATCCCTTCGCAGACTAACCAAAAACAGTGTTATGATACAGCACAATGAAAAGAGAAGCTTAACTGTGTAAGCGGAATTCACGTGACACAGAGCAGTTTCACAGAAAGTTTCCTTCTGGTTTCACTCTCAGGTTATTTCTTTTTCAGGATATTCTAAAGAGCATCTCCAAATGTCCTTTCTCAGATTCCACAGAAACAGGGATTTCAAACTGTTCAATCCAAAGAATGATTTAACACCATGAGATGAATACAAACATCTCAAAAGGGTTGCGCAGAATGCTTCTCTCCAATTTTCGATGAAAGACATTTCCTTCCCTCACACAGTCCTCCGGATGCCACTTACGATCCCTTCGCACAAACCTCAAAGACTGACATTCAAACTGGGAAATGTAGAGTAAGCTTTAACCCAGTGAAAGAATGGACATGTCAGAGAGCAGTTTCTTCGAGTTCTCCTTTCTGTTTTTTATTGGACGATATTTCACTTTTTGCCATAGTCTTCAATGTGCTCCGAATATCACTCTTTTGGTTTTAGAGGAGCACTGATCAAACTGTGCCTTATGGGAAGAAAGTTATAACTCCCTGAGTGGAATGCACACATCACCAAGCAGTTTCTCAGAATGCTTCTCTCCAATTTTTATCTCAATATATTTCCTATTTCACCATAGGCCCGAATGTGTTCCCAAATTTCCCTTCGCGGATCCATCCATGAGGGAGTTACCAAGCTGCATATTGTAAAGAAAGCTTCATCTATGTGACATGAATAAACATAGCAAAAAGTAGGTTCACAGACAGCTTCCTTCCAGTTTTTATCTGAAGATATTTCCTTTTTCACCACAGTACAGAATGTGCTCAGGAAAGTTCCTTCGTGGTTCTGTCCATGACAGTTTCCAAGCTGTGTAATGTAAAGAAAGCTTTATGTATGTGAGACGATTACACATACCACAGAGTAGTTTCCTAGAAAGCTTCTTTCCAGTTTTTGTCTGAGACAATTTCCGTTTTCACCATCGGCATCAACATGTTGCCGAATATCCCTTGGTACCTGTTTGTCCAAAAGGGTTTATTCTACGCTGTATGAGAAGAGAGGTATGACATTCTGAGTGGAATGAACACGTCACAAAGCAGTTCCTCGGAAAGCTTCTCCCCAGTTTCGGTCTGAACATATTTCGTTTTTCACTGTTAGCCTCAAAGTGCTCCCAAATATCCCATCACACGCTAAACATACACAGGGCAAGATAACTGCCAATGAAAAGAGAGGCTTAAGGGAGCCAGAGTAATTAAGACGACACAGAGCAGTTTCACAGAAACCTTCCTACTGGATTTCTTTTCAGGATATTTCTTTCTCCATATTCTAAGGATCGTTCCCAAATGTCCTTCCTCAGATTCCACAAAAACAATGATTTCAAGCTGCTCAATCCAAAGAATGGTTTAACTCTAGGAGACGAATACACACATCGCAAAGCAGTTGCTCAGAACGTTTCTCTGCTGGTTTCATCGGAAGGCGTTTCCTCGCTCACCACAGGCCTCCGGCGTCACTAAATATCCCTTCACAGATTCTTCAAAGACAGAGTTTCGAAACTGGGCAGCATAGAGTAAGCATTAACTCTGTGAAGTAAATGCACATATCAGAGAGCAGATTCTTGGAACGCTTCTTCCTCGATTTTATTTCAGTCTATTTCACTGTTCGCCATAGTCCTCAATGCTTTCTGAAATATCACTTTTTCGGTTTCACAGGAACAGTGCTCCAACACTGCCTTGTGAGAAAAGAGGTATAACTCCCTGAGTGGAACGCATACATCACAAAGTAGTTTCTCAGAGAGCTTCTATCCAGTTTTAATCTGAAGATATCTCCTCCTTCACCGTAGGGCTGAATGTGCTCCCGAATGTCCCTTCGTGGATCTGTGCATGACGGAGTTTCCAAACTGTGTAATATAATTAAAGTTTTTACTATCCGAGATGAATAAACATATCTAACACAAAGCAGTTTCACAGATATATTCTTTCCAGTTTTAGTCTGAAGATATTTCCTTTTTCACCACAGTCGTGTCTATTCTCCCGAATATCTCTTGATAGCTTTTTCTCTAAAATGGATTCCGGAATCCTCTAGGAGAAGTAAGGTATATTTCTGTGAGTGGAATTCACACGTCACAAAGCAGCTCCTCAGAAAGCTTCTCTCCAGTTTCTATCGGAAGACGTTTCTTTTCTCACCATAAGCCTCAAAGCCATCCAGAATATCCCTTCTCAGACTAAACAAAGACAGTGTTATGATACAGCTCAATGAAAAGAGAAGCTTAAGTGTGTGAGTGGAATTCACGTGACACAGAACAGTTTCACAGAAAACTTCCTTCTGGTTTCTCTCTGAGGTTATTTCTTTTTCAGGATATTCTAAAGAGCGTTTCCAAATGTCCTTTCTGAGATTCCTCAGAAACAGTGATTTCAAACTGCTCAATCCAAGTAATTATTTAACTCTATGAGATCAATACAAACATAACAAAAGAGTTGCGCAGAAAGCTTCTCTCCGATTTTCGATTTAAGACATTTCCTTGCCTCACACAGGCCTCCGGTCACCACTTACTATCCTGTAGCAGAAACCTCAAACACCGACTTTCAAACTGGGAAATGTATAGTAATCTTTAACCCTGTGAAAAGAACGGACTTGTCAGAGAGCTGTTTCTTTGAGTGCTTTTTCTGTTTTTTATTGGATGACATTTCACTTTTTGCCATAGTCTTCAATGTGCTCCAAATATCACTCTTTCGGTTTAACAGGAACAGTGGTAAAACTGTGCCTTATGAGAAGAAAGTTATAACTCCCTGAGTGGAATGCACACATCACCAAGCAGTTTCTTAGAAAGCTTCCTTCCAGTTTTTATCTGAGTATATTTCCTCTTTCACCATAGGCCCAAAGGTGATCTCAAATATCCCTTCGTGGACACATCCACGAGAGAGGATCCAAGCTGCGTAATGTAAAGAAAGCTTCATCAATGTGTGATGAATACACATATAAAAAGCAGATTCACAGAAAGCTTTTTTCCAGTTTTTATCTGAAGACATTTCCTTTTTCACCATAGTAGGCAATGTGCTCCCAAAGATTCCTTGGTGGTCCGTCCAGGACAGTTTCCAAGCTTCGTAATGTAAACAAAACTTTATCTATGTGAGATGATTACACATATCACAGAGTAGTTTCCCAGAAAGTTTCTTTCCAGTTTTTGTCTGAGGCTATTGCCCTTTTCACCATCGGCATCAACATGCTCCTGAATACCACCTGGTACGTGTTTCTCCAAAAGGGTTTCCCCGATGCTGTATGAGAAGAGAGGTATAACACTGTGACTGAAATGCACACGTCACAAAGCAGCTCCTCGGAAAACTTCTCTCCAGTTTCGGTCTGACCATATTTCCTTTTTCACCGTTAGCCTCAAAGTGCTCCTGAATATCCCATCACACGTTCAACAAACACAGGACTACAAAACTGCTCAATGAAAAGAGAGGCTTATGTGAGAGAGAGGAATTAAGATGACACAGAGCAGTTTCACAAGAAGCTTCCTTCTGGATTTTACCTGAGGATATTTCTTTCTCCATACTCTATGGATCGATCCCAAATGTCCTTCCTCAGATTCCACAAAAACAGTGATTTCAAGCTGCTCAATCCAAAGAATGGTTTAACTCTAAGAGACAAATACACACATCACAAAGTAGTTGCTCAGAACGTTTCTCTGCAGGTTTCATTGGAAGACGTTTCCTAGCTCACCACAGGCCTCTGGGCGTCACTAAAAATCCCTTCACAGATTCTTCAAAGACAGATTTCTGAAACTGGGCAACATAGAGTAAGCATTAACTCTGTGAAGTGAATGCACATAGCAGAGAGCAGATTCTTCGTACACTTCTTCCTCGATTTTATTTCAGTATATTTCACTATTCGCCATAGTCCTCAATGTGTTCCGAAATATCACTTTTTCGGTTTCACAGGAACAGTGTTCAAACACTGCCTTGTGAGAAAAGAGGTCCAACTCCCTGAGCGGAATGCATACATTGCAAATTAATTTCTCTGACAGCTTCCATCCAACTTTTATCTGAAGATAACTCCTATTTCACCATAGGGTTGAATGTGCTCCTGAATGTCCCTTCACGGAACTCTGCATGATGAAGTTTCCAAACTGCGTAATATAATTAAGGTTTTAACTATACGAGATGAACAAATATATCTAACACAAAGCAATTTCGCAGAAAACTTCTTTCCAGTTTTGTGTGATTATATTTTCTTTTCACCATAGCCCTCCCTATACTCCCCAATATCTCTTGGTAGCTTTTTCTCCATAAGGGATTCTGGAATCCGCTAGGAGAAGAAAGGTATATTTCTGAGCGCAATGCACACGTCACAAAGCAACTCCTTAGATAACTTCTCTCCAGTTTCTATCTGAAGACGTTTCCTTTCTAACTGTAAGCCTGAAAGCCCTCCAGAGTATCCCTTCACAGACTAAACATTAACAGTGTTATGATACAGCTCAATGAAAAGAGAAGCTTAACTGTGTGAGCTTAATTCACGTGAGACAGTGCAATTTCACAGAAAGCTTCTGGCTGGTTTCTCTCTGAAGTTATTTCTTTTTCAGGATATTCTAAAGGCGTTTCCAAACGTCCTTTCTCAGATTCCACAGAAACAGTGATTTCAAACTGCTCAATTCAAACAATGGTTTAACTCTATGTGATGAATACAAACATCACAAAAGAGTTGTGCAGAATGCTTATCTCCGATTTTCCATGGAAGACATTTCCTTGCCTCACACAGGCCTCCAGTTTCCACTTACCATGCCTTCGCAGAACTCTCAAAGACCGATTTCACACAGGGAAATGTAGAGTAAGGTTTAACGCAGTGAAAAGAATGGACATGTCAGAGAGCAGATTTTTCGAGTGCTTCTTTCTGTTTTTTATTGGACGTCATTTCACTTTTTGCCATAGTCTTCAATGTGCTCTGGATATCACCCTTTTGGATTACAGGAACAGTGTTCAAACTGTGCCTTATGAGAAGAAAGTTGTTACTCCGTGAGTGGAATGCTCACATTGCCAAGCAGTTTCTCAGAAAGCTTCTCTCCAATTTTTATCTGACTATATTTCCTATTTCACCATAGACCCAAATGTGATTCCAAATATCCCTTTGCGGATCCATCCACAAGGGAGTTTCCAAGCTGCGTAATGTAAAGAAAGCTAAATCTATGTGAGATGAATAAACATGGCAAAAAGCAGATTCACAGAAAGCTTCTTTCCAGTTTTTATCATTAGTTATTTCCCTTGTCACCATGGTCCAGAATGTGCTCTGTAGGTCCCTTCGTGGATCCGTACATGACAGTTACCAAGCTGCGTAATGTAAAGAAAGCTTTATCTATGTGAGATGATTACATATATCACAGAGTCGTTTCCTAGAAAGCTTCTTTCCAGTTTTTTTCTAAGGCTATTTCCATTTTCACCATCGGCATCAACATGCTCCCCAATATCACTTGGTACATGTTTCTTTAAAAGGGATTCCCCGACACTCTATGAGAACAGAGATACAACACTGTGACTGGAATGCACACGTCACAAAGCATTTTCTGTGAAAGCTTCTCTCCAGTTTCAGTCTGAACATATTTCCTTTTTCACCGTTAGCCTCAATGTGCTCCCGAATATCCCATCACACACTAAACATACACAGGGCTAGAAAACTGCTCAATGAAAAGAGAGGCTTATCTGAGTGAGAATAATTAAGACGACACAGAGCAGATTCACAGAATGCTTCCTTCTGGATTTTACCTCCGGATATTTCTTTCTCCATATTCTAAGCATTGTTCCCAAATGTCCTTCCTGAGATTCCACAAAAACAGTGATTTCAAGATGCTCAAACCAAAAAATGGTTTAACTCTAGGAGACGAATACACACATCACAAAGCAATTGCTCAGAACGTTTCTCTGCACGTTTCATCGCCACATGCCTCCAGGCGTCACTAAAAGCTTCCTTCTGGTTTCTCTGAGGTTATTTCTTTTTCAGGATATTCTAAAGAGCGTTTCCAAATGTCCTTTCTCACAGATTCTTCAAAGACAGAGTTTTGAAACTGGCCAACATAGAGTAAGCATTAACTCTGTGAAGTGAATGCACATATCAGAGAGCTGAATCTTGGAATCTTTCTTCCTCGATTTTATTTCAGTTTATTTGACTCTTTGCCATAGTTCTCAATGCATTCCGAAATATCACTTTTCGTTTTCACAGGAACAGTGTTCAAACACTGTCTTGTGAGAAAAAAGGTACATCTCCCTGAGTGGAATGCATACATCACAAAGTAGTTTCTCAGAATGCTTCTATCCAATTTTTATCTGAAGATATCTCCTCTTTCACCACAGTCCTGAATGTGTTCCCGAATGTCCCTTCATGGATCCGTGCATGACGAAGTTTCCAAACAGCGTAATATAAGAAAAGTTTCAACTGTGCGAGATGAATAATGTATCTAACACAAAGCAGCTTCACAGAAATCTTCTTTCCAGTTTTGTCGTAGGATACTTCCTTTTCACTATAGCCGTCCCTATACTCCCGAATGTCTCTTGGTAGCTCTTTCTCCAAAAGGGATTCCGGAATCCTTTAGGAGAAGAAATTTATATTTCTGTGTGTGGAATGCACGTGTCACAAAACAGCTCCTCAGAAAGCTTCTCTCCAGTTTCTATCTGACGACATTTCCTGTCTCACTGTAAGCCTCAAAGCCCTCCAGAATATCCCTTCGCAGACTAAACATAAACAGCGTTTTGATACAGCTCAATGAAAAGAGAAGCTTAACTGTGTGAGCAGAAATCACATGACACAGAGCAGTTTCACAGAAAGTTTCCTTTTGGTTTCTCTGAGGTTATTACTTTTTCAGGATATTCTAAAGAGCGTTTCCAAATGTCCTTTCTCAGATTCCACAGAAACAATGATTTGAAACTGCACAATCCAAAGAATGATTTAACTCTATGAGATGAATACAAACATCACAAAATAGTTGGACAGAAAGCTTCTCTCCGATTTTCGATGGAAGACATTTCCTTGCCTCACACAGACCTCCGGTCGCCACTTGCTATTTCTTCGCAGAACTCTTAAAGACCGACTTTGAAATTGCGAAATGTAGAGTAAGGTTTAACGCTGTGAAAAGAAGGGACATGTCCGTGAACAGTTTCTTCGAGTGTTTCTTTCTGTTTTTTATTAGAAAACATTTCATTTTTTGCCATAGTCCTCAATGTGCTCCGAATATCACTCTTTTGGTTTTACAGGAACAGTGTTAAGACTGTGCCTTATGAGAAGAAAGTTAAAACTCCCAGAGTGGAATGCACACATCACCAAGCAGTTTCTCAGAAAACTTCTCTCCACTATTTATCTGACTATATTTCATATTTCACCATAGTCCCGAATGTGATCCCAAATATCCCTTCACGGATCCATCCACGAGGGAGTTTCCAAGCGGCGTAATGTAAAGAAAGCTTCATCTATGTGAGATGAATAAACATAGCAAAAACAGTTTCACAGAAAGCTTCTTTCCAGTTTTCATCGGAAGATATTTCCTTTTTCACCATAGTCCAGAATGTGCTCCTGAAGGTTCCTTCATGGATCCGTCCATGACAGTTTCCAAGCTGCGTAATGAAAAGAAAGCTTTATCTATGTGTGATGATTACACATATCACAGAGTTGTTTCCTAGAAAGCTTCTTTCCAGTTTTTGTCTGAGGCTATTTTCCTTTTCACCATCGGCATCAAGATGCTCCCGAATATCACTTGGTACCTGTTTCTCCAAAGGGGTTTCCCCGACGCTGTATGAGAAGAGAGGTATAACACTGTGACTAAAATGCACACGTCACAAAGCAGTTTCTTGGAAAGGTTCTCTCTAGTTTCGTTCTGAACATATTTCCTTTTTCATCGTTAGCCTCAAAGTGCTCCCGAACATCTCATCACACGCTAAACACACACAGAGCTGGAAAAGTGCTCAATGAAAAGAGAAGCCAATCTGAGAGTAATTAAGATGACACAGAGCAGTTTCACAGAGAGCTTTTCTGGATTTTACCTGAGGATATTTCTTTCTCCATATTCTAAGGATCGTTCCCAAATCTCCTTCCTCAGATTCCACAAAAACAGTGATTTCAAGCTGATCAACAGAAGTAATGGTATAAATTTATGAGACGAATACACACGTTGAAAAGCAGTTGCTCAGAACGTTTCTCTGCAGGATTCATCGGAAGGCATTTCCTTATTCACCACAAGCCTCCAGGCGTCACTAAATATCCCTTCACAGATCCTTCAAATACAGAGTTTCGAAACTGAGCAACATACAGTAAGCATAACCCTGTGAAGTCAATGCACATATCAGAGAGCAGATTCTTGGAACACTTCTTCCTCGATTTTATTTCAGTATATTTCACTATTTGCCATAGTCCTCAATGCGTTCTGAAGTAACACCTTTTCAGTTTCAAAGGAACAGTGTTCAAACACTGCCTTGTAAGAAAAGAGGTATAACTCCCTGAGTGGAATGCATACATCACAAAGTGGTTTCTCAGAAAGCTTCTATCCAGTTTTTATGTGAAGATATCTTCTCTTTCACCATTGGCCTCAATATGCTCCCTAATGTCCCTTCGCTGATCTGTGCATGATGGTGTTTCCAAACTGCGTAATATAATTGAAGTTTTAAGTATGCGAGACGAATAAATATATCTAACACAAAGCAGTTTCACAGAAATCTTCCTTGCAGTTTTTGTCTGAGTATATTTCCTTCTTCACAATAGTCGTCGCTGTACTCCCGAATATCCCTTGGTAGCTTTTTCTCCATAAGGGATTCCGGAATCCTCTAGGTGAAGAAAGGTATATTTCTGTGAGTGGAATGCACAGGTCACACAGCAGCTCCTCAGAAAGCTTCTTTCCAGTTTCTATCTGAATTCGTTTCCTATCTCACCGTAAGCCTCAAAGCGTTCCAGAATATCACTTCGCAGACTAAACCAAAACTGTGTTATGATACAGCACAATGAAAAGAGAAGCTTTACTGTGTGAGTGGAATTCACGTAACACAGAGCAGTTTCACAAAAAGCCTCCTTCTCGTTTTTCTCTGAGGTTATTTCTTTTTCAGGATATTCTAAAGAGCGTTTCCAAATGTCCTTTCTCAGATTATGCAGAAATAGTGATATCAAACTGCTCATTCCAAAGAATCATTTAACGCTATCAGATGAATACAAACATCACAAAAGAGTTGCGCAGAAAGCTTCTCTCCAATTTTAGATCGAAGACATTTCCTTGCTCGACACAGGCCTCTGGTAGCCACTTACTATCCCATCGCAGAACCCTCAGAGACCACCTTTCAAACTGGGAAATGTAGAGTAAGCTTTAACCCTGTGAAAAGAATGGACATTTGAGAGCAGTTTCTTCGAGTGCTTCTTTCTGTTTGTTATTGGACGCCATTTCACCTTTTGCCATAGTCTTCAAAGTGCTCCAAATATCACTCTTTTGGTTTTACAGGAACAGTGTCGAAACTGTGCCTTATGAGAAGAAAGTTGTAACTCCCTGAGTGGAATGCACACATCACCAAGCAGTTTCTCAGAAAGCTTCGCTCCAGTTTTTTTCTCACTATAGTTCCCATTTCACCATAGGCTCGAATATGATCCCAAATATCCCTTCGCGTATCCATCTATGAGGGAGTTTCCAAGCTGCGTATAGTAAAAAAGCTGCATCTATGTGAGATGAATAAACATAGGAAAGGCCGGGCGCGGTGGCTCAAGCCTGTAATCCCAGCACTTTGGGAGGCCGAGGTGGGTGGATCACGAGGTCAGGAGATCGAGACCCTCCTGGCTAACACGGTGAAACCGTGTCTCTACTAAAAATACAAAAAACTAGCCGGGCGCGGTGGCGGGCGCCTGTAGTCCCAGCTACTCGGAGGCTGAGGCGGGAGAATGGCGGGAACCCAGGAGGCGGAGCTTGCAGTGAGCTGAGATCGCACCACTGCACTCCAGCCTGGGCGACACAGCGAGACTCTGTCTCAAAAAAAAAAATAAATAAATAAACATAGGAAAAAAGCAGGTTTACAGAAAGATTCTTTGCAGTTTTTCTCTGAAGATATTTCCTTTTTCACCATAGTCCAGAATGTGCTCCCGAAGGTCCCTTCATGGATCCGTCCATGACATTTTGCAAGCTGCCTAGTGTGAAGAAAGATTTATCTATGTGATATGATTACACATATCACAGATTA
>NW_016810822.1:62447-65355 GCF_001698545.2 Rhinopithecus bieti
AGGATCGTTCCCAAATGTCCTCCCTCAGATTCCACAAAAAAAAAAAAAAATGATTTCAAGCTGCTCAATCCAAAGAACGGTTTAAATCTATGAGAGAGACGAATACACACATCGCAAAGCAGTTGCTCAGAACGTTTCTCTGCTGGTTTCATCGGAAGACATTTCCTCGCTCACCACAGGCCTCCGCACGTCACCAAATATCCCTTCACAGATAATTCAAAGACAGAGTTTCGAAACTGGGCAACATAGAGTAAGCATTAACTCTGTGAAGTGAATGCACATATTAGAGAGCAGATTCTTGGAATGCTTCTTCCTCGATTTTATTTCAGTTTATTTCACTCTTTGCCATACTCCTCAATGCATTCCAAAATATCACTTTTTCGTTTTCACAGGAACAGTGTTCAAACTCTGCCTTGTGAGAAAGGAGGTATAATTCCCTGAGTGGAATGCATACATCACAAAGTAGTTTTTCAGAAAGCTTCCATCCAGCTTTTATCTGAAGATATCTCTTCTTTCACCATAAGCCTGAATGTGCTCTCAAATGTCCCTTCTCGGGTCCATGCATGAAAGTGTTTCCAAACAGCACAATAAAAGAAACTTTCTAACTGTGTGAGAATAATAAATATATGTAACACAAAGCAGTTTCACAAGAATATTCTTTCCACTTTTTTTCTGAGGATATTTCCTTCTTCACCAGAGCCATCCATATACTCTCGAATGTCTCTTGGTAGCTTTTTCTCCGAAAGGGATTCCAGAATCCTCTAGGAGAAGAAAAGTACATTTCTGTGAGTGGAATGCACATGTCACAAAGCAGCTCCTCAGAAAGATTTTCCAGTTTCTGTCTGAAGACGTTTCCTTTCACACCATGCATCTCAAAGTGCTCCTGAATATCCCTTCTCAGACTAAACAAAAACAGTGTTATGACACTGCTCAATGAAAAGAGAACTTAACTGTGTGAGCGGAATTCACGTGCCACAGAGCAGTTTCACAGAAAATTTCCTTCTGGTTTCTCTCTGAGGTTTTTTCATTTCCAGGATATTCTAAAGAGCATTTCCAAAGGTAATTTCTCAGATTCCACAGAAACAGTGATTTGAATCTGCTCAATCCAAAGAATGATTTAACTCTATGAGATAAATACAAACATCACAAAAGAGTTGCGCAGAAAGGTTATCTCCAATTTTCGACGGAAGACATTTCCTTGCTCGACACATGCCTGCGGTTACCACTTAGTATCCATTCACAGAAACCTCAAATATCAACTTTCAATCAGGGAAATGTACAATAACCTTTAACGCTGTGAAAAGCATGGACATGACAGAGAGCAGTTTCTTCGAGTCCCGCTTTCTGTTTTCTATTAGATGACATTTCACTTTTTGCCATAGTCTTCAATGTGCTCTGAATATCATTCTTTTGGTTTTACAGGAACAATGTTCAAAATGTGCCTTATCAGAAGAAACTTAAAATTTCCTGATTGGAATGCTCACATCACCAAGCAGTTTTACAGAAATCTTCTCTCCAGCTTATATGTGACTATATTTTCTCTTTCATCACAGATCCGAATGTGATCCGAAATATCCCTTCACAGATCCATCCACGAGGGAGTTTCCAAGCTGTGTAATGTAAAGAAAGCTTCATCTATGTGAGATGAATAAACATGGCAGAAAGCAGATTCACAGAAAGCTTCTTTCCAGTTTTTATCAGAAGATATTTCCTTTTTCACGATTGTCGTGAATGTGCTTGCGAAGGTCCCTTCGTGGATCCGTCCATGAGAGTTTCCAAGCTGCGTAATATAAAGAAAGATTTATCTATGTGAGCTGATTACACATATCACAGAGTAGTTTCCTAGAAAGGTTCTTTCCAGTTTTTGTCTGAGGCTATTTCCGTTTTCACCAATGGCATCAACATGCTCCCGAATATCACTTGGTACCTGTTTCTCCAAAAGGGTTTCCCAGCTGCTGTATGAGAAGAGAGGTATAACACTGTGACTGAAATGCACACATCACAAAGGAGTTCCTCAGAACGCTTCTCTCCAGTTTCGTTCTGATCATATATCCTTTTTTACTGTTAGCCTCAAAGTGCTCCCGAATCTCACATCACACGCTAAACATACACAGGGCTAGAAAACTGTTCAATGAAAAGAGAGGCTTATCTGAATGACAAGAATTAAGACGACAATGAGCAGTTTCACAGAAAGCTTCCTTCTGGATTTTACCTGAGGATATTTCTTTCTCCATATTATAAGTGTCGATCCCAAATGTCCTTACTCAGATTCCACAAAAACAGTGATTTCACATTGCTCAATCCAAAGAATGATTTAATTCTAGGAGACGAGTACACACATCCCGAAGATGTTGCTGAGAACACTTCTCTGCATGTTTCATTGGAAGACATTTCCATGCTCACCACAAGCCTCCAGGCATCACTAAATATCCCTTCACGGATTCTTCAAAGACAGAGTTTCGAAACTGGGCAACATAGAGTAAGCCTTAACTCTATGAAGTGAATGCACATATCAGAAACCAGATTCTTGGAACACTTCTTCCTCGATTTTATTTCAGTATATTTCACTTTTCGCCATAGTCCTCAATGCTTTCCGAAATATCCCTTTTTCGGATTCACAGGAAAAGTGTTCAAACACTTGTTTCTGGGAAAAGAGGTATAACTCCCTCAGTGGAATGCGTACATCACAAAGTGGTTTCTCAGAAAGCTTCTATCCAATTTTTATCTGAAGATATCTCTTCTTTCACCGTAGGCCTGAATGTGCTCCTGAACGTCCCATCACGGATCTGTGCATGATGGAGTTTCCAAACTGCGTAAAATAATTAAAGTTTTAACTATGCGAGATGAATGAATATATCTAACACAAAGCAGTTTCACAGAAATCTAATTTCCAGTTGTTGTCCGAGAA
>NW_016810823.1:0-285 GCF_001698545.2 Rhinopithecus bieti
ACTTTAAGTTCTAGGGTACATGTGCACAATGTGCAGGTTTGTTACATAGGTATACATGTGCCATGTTGGTTTGCTGCACCCATCAACTCGTCATTTACATTAGGTATTTCTCCTAATGCTATCCCTCCACCAGCCCGCCACTCCTCAGACAGGCCCCAGTGTGTGATGTTCCCCTCCCTGTGTCCATGTGTTCTCATTGTTCAACTCCCACTTATGAGTGAGAACATGCAGTGTTTGGTTTTCTGTCCCTGTGATAGTTTGCTGAGAATGATGGTTTCCAGCTTC
>NW_016810824.1:0-1159 GCF_001698545.2 Rhinopithecus bieti
AAAACTGGACAGAAACTTTCTGAGAAACTGCTTGGTGATGTGTGCATTCCACTCAGGGTGTTGTTACTTTCTTGTCATAAGGCACAGTTTGAACACTGTTCCTGTAAAACCAAAAGAGTGATATTTGGAGAACATTGAAGACTATGGCAAAATTGAAATATCTTCCAATCAAAACAGAAAGATGCACTTGAAGAAACTGCTCTCTGACATGTCCATTCTTTTCACAGGGGTAAAGCTTACTCTACATTTCCTAGTTTGAAAGTCGGTCTTTTAGGGTTCTGTGAAAAGATAGTAAGTGGCAAACGAAGGACTGTGTCGAGCAAGGAAATGTCTTCCATCGAAAATTGAAGAGAAGCTTTCTACGCAACTCTTTTGTGATGTTTGTACTCATCTCATAGAGTTAAATCATTCTTTGGATTGAGCAGTTTGAAATCGCTGTTTCTGGGGAATCTGAGAAAGGACATTTGGAAATGCTGTTTAGGATATCCTGAAAAGAAATAACCTCAGAGAGAAACCAGAAGGAAGCTTTCTGTGAAACTGCTCTGTGTCACGTGAATTCCGCTCACAGAGTTAAGCTTCTCTTTTCATTGAGCAGTATGATAACACTATTTTTGTTTAGTCTGTGAAGGGATATTCAGGAGCGCTTTGAGGCTTACAGTGAGAAAGGAAACATCTTCAGATAGAAACCAGAGAGAAGCTTTCTGAGGAGCTGCTTTGTGACGTGTGCATTGCACTCACAGAACTATACCTTTCTTTACCTAGAGGATTCCAGAATCGCTTTTGGAGAAAAAGCTACCAAGTTACATTCGGAAGTATGGGAACGGTTATGGTGAAAATGGAAATATCCTAAGACAAAAACTGGAAAGAAGATTTTTGTGAAACTGCTTTGTGTTATATATATATTTATTCATCTCACGTAGTTCACACTTTTCTTATATTACGCAGTTAGGCAACTCCGTCATGCATGGATCCATGAAGGGACATTCAGGAGCACATTCAGGTCTATGGTGAAAGAGGAGATATCTTCAGGATATCTGCTGAAGTTTTCTGAGAAAATACTTTGTGATATATGCATTCCACTCAGGGAGTTATAGTTTTTTTCTCACAAGGCAGTGTGTGAACACTGTTCCTGTGAAACTGAAAAGTGATATTTTGGAGT
>NW_016810825.1:0-1158 GCF_001698545.2 Rhinopithecus bieti
AGAGCATTTTTATATTAAATATCATAGTTATCATACAATATATCTCTTCTCAGATTAATACAATAGGACATATCCCCACCAAAAATATACATAATTGGAATCAAATTGTATTGAAAATACCCCTCCTATTAAAATATCCTTTCTGTTAAACTTTTAATAAAGGTCAACTGGATAATGAGGCAAATATAATTATAGTGGAGCCACTGAATTAATAATATTTCAATTCTAAAAATAATAATTAGAGGAAAATTTAATGTAAGGCTTGTTATTAGAAAGAATTCTTATTTGGGAACTGTAATACACACATTTAAAAAAAGATTTAAAAACATGAAATGACTGACAGAGTAATTATGAAAAATGTAGTTAGATTTGAATGCATACATTATACTGCAGGTGCAAATGTCAGAGAGCACTGGAATTATTAAAATGACATTCCTTTTTGAAGTTAGTAAAGAAAGGCTCTTGAACTTGACAAAAATGTTTGTCAACATACAAAAAAATAGTACAGAACTGTAAAGTACAACTACATTCTTCTCTTTTCAAACAAGTATGGTTTCAATATGTTTGGCATATTCAACAATAGTACTATACTTTGCTCGTCTCACCCACAGTATCAATCACTTCAAGGTTTACTTTGAAACTATACTCAGATGATAGCAGAGACTGGTTAATATCCATGCAACAATAGTAACCTCTTTCCCTTTAGCCATACAAAGCATGATGATTTTAGAGGAGAGAAAAATGGTAGAGTATTCTAACCAACCAATTTGCATATTCTCCTTGCAAAAGTAAAACATTTTCAGTATACAATATTTTGTGCTTATTGTGTTAATCTTGAATTTCAGGGGAAGAATTGCTTGTTTTAATGCTATACCTAAGAGAGCCTGTGCTCAGTTTTTTCCTGGTCAAAGCTTTTGCTGATATTTGTTGGTGATGTTGCTGTTGTCCCTTTGTTCTGGGCCTTTTGTTAATTCGCAAGATTTTGCCCTCCACAGAATAACCTTTTAATTGATACCAATATCTTAGATTAAGCTCATTTCATAGGTCAAAGTAACATTTGTAATCCATTCTTAGGCATTGTATTTCATATGCATTTTTAAACAACTAATTGGATTTTAAAATTGAGTTAAATTGAAGAGACAGGCACTAGGAAATTCT
>NW_016810826.1:0-1162 GCF_001698545.2 Rhinopithecus bieti
GAGAATGATACTCGCTGATTTCTGGATTAGTGGTTACCTCTGGGGAAAGAAAGGAAAAGGAAATATATCCGCATCATTCAGTTTCTTTACAAAAAGAGATCAGAAGCAAGTATGGCAAAATGTTAACATCTGTTTTATCTTGGGGCTGCATAGGTGTCTGCTATATTACATTTAGTTTGAATGTTTGAAATGCTTTATAATTAAAAGTAACATTTTAAGAAACAAATGAATAAATGCATGCAAGAATATTGAAGCCAACAAACAAAAACTGGAATAAGAGCATAAAAAGTTGAAAAGTCACAGAGGCCAATGTTTCTGGAGAAGTGTGGAGAGCTAGGGAAGAGGGATGGAGATTAAGAGGGGTTTCGGGCCTTCTGGGTGTCCTGTAAGAAAGGAGGGAGCAGGTGCGGGAATTTCCCCAGCTTTCTGCCATTTTGTAGTTTCCTGGATTACTGTTTTTCTCACTTCTTATCTGCTTCTCCTTAGTGATTAGTTATACAAACCTTATTGTGCTTTTCAAAATACAACTTTCGATTCTCAAATCCAATTTGAGAAACTAGTTAAAGCTGCAGGTGCCTCTGCACAAGAAGAATGTATGCGCCCACTTCGCAGGTGAAGATTTACATAATGAGACTAGAGGAAAGAATGTTCCACCTGGCCCCAGGAATCACAGAATTTCACAGGCTGTGAGTCACTTCCTTTCACTTTCATTTGATTTCTCTCTTGGCAGGTATACAAAAAACAAAACAAAACAAAACAAAACAACCCTGAGGGGCCAGGCTTTCCCAGCCAATTTCCCCCCCCTAGCGAAGGGTAAGGGGAGAATATAGAAGGTGTCAATTTCTCCCCTTTCCGGGCCAAACACTGCCTGGAATTCCCTTTTTTCTTCCACTAAGGGCTTCTTGTCAGCCCCAAAGTCCCACTCTCACCCTGGACTCTAGTGTTGAGCTGGGAACTACAGCAGCACATTGCCACCTCAGCCTCTTTACTACAATCACAGAATTGGAGAGAGAAGGAAAATTCTAGTGGGACAAGAGACATGTTTCCCAGATGGTCCAGTTGTTTGACAGATGCTGAAAACTTCAATGAGCACCTTTCTCCCTATGGGATGCATATGTTCATGAACTACACATCCTGCTGGTCTTGAAAGCTTCTAAAGAAG
>NW_016810827.1:0-652 GCF_001698545.2 Rhinopithecus bieti
GAATTCACACTTTACACAGCAGTTTCTCAGAAAACTTCTTTCTAGTTTTTATCTGAAGGTATTTCCTTTTTCACTATAGGCCTCAATGTACTCCCAAATATCGCTTTGCAAGTTCCATGAAAACAGTGTTAGCAAACTCCTCCATGAAAAGAAAGTTGTAAATCTGTGAGATGAATCCACACATCACAAAGCAGTTTCTCAGAAGTCTTCTTTCTAGTTTTTATCTGAGTTTTTCCTTTGTCACCATAGACTTAAATGCAATCCCAAATATCCTTTTTCTGATTCACCAAAAACATGCTACCAAACTGTTCCATGAAAAGAAAGGTGTAACTCTTTGAGACGAATTTAGAAATCACCAAGCAGACTCTCAGAAAGCTTTCAAGATTTTGTCTGAGGATATTTCCTTTCTCACCATCAGCTTCAATGTGCTTCAAAATATGCCACTCCAGATTCCAAGAAATCAGTGTTAGCAAACTACTCAAGGAAAAGAACAATGTAACTTCGTGAGGTGAATTCACACATCTCAAAGCAGTTTCTCAGAAAGCTTCTTTCTACTTTTTCTCTGATTATATTTCCTTTTTCACCATAGGCCTCAATGTGCTCCAAAATATCCCTCTGCAGATTCCACGAAAAGAGTGTTAGCAAACTGATC
>NW_016810828.1:0-41997 GCF_001698545.2 Rhinopithecus bieti
AAATATATATGAATGTAGGAATCCTTGTCTTCTTCCTGATATTAGTTAGAATGGATGCATTGTTTTTACAATGAGAAAAAAATAAACATGTAAAAGATGAGAAGCTGACATTTTATATTTTGGACAATTTGTTGGTATTTCATTATTTTTTATTTGTTGGCATTTTACATTTTTTTTCTCAGTAATAAAATATGTTGTTCCTAATAATGCTCTATTTTGGAACATTTAGAGAAGGCATTTTTCAATTTGAGAGAAGTTGGATCACATTTGTGAGCGCCAGTGAAGGGCCCATGGAGGTTTGTGGATTGCTTGAGCCCACAAGTTCAAGAGCAGCCTGGGCAAAATGGCAAGATCCCATTGTTGTGCCCGAAGTCGCGAGACCCCAGTAGGTGACCACCAGAGTCCAGAGTCAAAGCCAAATAGCCGGGGTCGCTTTATTACGAGTTCGAACCCGGACCTCTCCGCTTTATACAATGGCAGGTAAAGAGAGAGGCCCTGGCTGCTGTTTTAGGGTTTCTTTTATAGCGAGGTACAAACAAGTCACAGAGAAACAGTAGTTACACAGAGAAACAGTAGTTCCTATTTGGGTAGGAATGCAAAATTTTCTACAAATTAATCTGTATATTCAGATGTAGCAGAAAGGTTTTGAAATGACAAAGTGTTAACATTTATCTGGTAACATCATCACTTCAAAACATCCAAGAAATTATGGAAAAAAATTATAAATATTAAATGGGAGTGAGAAGCTACAAGAGTAATAGAGTTTGATGCTAGAATAGAACAAAGAGATCAATAGAGTAGAAAATTCAGAAATAGACTCAAATACACATGGAGAATTTAATGTACATTTAAAGATTTGTTGCAAATTAGTATCTGTGAGTAATACTCTGATTCATTCATTTTCACAGGTTTATAATATTTAATTTTATGGCTACACCATATTAAACCACTTTTGTGCATATGGACATTTAGATTTCTTCTATTTTTAAATAATGCTTTTAAAAAATCATCAAACTTGTCTCATAATACATAAATGGAGCTTAATAAGTGATGTTCCTAGAAATGGAATTGCTGTGTCATACGGTGCATTCCTATGTACCATAGGGTATGAAAAATTTAAATGCATTGGATATTGTCAAATTACATCCTCATATTGCTTTTCAAAATTTATTACATGCAAATAAAAATCACACTGACCAAAACTGTATATATAAAATATCAAAATTAAAGATGACACACAAGTAAACATGTTTATGGCAAAATGGGGATGATGTTTTAAACTGTAAGTGAAAACTCAGAACCCATCAAAGAATAGTGCATGTAATTAAATTTACATTACTAATAATAGAATAAATTAAAAACCAGATATTATTTGCAGCATAGAAGTCTAATTGACTATTCTAATAACTTATGAATAAAAAAGAAAATGCAATAAAATTGGTAAAAGAACAGAACTACCATTCAACCCAGAAATTCTGTCACTCGGTATATACCCAAAGAAATATAAATTCGTCTACCGTAAAGACACATGCACTCATGTGTTCATTGAACACTATTCACTATAGCAAAGACATGGAAGCAACCTAAATACCCATCAGCAATAAACTAGATAAAGAAAATGTGGTACATGCACACCACCATGAGACACTATGCAGCCATAAGAAGAAAACAAGATCTCATCCTTTGCAGGAACAAGGATGGAGCTGGAGACCATTATCCTAAGCAAACTAACACAGGAAGAGAAAACCAAATACCACATGTTCTCACTTGTAAGTGGGAACTAAATAATGAGAACACATGGACAGAAAGGGAGGAACAAGAGACACTGGGGCCTACTTGAGGGAGAAGGGTGGGAGAAGAGGCAGAATCAGAAAAAATCACTATCAAGCAGTATGCTGGGTGATGAAATAATTTATACCCCACACCTCTGTGATACAAGTTTACCTATATAACAAACCTACCCATGTAGCCCTGAACCTAAAATGAAAGTTTAAAAAAATCGTAAAGTTTAAAAAATCGTAAAAGAACATAAAAGGCAATCTATGTAAAATGAAATCATTCAACAGATACCCATAAAATGGGCAACTCTCTGCAAAATTAATTAAAACAACAGATACCATTTTCATCTGTTAGGTTGGCAAAGGGTAAAAGTTGAATCGTAGACACTGTTGGTGACGAAAATGGTAAAAGATTCTCATGACTTGTTTCTAATGAGATTAAGAACTTGTATTTATCAAATGTTTATTATGTGATAAGCAGGGTCCAAAGTACATTATTATGTGAATGTCTTATATAATCATAACAGACCCCTGAGGTAATTATTATTGCCACTTTACCAATGAGGAAAATGAGGCATAGAAAAGTAACTTTTCTATCAGATAGGATGAGAAAGAGCCAGGATCTGTAATGGAGCTATCAAATCTATGCTTTCAGTATATGTGTAAACATATTTGTGAGTATATATGCATATAATATATAAAACATATATTCTTGCATATACCTATTTTCATATATATCATATATTTATATGCAAATATATGTATTTATAACATGTATATATATCAAATATATTGTGTAAATACATTCATGCACAATCTCTCATGTGTTATTTAGTGCTCAGAGCCATACACAATAACTTGTTGACTTTTGTAACCTCTGTAGATTGGGATTAGAGTGTTTAGAATGGAGAAAAAGACTGTTATTAACATTTTACTACTTATAATAGGCATGTTGTATTACTTTTTTTTTTTTTTTTTTTTTTTTTTGAGATGGAGTCTCGCTCTGTAGCCCAAGCTGGAGTTCAGTGGCCGGATCTCAGCTCACTGCAAGCTCTGTCTCCCGGGTTTACTCCATTCTCCTGCCTCAGCCTCCCGAGTAGCTGGGACTACAGGCGCCTGCCACCTCGCCCGGCTAGTTTTTGGTATTTTTTAGTAGAAGAGACGGGGTTTCACCGGGTTAGCCAGGATGGTCTCGATCTCCTGTCCTTGTGATACGGCCCGTCTGTCGCCTCCCAAAGTGCTGGGGATTACAGGCTTTGAGCCAGGGCCCGGCTGGCATGGTATTACTTTTCTAAAAGTTATTTTATTTACAAAAGCTGATGCATTTAATAACATAATACAGGAGGATATATGGCTGGAAAACATAATTCCTAAATAGGAATTTGTTACCAAAGACCATTATTTTTTACATTTTAATGGATATCTCATATATTGAACAAAATTTAACAATTTAAACATAGATATATCTTTAAAGCTATATGCATATATTCTATATATATTTATTCTACTATATCTAAACATATGTATATATGCTACCTATGGGACATTTCTAATGTGAATATGATTTATATATAAATATATCACATTTGTATATAAATTTTACAGTTACTGCTTTCATGATCTATCCTAATTTATTTAATCATCGAGTGAATTTAGTGGACATTCAGGTTGTTGAAATTCCCTTTCCAATAGTTAGCTATTCACCGTCTACACACATATAAACAATACAGAGTAATGATCAGCTACACATAAATAAGATAACAAATGAAAGGGGAACACCTCTACAAATAGACAAAAGTAATTAAAAAATGAGAAAGTTATAACCAATTATCCCCCACAGGTTACTAATTTCAGTTGTTAGAAAATATGCCTTGGAACCAGCAGGGTGTAAACTGACCCTCTTATCCTATCAGTTCCCCAAAGCCAGATTTCCCTTTGGGGATTTCCCTTTGGGGGAGGGAAGAGAGAGGAAGGAGGAAAGAATGGAATAAAAAAGAAAGAATCAAAAAATGGGCAAGCAGAAAGAAAAACTCGTATAAACTTAAATTGTAAAGGTACTTTTTCACAATTTTCATGAACATATTGCTTCACCTCAAAATGCAATGGAAATTTCTTTTTTTTTTTTTTTTTTTTTTTTTTTTTTTTTTTATTATACTTTAAGTTCTAGGGTACATGTGCATAACGTGCAGGTTTGTTACATATGTATACTTATGCCATGTTGGTGTGCTGCACCCATCAACTCGTCAGCACCCATCAATTCATCATTTATATCATGTATAACTCCCCAATGCAAGCCCTCCCTCCTCCCCCCTCCCCATGATAGGCCCCAGTGCGTGATGTTCCCCTTCCCGAGTCCAAGTGATCTCATTGTTCAGTTCCCACCTATGAGTGAGAACATGCGGTGTTTGGTTTTCTGTTCTTGTGATAGTTTGCTAAGAATGATGGTTTCCAGCTGCATCCATGTCCCTACAAAGGACGCAAACTCATCCTTTTTTATGGCTGCATAGAATAGAACTGGAACTAATTTCCTCTTCTCTCCTTTCAAAGTTCAGGAAGAAGATGGAGGGGCATCCAGTATTACCTGGAGTTCAGTATTAAGCTTAGTGAAGCTTTTTCTATAGTGCCTTTACAGAGTTCAGCAGCCTACTCAGAAAAAAAATCTCTAGTTTCATAAACTCCTTAAGTTTAGGACTAGTGGAAGCACTAAGAAGAAGCACTGTTTTCTTTTTTCTCCCACAAAATAATCAGAGCGTCACTCTTTAGAACCTTATCCAGGAGAACCCCAGATAACCCAAGGCCTTTTATCTTCGTCCTATCCTAATACTGCTCTAGATTTCTATCACAAATAGGAAATAGAATACAGAAATTTTGGATATGCTTCGGGGAACTGATAGGACTAAGAGGGTCATTTTCACCTTGCTGGTTCCAAGGCCATATTTTCTAACAACTGAAATTAACACATGGGAAATTTTGGGTTTTTCCACAAAGCCGTATTTGGGGCAAGTCAAAGAACACCATTTAAATTATCTCAGCAACTTTATAATCTTACTTTTCAAATTCTGATTGATTTTTACAGAGTTATGAGGTCCACAAGAATCAGGAAACATGAGTTCTGTAAAAACAGACACTACCACATCTCTCTGGACATTAATTTTCTCTTATTCAGATGATAGAAAGCCCTGTCATAGACTAAAATATGTGTTATTGTTACTGCATTAGCAAAACACGTGTCGAAGAGACATTCCGATTATCTTTGGGAGAAAGAATAACCGTAAGACACAAAAAGATCAAATACTAAGAAGAGACTTGTGTGAGTTTTATTTTAATAACAGAGGTACTAGATTGTTTGAACTGATTTTCTCATTGCAGACAATTTAAAAAGTAGACCAATAGCATCTCCTTGAAGACATCTGAGCACTTTCACATGGTAGTGAGGAATTGCTTACTTTAGATGGGGGCCTGACTTCCCTTTGAGAGCATTTGCTAGTTTTGAAAGAGGCAATTTAAACAGTGGAACTGTGATTATGAAGAGTACTGAGAGGCCTTCTGGGGTACAGAAAATATTACATTATATTGAACTCTGTCATGATACATGAATGTTTGAAATAGAATAATTCATTAATATATATATGTATGTTTTATGCATTTTTCCTCTTTGTGTATAGTGTAAAATAAAATATATTTTTAGAAAATTCTCTGGTATTTCTTTGATAAGAACCTCTTCAAGGCAATTAAGTTCCATGGGAGAGAGAATAGGAAATAATTAGCTTCTGTGTTAAGCTGAGAAACTGAGAAAATGCCAAGTGAGCTACCAGCCAATCTCCCTCCTCCAAACTTTGGGGGTCATGAATATTGAGTTCTTCAAAAGGTAATTTTGTTTTTTTTTTTATTTTTTGAAAAAGAAGATGACAGTTTAGCATCAATTATTTAAAAGAAGAGATAGTGGAACTCTAAAGGGGGAACTTGAAAGAAGGGAAACGAGGGTTGAATTCAATAGTGCAGTAGGAAAACCATAGTTAACACCACTTTATTATATACTTCAAAATAGGTAGAAGAGATCTGTAATGTTTCCATCAAAAAGAAAAGATAAATGTTTTAAGTGATGAAAATCCTCATTACCCTGATTTTATCATTACACATTGTATACAGGTGTTAAATATTATTTGTACCCCCAAAATATGTACAACTATTGTAAACCAATAAAAAATGTAAATAAATACAAGATAATTTTGTCTTTTCATTTGTCCTAAGAAAGAAGATATTTTGCCATCAGGTATGCAAGAGTAGAGGTAGCGGAACCCTAAAGGGAGAAGTTAGGAAAAAGGAAACTAGGCTGGATTTTGCATCTGCAGAGGAATAATGCCTGAACTCTCATCACCATTCTGTTTCTACATCAGATTGAGCTAGGCCAGAAATTGCCAAAATGGGCACTGTGCCCTACTCCAGCTCCTGGAATAGAAGATCCAGCCAGCACCAATCTAGATGCAGACTGCTTTGGCCAGTTGCCAATCTGTTATTATTCCACAATCTCTGTGCCTGGTCATCTGGGCCACCTTCTGAGAGGAGGCCTCATTCATTCCGAATTCCAGAACTGCCTTTTGTTAGTTCTCCTAGCTATTATGGATGGAGACTTGAGTTTTAAACTCTGAAGATAGACAATACATCCTGATGGATCCTAAGTTGGGGATTTGCAGGTGAAAGGAGATGAAAGAGGACTGGAGATCCCTAGGGATGAACTAGCTGCTGTCCAAGTTCTCTTATTTTTTATAACTTGATGATTCTGGCTGCTTCCTATCACCTTTCCTTATCATCACTTCTTTTTCTTCTCAATGTTTTTTAACCTTGTGTGAGGTTAAAGTTGGAGATACTCAAAACTGGTTGTGCTGATTCATTAACATAGATTTGGGATTTTACCACACTTCAGTTTTTTACTCTAAAGGTTAGGGACCTCTTGCCAGAAGTACTCAGAAGGCCAACTTCATCCTTGTGAAGTCAATTTAACAAGCTCACTTAGTTCCTCAATCAAATGATCTATTTTCATGTGCTAAACTTTCAAAATAAGAAAACTTACTGAACTGTAATGACCAGAGATGGATTATTTGTGGTTTTGGTTAATTGAAGGTTAATCTTAAAAGTAACACATATTTTGGGGACTAGCAAGCATTCCATAATATTTGCTGCTGCAAGTAATTCTAAATTATCCAACTTTCTTGCCTTGATCAGGATTATACTCTGAATTGCATTGGTCTTTGATGATTAATGGTAACTTTATGAGTCAATCTGAGTTTAATGGTAACTGTGTAGTTATGGAAAATGAAGTTCAGCAAATATTCATCTTGAACCTGGTATGGCTCAAGCACTATGCTAGGCATTGTCACAATGATAAGCAATGCAAAGCTCCTTTCCTTACTGAAGGAGGGAAACATATATAAAATTAACAATAAAATGAAGTGGTAAGCATCTGCTATAATAGCTATGTGAAGAAATTGTTAAGAAAACCTAAAGAAAGGGGATATTGAGCCTTACTCTATGTAGCTGTGCAGAAGTCATGGATCAGCCTCAAAGTTGGTTTCAATACATATTTATTAAAAGGGAAACTGATATTCTGTTTGAATGAATACTAACTATGAGACAACCATATTTTAATTAAAGGAGCACTGAATTAAGAGTCAAAACAACAGGAGCTGAGGTATTTAGTTATATGCCTTGGGGATAAATCACTTAATTTTCCTGATGCTCAATTTTCTCTTGAGGAAACAAATAATAATGTGTAATGACCCAGAATTGCTGTTAAAATAAGATTTAATAATGTTACTTGAAGCAATCTAGTAAATTAAAATAAACCCTGAAATATAAGTTGCTGTTTCATAAGTTTTAAGAAAGTATCTAATATCGAAGTCCTCTATCACATTCCTTTGGTTACTAAAATCCAGGTTAGAATTTAAAATTTCCTACTTGAGATTCTAATCTGAAAGAATCTGGCTTATCAAATTCTTATATGTGAAATCAGAGCTATTAACTTCTAATTTATCGATAACATTTCTGTGGTTTTAAGCTGAACTCTTCTTTTTTGAAGGGGGTACATCTTCAGTTTCAACTGAAATATTCAGACAATACCAAGTTATTATGTTTTCCATCTTCTCTCAGTTCATGTACCAAAGCTTCTATCATTGATCAATTAACATAAAGACTCTAATTTGTTCCTGCCTTCCATATCCATGCCTTTAGAAGTGCCCCACCTCTTCCATTTATTCTGAGTATGACATGGAACTTGCTTTGGCCAATGAAGGGTACACTTGAAAGTCTCTTGTACATTATGGTTTGCCCTCTTTTCGGCAATTGGAACTCTGTGACCACCTTGTGAACAAGCCTGTACTGGTCTAATGAAAGACAAAAGAACCTACGAAGACAGACCAATCATCCCAACCATCTTAACTGATGTCATTGAAAAGCAGTGAACTTGTTGAGCATATTTCTATTAAAAAGTCCAGCAGAAATTAGATGTGCCCAGTCGAGACTATAAGAACTGCCCAGGTGAGCCCACTCCTAATCGCCAACCTGCAGAATCATAAACTAAATAAATATTTGTCACTTTAAGCCACTATGTTTTGGATTTTTTGTTAGCCAGCAATTCCATAATTTCGCAGCTACTAATAGGAAGCAAAGAAATCCATTTTGAGTTACACTTCAGATCTCTTAATGGTCAGAAGGCATCTTAAGGATGGAAGAAGGAAGGAAGTAATTAGTATGCATAATTCCTGAACTGAATAAATAAAGCTTAGCAGATTATAAGTTTTTATTTTCCTTGTCTTTACATTAGCCTTCAGGCTGCCTTACCAAATTATGTTTTGCTCGGTTGATCTGTAGTTAGAGAAAGGAAATGAGCACTAGAATAAGCAAAGGATGCCAGCAGAGGAAGACACTTTGAAGTCTGTTCCTGGAGTACAACTTCTTTTGTCTTCGAACATTACTATAGTTTGATCACCATCTAGATGAAAGCTAGTGTCACATATTCAAAGTTAACGTGTTAATCCCTGAGATAAACAACTATGTGGGAACCAAATTTCAAAGGAAACTGGTACATTGATTGAATTGCCTTACCACCCTGTGTTTCTTTTCCAGCCCTCATAAGTGAAATCTATCTAAAGAGAGATGTTTAACAACAACAAAGGAAGAATGAAGGGGAAAAGTCATTATATTTTAAAAAATAGCAAACATTTATATATGTGAAATAGTACTCCTTAAACACTTTAAATTGACTGATTATATTTATGAATAAAGTGTTGTTTTTGTTTTGCAAATTGCACAGTGATTAAGGACGTAAAATTTGCTAGGGTGAGCAAGCAGCAGGTCAAAGCTTTCTTCTAATTGTCATTGTTTTGTTTTATTCCCTGAGTCCTCTTGTTTCTTATCTAATCTATTTGTCTTTTGAATTTATGTAAATTCCTCTAGGATGATAACAAATTGGCTCTATTTCTAGAATAATCTTTCCCCTTGTTCTTTTATCTTTTTTACCTGTGGGCCCCTTTAAAATTCTTTAATTCTAGAGAGATATTATGAAATCCATTTCAGATGGCTGAATCTGATATACTTTCTGGCACTTCTTCAGGTTAATGTTAAACACAATAACACAATAACAGTAAAAATAATTTAAAAGCATTAATTCCAAACTGAAAACTTAAAAATGTTTAGAATTATAATTTTATGTAATAATATATAATTAAAATTTTAAATAAAATGAATATATAAAAAATAACTAATTCTTCTTAATGTGAGTGTTATTGTAGAAAATTTACAGATTTCTTGAAGGAATATTTTATTTATCTAAACTTATTTCCATTTGTATAATTAAATGAAACCATAGATGTACTAGATCATATCTAATTGCCATCTTGTAATAGGTGTGCAAATGTGAATGTCTGTATATGAAACTGCAGGCACTCACATTACTATCAATAGATAAAAGAACACGTGGCAGGGTGTGGTGACTCATGCCTGTAATCCCAAAGCTCTGGGAGACCAATTGGGGGAATCACTTGAACCCAAGAGTTTGAGATCAGCCTAGGCAACAAAGTGAGTCCTGGTCTCTACAAAAAATAAAAAAGTTAGCCAGGCATGGTGGTGCATGCTTGTAGTCCTAGCTACTCGGAAGGCTGAGGTGGGAAGGTCACTTGAGCCCAGAATGTTGAGACTGCAGGGAGCCACTGCACTCCAGTCTCAGAGACAGAGCAAGACTCTGTATTAAAAACAAAACAAAACAAAAAAACCTTATGACACGATATAACTATAAGCTTAGAAAGAAAAGACTAGGAATTTTGTTCACACCAACATAGCAAACAAATATTTACCTATGAAATGTAGAATGTTAGCATATAAATGTTAAAGTTAAAAATAATGTTTATTTCTAGTTACTTATCTTTAGAATATCCAGTATCAACTTACTTGAAACACTGATATTAACTCTTTGAAGAAAGACTCTTGTGAAACAATTACTAGAGTAAACAAACTGAAACACTTCAAAATTATTTTGAAGTTATTATGATCCACAGGCAGTTGCAAACATGGTTAAGAGGCTCTATGTACCTTCCCTTCATTTTACAAATAGTTCCATCTTATATAATTTTACTAATATTAAAAACTAGGAATTTTACATTGGCATGTGTGTGTACAGTACTATGTCATTTTATATGTGTATATTCATGTAATCACCACTACAATCCAGATTCAGAACTGTCCCATCACCAACAACACCTCCCATATGTTCCCCTTTATAATCACACACATGCCCACCTCCCCACCATCCTTAACTGCTGATAATCCCTAATCTCTTTTCCATCTCTGAAATGTTGTCATTTCAAGAATGTTAAATAAAACAAACAATACAATATGAGACCTTTTGAGATCTGTTTGTTTTGTGTGTACCAAGAGTTTATTCCTTTATATGGCTAAGCAGTATTCCATGTTACAGATGGAACAGATGAGTGTTTGTTTAAACACTCACCTATTGAGGGATGTTTGTATTGTTTTCAGTTTGGGGCTATTAATACAGCTGATGTGAACAAACATATATAATTATATCTTTATGCAAGTGTAAATGTGTATTTCTTTGGCATAAATGCCCATGAGTGCAATTGTGCTGGTCACATGGTATTTGCATGTTTAGCTTTGTTATTGTGGTTATTGTCATTTTAATCTGCTTTATTGAAGTATAATTGTATGCCAAAAAGCTACACAGGTTTAATGTATATAATTTTATAAGTTTGGACATATGCAAATATGCATGATACCATCACCACAACCCAAGAAATAAACATATCCATCATTTCCAAAAGTTTCCTTGTGTTTGTATGTATGTGTTTTATTTTTCTGCTGTTTAGTTTTATAAAAAACTTCCAAACTATTTTTCAGAGTGGCTGTTTCATTTAAAAATACCACCAGAAATGTATGAATACTCCATTTCCTCAGCAACTTTCTTACTTTTACTATTGTTACTACTTTTTTAGTTTTAATAAGTGTATAGCAATATCTCATTATAGTTTTAGTTTGCATTTTCCTAATGGCTAGTGATGCTGAACCTTTCTTCATGTGCTAATTTGCCATCCATATATCCCTATAAGTTAATTGTTTCCTCCTGCATTTTGCTCATTTTCTAGATGGATTGTTTTGTTTTTTTAATGTTGAGTTATTAGACTTCTTTATGTATTCTAGATATGAGTCCTTTATCAGATATCTGAATTGCAAATTTTTATCCTAATCTTAAATAGTTTGTCTTTTCATCCTCTCATAAAATCTTTTTCAGAGTGAAAGATTTTAATAATAATGTAGTCCATCTTATTAGCTTTTCCTTGTATAGACTGTGCTTGGATTTTATGTATAAGAACTCTGCCTCATGCCTAGGTGTTTAAGATTTCCTCCTACATTATCTTTTAAAATGTTATACTTTTATATTTTGAGTCTATGATCAATTTTTAGTTAATGTTTGTATAACATGAAGTTTAGATCAAGGTTTGTTTGTTGTTGTTGTTGTTGTTGCCATTAAATATCCAATGACTCCAGCACCATTTGTTGAAAAGAGTATCCTTCCTTCATTGAATGACCTTTGCAACTTTGTCGAAAATCAGTTAACTGTATATGTATGGAGCTATTTCTGGCTTCTCTTTTCTGCTTCATTGATCTACTTCCCTATTGTTCAAACAACACCATAAGATTTTGATAACCAGACTTATTTAATAATGTCTTAAAATTGAATAGAGTGATTTTTATTGGTCTTTTTCAGAATTGTTTTAGCTTTTCTAGTTTCATTGCCCTTTTCAGAGAAGTTTTACAATAATCTGTCTATATCTACAAAATGGCTTCCTGAGATTTTGCCTGCATTACACCTCTATATCAATATAGGGAGAACTGACATTTTAAAATATTGAGTTTTAATCACGAACATGGTAGAGTTATCCATTTATTTAGATAATCATCTTTTATTTCTTTCATTAGTATTTTGTAGTTTTCAGTATGCAAGTGCTATACAGTCCGTTATATCTGCAGGTTTTACATCCACTGATTCAACCAACTGTGGATCAAAAATAATTGAAAAAATAATGCAAAAATAAAATAGAATACAAATATAAAAATACACTATAGCAAGTATTTACATAGCATTAAATTATATGAGGTATTACAAATAATGTAGAGATAGTTAAAAGCATAAAAGCATGTATATAGATTATATGCAAGTATTACATACTTTTATATAAGGGACGTGAGCATTCATGGATTTGGGTATCCACTCAGGAATCCTGGAACTAATACCCCAGGTATAATGAAGTATTACTGTGCTTGTTTTGTTAAATTTACATCTAAGTGTGCATTTCTTGAGATATTATAAATCATATAATTTTAATTTTTCCTTCCAGGTGCTCATTACTAATATTTAACAGTGCAATTGATTTTGTAAGTTGATTTTATATCCTGCAACTCTGCTATAATCATTTATTATTTCTAGAAGTTTTTATTTTTTAAGATTCCTTAGGATTTTCTAAGTCGACTATCATACCAATTTCACAAAGAAATAATTTCATTTCTTTCATTCCAATTTGCATCTCTTTATTCCTTTGTCTTATTGCATTAGTTAGAACTCAGTACTATATTACAGAGCAGTGGTGACAGTACACCTCCTTGCCTTGTTCTTAGTGTCAGCAAGTAAACATTTACTCTTTGATCCTTAAGTATAATGTGTTAGCTGTAGGTATTTGTAAATGTTCTTTTTACAAGTTTGAGAAAATTCCATTCTAGTCATAGTTTTCAAAGAGTTTTTAATCATGAATTGGTACTGAATTTTATAAAATGCTTTTCCTACATAAACTGATAGGATCATGTAACTTTTCTGCCAATCCCTATCTTTTAATTAACGTATTTAGGCCATTCACATTTGATGTAATTATAGATACATTAGGGCTGTCTGTCAGTTTTTTGTTGTTGTTCTGTTTCTTCTTCTTTGCTTTCTTTTTCTAGAAGAGATTGTAGACAATTTGTATCATTGCTTTTTAAAATATTTAATAGAAATCTCCAATAAAACCATCTTGACCTGGTTCTTCTTTTAAAAGATTACTAATTATTGATTTAATTTCTTTTATAAATATAGGCCTATCAAGATTGCCTGTTTTTCCTTATATGAGTTTTAGTAGTTTGTGTCTTGCAGGAATTGGTACATTGTATCTAAATTGTCAAGTTTGTGGTCAGAGTGTTCATAATATTCCTTCATTACCCTTTTAGTATCCATGGGATCAATAGTGATGAGCCCTCTTTATTTCTGATAAGAATTTGCGTGTTCTTTCTCTTTCCCTTGATTAGTCTGACTAGCAGTTTTCCAAATGTATTGATCTTTTTAAAACAGCAGTTTTGGATTTTACTGATAATTGTTATTGTTAGCAAAGCCTCCATTTTCTGATCTAAAAAGTGGAAATAAGCTTCATATTTTTTTATCATGATTTTATAAGAATATGTAAGAAAATAATTTGGTAATTTTAAAATGTAATTTTATATATTGTTTTATTCTAGGTAGCTAAATATCAATATCTTCAAACAAATGTGTCCCACTTTTAGGAAAGTCATTCCAAGATACATAATTGAAAGTTAAAAGCAAACCAAAATATTCATTTGAAAACATGCCTCTAAATAACCAGTGCTTTGTGCAATTTCTTTTCAAAACCGTTTGACAAAACCAAAACAAAAAAAGAAGTTGACTAAATATGAGTAACTCACAGTTGATACTTAATTCTCAATACATATATTAAGTCCCCAGTGTTCCATGGACTTTATTATTTACTGTGGTACTTCCATAGTAAATAATAATTAAAAAAAAAAAAAAGGCCTTTCCTTCCCCAGAGCTCTTGTCTACCGGAAAGTAAGAAAATAAACAGATACATAAGCAAGAAAAAAGCATAATAGTAATTGATATGTAGAGATTAAAATATACTGATATTAGAACATAATTAAGTTGCCACTTTAGACAGGAGACAAGACCATTCTTTAAAGGTATGATATTTATGATGAAATTAAAATGACCAGAAGAAGTCCAACATCTTTGGGAAGAAAGAAAGTTTTGTGGAAACTAACTCAGTTATCTTAGTCTGGGTCCTTCTAGAAGCAGACCCTAAGGAAAGGACTGAGTACAAGTACTCTACCTTGTAGACAATCTCAGGAAACACAAATAGAGAATGGAGAGGTAATGCAGTGAAGGAAAACAAGTCAGTAAAGGTGTTATAACTCAGCAAGTTACTACAGTGGTCAATGGCAACTTAATCCTGCTGTGCACCTCTGGAAGGCAGTGTAAAATACACATCTACCCCACCTGAAGGATAAAGAAGTTAGGTGTATTTATATACTCACTTTGGTCAGTTCTTGATTGAGGGTTATTTCTAAGAGGTATTAATTCCCTACAACTTCCAGACTGCCTCATTTGCAGGCGTAGCAGCCTCCAGTACCCAAAGAAAGATTTTAAGCAAATAAATCCACATGCTGATAATTCGAAGCCCAGCTGGGATGTATACAAATGTAAGTGTCAGAGAGCATGGATGTGACACTGACAGCATCTGCTGAGATGTGCTTGAGGTTGAACTATAGATGGTGAGCAAAGGGAAGACTAGTAAAGGCTAAGTCTAAGACTAAAGAAGAGGTCAAATCCTAAGGAGCCATAGGCCATAAAAAGTATGGATTTTATTTTAAGCACAATGATGAGCTTCTGGGCAATTTTAAAGAGGAAGGTGGCTTAATTGACATATTTGTAAAAGATCACCTTGGTTGCTAGGTAGAAAGCAACAAGTAAGGAGGAGAATAGGAGCAGGGAAATAAATTAATAGGCCATCATAGCAATTATGGCAATACTGATGACACAAACTTGAGCTTGATAATATATTATATGGGACATTAATTCTTAATTCCCCACCCCCTCCACCTATATATACAGGAAACACACTCAGAGATGATGCTTAAAATCTAACCAGTGTCTTCTAATAGGTGTTCTGCAATGTATCTTTAAATCTTAGCAACAGCCATAATTCTAATCCTTTCTCTCCCACTCAAGAAAGCATATGGAGGTGTGTGAGTGAGAGTGATTCTATTATAGGGAAAACCTAGAATCTACTTTAATATTTTTTGCAAAGTATTTTGTCATCAGTCAATTATGACACACTTTACAATTGATTCAGATAAGCTAGTGTTTCTCAACATTATGATTAATCATTGAGAGAAAAATAATGGACCATGTTCTCTCAGCAGCTGATCAGACAGTATATGATTTTTCAGATATAAGGATATCATCAAATATGCATATTTCTAATAAGGCCACATAATCACAATCAACATGAATTCTTCTTCTACCTGACTTACAGAAAGATTTTGATGCATTAATCAGGGTTCCAGAAAATAAAAAAGACTGAGGAATAATTGACTTATCAAGAAATATTAAAAAGAAATAAAAATGGTTACATTAGCCATATGATGTCTGGAGTAGAATGAGAGTATTACTCTACAAATATTTGAAGCACCTAAACACTTAGCAAAATATGATTTTGACTTAAAAGGTAGTAGATAACAATTGAAATACAGCCAAGAATAATATTCCTTGTATATATGGAACAAATATCTGTAAGTGTTGTCATGAAACACAGCACATTAGAGCAAAAGAAAACTTAGAGTTAAGCCCAACCAAACTTTTGTGTTTCATGAAGAGGATGTGAATTTCCAGAAAGAACAAGCAAGAGGCACAGGGATTCAGTTACATAGAGGAGAGAATAGATACTTTTTAAATCATGTAAAATTAGATCAAGGTGGTTTTTTCCACTTTATTCCTGTTGAATTGCTGATAACAATTTTCTAAATGTTGTATGGTATCTACCAGCACAAAAAGGTGCTTGTAAGGACATTTCTTTGAAGAAATATCACAGATGAGCAATAAAGTATTCATGTTGGTATCTATAATTCCCAATCTCTATTGCAGAAAAATATGTATTGTTAACTTTTGCATTCAGAATCAGATAATTGGCATAAAAGTCACAAAAACCCTAAGCAAAACATTATATACACACTAGTAGCTTCCTACAATTTTGTAAAAAAGACGAGTGAATGAGAGGACTAGGGAACTTCCAGTTACCAACGTAAATAGCAAGAGAAATAATGTCTGTGTTTTGTTTTGCATATAATTCTGCTGTTACTAAGGTAGGAGGCAGGACTTGACTCTGGAGGTGGGGACTCGAACTCAAGACCAGACTGAAGACTAGCTGAAACAGGGAAGAGGCAAAAGTTACCTCTCCCTAAGACATGCTCACCAGTGTCATTTCAGTTTACCATTGCCATTACCATTACCATTACCAATTTGTAAAAGATTTTACAAATCTTTTACATTGCCACACCCAGAAGTTACTGCCCCTTTCCATGGCAGTGACACAATGGCCAAGAAAATACTACCCTTTTTCTAGAAATTTCTACATAATCTGCTCCTTTGCATGTAGTCAAAAGTGGGTATAAATATGACTACAAGACTGCTCCTGAGCTGCGACTCTGGACACACTACCTATGAATTAGCTCTGCTCCACAAGGAGCACTCCCTCTGCTGCTGCACATTGCTGCTTCAATCAAAATTCCTGTCTAACACTACCAGCTTGCCCTTGAATTCTTTCCTGGATAAAGCAAAGAACCCTCCCATGCTAAGCCCCAGTATGGGGGCTTGCCTGCCCTACATCATTACCAGGTAAAATTTTGATTGCAAGTACTTTATTAGCAGATTTTTTTGGTAGTTTTATCTCGTAACTCTGGAAATGAGCCTCAACAACCTCTTTCTACTAATGTTGTTCCCCATCTATACATATGGCTGAGGGCCGCACTGTCCCGGGTCCTCTGCTAAATACTGATCTTCTTTTTTTTTAAGTGTGTGAGACCAAGTACCAGGTATATCCAGTACTCTCCAAAATGATTTTAACATTTACCTCTATCTACAAAATAAACTTTCCATGAAATAAGCCCATACCCCCAATTCATGTTGATTATACCAACGTTTGCTAATATATTAACGTAACATACATTATTTAAAAAGATAATAGAAATTTTAGACATTAGATAAAATAAGTACCAATAGAAATTTAACATTATCTTACCACATCCCACTAAAGAATATTACAATCCCCTAAGTAACAAGCTTTTCCTTCTGGTACCAGCTATTAGAAAGAAGTTAGATGAACTGACTTTCCAACTAGCTTGCAAGTTTCTTAGGTGGGGAGGCCTCATGCTATCTTGATCTACTCTGCGTCTCCTAGAAATATCTAGCACAGATGCTTGCACCTTATGAGCACTCAGCTTAATTAATAAAAGATTTTTAAGTACATGCTTACTCCCACTGATAGACAAGAGGGTGAATTGCAGAGAAAAGGCTTTAAACTCTTCAAGGGTTAGGTCATGCCTGGATTCTTAGACAAAAGACATAGAAGTAGATGTGTGAGACCAGGTGACCGAATTATTTCACTTTCAAAACTCTGCAGGTATGTATTGACTTTCTATGATTAAAAATTGCCTTAGCCAGAAAAGTTTCAACCAAACTTAATTTTTAATTTGCATTACCTCCAAAATCCAGGGAATTATATTTTAGAAAACACCATTAGACCCATAGATAAAGACTGCTGTTTAATATGCTATATTCTTTTTACTCTCTTGCTCTCTCAAAAGCAGGGAAGGGGTAATACAGTAAAGACACTTCAATTTAACAATAATTTATAAGGTCTTTCTTCACCAGGAAATAATTTTGTAGCTTATAGATTATTTTTAGCCATATAAATAATTCCTCTTTTTATTAAGGCAGACATTTATTTTAGTCATCTGTGACAAACTATGGGATGTCTACTTCATCAGCCCATAAAAACAGGCTTCTTTGTTCAGTCCTAGAGGCAACAAAGCTGGACAGATCTCTTTCAAGGAGTTAAAATGAAAGCCCAAATCTAACATGCATTGTTCCTGCACTGGTCATTCATCTACATACATGCGGATGCATATATTTTGAGCACTTACTATGTGTCAAACCTTGGGCTACTTTCCAGTTAACTATTAACTTTTGATAATAAGGATATATACAGGGCCGGGCGCGGTGGCTCAAGCCTGTAATCCCAGCACTTTGGGAGGGAGGCCGAGACCGGGGCGGATCACGAGGTCAGGCGAGATCGAGACCATCCTGGCTAACACGGGTGAAAACCCGCGTCTCTTACTAAAACATTACAAAAAACTAGCAGAGCGGAGGTGGCGGGTCTGCCTGTGAGACTCCCAGCCTACTCGGGGGCTGAGCAGAGAGAATGCGCGTAAACCCAGGAGGCGGAGCCTTGCAGTGGAGCTGAGATCCGGCGCACTGCACTCAGCCTGGGCGACAGAGCGAGACTCCATCTCAAAAAAAAAAAAAAAAAAAAAAAAAAAAAAAAAAAAATTTATATATATATATATATGTATAGTAAGTTAGACCTCTAATATAACCTTCTTTCTGTTAGTGCCAGATATATTTCATTTTTGTCTTTGACCATAGAGGAAATCTTGCAGGAATTGCACACTCTTCAGCTAGTGCCCTCTTGGCCAAGAACACATTTAAAAACTGGAGAAACAGCATAGGAGAGTACATTTTAGAAGATTATCAAGTAGAGCCTCAATTTTTGTATATCCTAGACAATCTTGTTTTTTCATCTGTGAATGCAGCTCCTGGGAGGATTTTCTCTCCAGGATCAGCTGGCAGAAGACAGGTCCCTCTATGCAATTAGCTTTTCTCCTCTCTTCATTTATTTCATATCTCAACAATTCTTTCTTATTTTGAGGAATCATTTTTTCCTAAAAACTTATTAGAAAATTATAGGAGCAAACAGTATATTTAAACTCTAACTTATTCACTAAACAAATATTGAGTACACAATGTCATTCTATGAACTGTGCTATGACCTAACCATATGCTGCTGCCCTAAATAGGTACATTCTTATATGGAAGGTATGTATATCACTGCAATTCATGCAACAAGAATGATGTATATTATTTATATATTTCAGAAATATACATTAGTTTTTTCCTTTGTTATAAAGCAGAAAACACTCAAAGTAAAAAACCAAACCAAAACAGAATAACTTCCTAGAACCAAGAAATTAGAGCAAAGTTGCAGCATGTAAGGTCTGTTAGTTTGTACTTCCATAATAAAATACCACGGATTGTGGTATTTTAAACAGGGAAGTGCTGGGAAAGGTGTAGTCTCTGGCCGCGGCTCCACCCACTCAACCTGCGCCCACGGACCTAGGTGAGGACAGGCATTTCTGTTTTCCTGCCCATATGTTGTCTTTCCCAAGACCACCCTGGTAGCAGGTAGGCACACAAGTAGCTGGACATGGAGAGGAACTCACCGGTGCAGGAGCAGACCAATAGACACCGGCAGGCCGGCAGGCCCTCGACCAGCGGATTGATGTGGAGTTTGGCTGGGGCAGTCGAAGGAGAGTCCAGGCCACTAAGTGGTCCGACTTCAGAAAGGAAAACTACCTTCCCACTCCATCTCCCTTCTGGCTCCTCCATCTGCTGAGAACTACTTCTAATCAGTAAAACCTTGCACTCATTCTCCAAGCCCACGTTTGATCCAGTTCTTCCAGTACACCAAGGCAAGAAACCCCAGAATACAGAAAGCCCTCTGTCATTGCGATAAGGCAAAGGGTCTAATTGAGCTAACACAAGCTGCCTACGGACGGAAAAACCAAAAGAGCACACTGTAACACATGCCCACTGGGGCTTCAGGAGCTGTAAACATATACTCCTAGATGCTGCAGTCGAGTCCTGCCTATCCGCCTGCTCCCCCTGGGGATTTGAGTAGCCAGGCACTGAAGAAGTGAGCCACATCCCCACTGCACAGCCTGCTAGGGAGACAAGGGAGCTTTCTCTGTTTCAATAGGATTTTCTCACAGTCCTGGGGACTAGAAGTCTAAAATCGAAGTGTCACTAGGATTGCCTCTCTCCTTGGCTTGCATAGAGATGCCTTCTTGCCGTGTTCTCACATGGTCCTTCCTCTGTGCACACACATTCCTGGTGTCTCTCAATGTTTCCAAATCTCCTTAGGCCAGGCACAGTGGCTCACACCTGTAATCACAGCACTTTGGGAGGCTGATGCGGACAGATCGCTTGAGGCCAGGAGTTTGAAACCAGCCTGGCCAATATGATGAAACCCTGTCTCTACTAAAAATACAAAAATTAGCTGGGCATAGTGGTGCATACCTATAATCCCAGCTACTTGGGAGGCAGAGGCATGAGAATCACTTGAACCTGGGAGGGGGATGATGCAGTGAGTGGAGATCGCACCACGCCACTCCATCCTGGATGACAGAGTGAGACTGTTAAAAAAGAAATCTCTTATAAGGACACTGGTCAGATTGCATTATAGCCCACCCTAATGGCCTCATTTTAACTTAATTATTCCTTTAAGAGTCCTATCTCCAAATATAATCACATGCTAAGGTGCTAGGAAGGTTTTAAAATACAAATTTTGGGGGTGAGGAGCACAATTCATCCCATAACACAAAGTTAATATACAAATGCCTGTTGTTTTCCTAGAGAACAGCAATGAATAATTGGAAAGTGAAATTAAAAACATAATATCATTTACATCACACACCCCAAAACAGAATATATAGATGTAAATGTAACAAAATAAGTGTAAGATCTATATGGGGGCAATTCCAAAACTCTGATAGAAATCAAAGAAAACCTAAATAATGGAGAAATACTCTATGCTTACAGATGGAAGATTCAGTATTGTCAAGATGTGTCAGCCCTTTCCCACCAGATCTAGATTCTACATAACATTAATTTTTAAAACCCAGTATGTTATTTTGTAGATGCTGACAAACTATTGTTGACCCTTGAGCAACACAGCGGTTAGGGCACTACCCACCTACATACCTGAAAATCCATGTATAATTTTTGATTCTCCCAACATTCATTCATTCATTTCTTTCCTTCTTTAGACAGAATCTCCCTCTGTCCCCAGGCTAGAATGCAGTGGTACTATCTTGGCTCACTGCAACCTCTGTCCCCCTCAGTTCAAGCAACTCTCGTGCCTCAACTTCCTGAGATCCTGGGACTACAGGCACATGCCACCATGCCTGGCTAATTTTTTTAAATTTTAGTAGAATGGGTTTCACCATGTTGGCCAGACTGGTCTCGAACTCCTGGTCTCAAGTTATCCGCCTGCCTCAGTATCCCAAAGTACTGGGATTATAGGTGTGAGCCACCATGTCCAGCCTGATTCTCCCAAAATTTAACTACTAGTAGCCTACTATTGACCAGAGGAACCTTACCAATAACATAAATAGTGAATTAGCACATATTTTGTATGTTACTATATGCTGCGTTTTTACAATAAAGTAAGCTAAAGAAAAGAAAATGTTATTAAGAAACTCATAAGGAAGAGAAAATATATTTTCTATTTATTAAGTGGAAGTGAATCATCATAAAGGTCTTCATCCTCATCATCTTCATATTGAATAGGATGAGGAAGCGGAGGAGGAGGAGATGGTCTTGCTGTCTCATGGGTAGCAGAGGCAAAAGAAAATCTGCATAGAAGTGGACCCACACAGTTCAAACTCATATTGTTTAAGGGTCAACTGTAATTCTAAAGTTTAGATAGAGAGGCAAAATATCCAGAATAGCTGTTGTGAACTGAAGTGTCCTCCCCCCAAATTCATATATTGGAGTCATAATCTCCAATAGCTCAGAATGTGACTGTACCTGTAGATAGAGTCCTTAAAGAGGTAGACAAGTTAAAATGAGATCTTAGAGTAGGTCCAAATCCAGTCTGACTAGTGTAATTATAAGTAGAGGAGATGACGATACTAGAGATACCAGAGATGTCTTTGTGCAGACAAAAGTCCAAGTGAAGAAGCAGTAAGAAGGTGGTCATCTATAAGCCTAAAAGAGGCCTCAGAGGAAACCAACCCTGCCAGCACCTTGATTTTGGACTTCCAGCCTCCAAGAACTGTAAGAGAATAATTTTCTTTTGTTTAAGCCACCTAGTCTATGGTACTTTGTTATGGCAACTATTAGAAAATTATCTTCCATATTATTGTGTAGTTTTACAAAGGTGTCCCTAGGTCAACCCCTGATAATGAAATTGTTCAGTGAAATGGTGTGCACATTTAAAATTGTATTGGATGTTGACAAATTACCTTCAAAAGTGGCATCAGTTTGGACTTCAATCAAAGGAGAATATCTATATTCCAAGACCTTCTTAAATCTGCTATTATTTATGATATTCACTTTTGCCAATTAAATAGACATAAATACTCTCTCATTTTATTTTATTCACTTGAATATAAGTGAAAACTAGAATTTTATGTTTATTTTGTTTTGTCTCATTTTCTGTAAAATAATTGCCCATTTTATGGGTGCAATATTTATTAATAATTTTCAAAACCAGTGTATATATTGCAAGTATTTTGTGAAGTTTTATTTTATTTTCATACTGTCATGCTGTGGCCATACTCTAGTTTGTCATTTTAAATAACTACTTCATTAATATTTCATATAAATTAAATGACTCATTTGTCATTGCTTTGTTGTAATATTGCTAAGGTTTTATTTTTTGCATTTATGTGATTAGTAGATCTCAAATTCATTTTGAAACTGAAGTAACTATAGCCGTCCAAGTTTATTTTTTTCCACAAGTGTGAATTCAATTTTCACAACACTGTTTTTCATTTAACCTGTCTTTCCTACTGAATGCAATTCCATCTTTAGCATAGATAACATGTCCATATATTTCTGGATGAATATTTTCTAGAATCTAAACTTCATTCCACTGACCCTATTTTTTTTTTTCAGAATTGTAGCAATTTTATAAATATATTTCTCAGAAAATATTTGGTAAAGTTTTCCCTAAAACATCTCATTGGTATTCTATTTTAGGTGGCAGAGATATCATAAATTAATTTTGTGAGATACCATCTTTATGATATTGAGGCTTTCTAAGAATAAGTTATGTCTATTTTCCAAGTCTTCTTTTATATCTCTCAGAAGAGTTTTAAAGTTTCCTTCACATAAACCCTGAACATTTCTTCTTACGAGCTTTTTAAATCTTTTCTTTCCTGGTATTATAAATGGGATATTTTCTTTATTAAATTTTCTGTTTATAGTTGACATATAGAAAAACCAATGAGTTTAATATAAATTTTGCAAACAGGGAATTTTCTGAACTCTCTTTATTTCTAATAGTTTTCAGACAATTCTCCTGAGTTGTAATAGTACACAATCATATCCTCTGCAAATANAACTCTCTTTATTTCTAATAGTTTTCAGACAATTCTCCTGAGTTGTAATAGTACACAATCATATCCTCTGCAAATAAAAATAATTTTATGTGTTTCATTCTCACTTTTATAGTTCTTTTATTTTTCTCATATAACTATACTAGCTAAGACATTCAAAACGATAGTACTGATGATAATCAACCTCTTTGACATCTTCCGGACCAAATCTACTTCTTACTTTAGTATATGGACAGGATTTATCAGAATTTGTCCACCCATCTACTTTTCTTTTTGCACTCTTTATGGGGTGGAAATATTATTAGGAGCATTGACAAACCATGCAAAGCCTTGGATATTCCTGTACTCCTCTTTCTCTGGCTTACACATTATAAAGACTGCTGCATGAAACAGTATCGTTCTATGTGTTTGATGGTGGCCAGTGCAGCAATAGGACATCTATTTTTGTTCATACCTTCTATGTTGCATAGATGGAGGTTGTGATCTAACCTCTCTCTCTTATCTTACCACACATGTGCCATCCTGCGATTGACTGTGTGTCTATAAGGTGCCAGACACTTCTCTGTGGAATTTATATTCAGTAGCATATTTAACTCTCACACCAAGCCAAAGAAATAGTTGTTATTATCCCTACTCTACTGATGAACAACTTGTTTTAAGTTATATGGTTAATTAGTGGCAGAGACAGTACTTGGAACCACATCTCTCTGTCTCTAAAGCCCACACTCTACTGTATCTTTAAGTCTCAGGAAGGCTAAAATAAGAAGTATACAAAATTTTGGTTGGATGTAGAAGAAGGAGTAATCAATTTGGCCCAGAAAGGATAAATAGTGTTGATTCTACCCTTAAGGATCTGCACTGAAAAGAATGAACAAAAACTTGATCTCCCACCATGATTCAGGAAGTGCCCTCCACACCCCACAAGAGAAATAAGCACATCACAACCTTCCCTCGATTGATTTTCCTCTGGGGGTTAGATAGTTCCTCAAGTTATAGCTTGGTCAATTATCAAGTCCAGGCTACTTTCCTTAAGAGTAAGCACATGCTCATAAGGTTCTTCAGGGAGGAAAAAAAATTTGTTCTTATCTGAGGAAACTTAATTCAAGTTTTAAACTCATTTCTTCTTTCAAGCAGTTTCTACTGTAAACTCAATTCTGTGGTGGGATTTATTGAAGCACAGAACAGAAAAGACATTTGCTCAGAAGTAATTCTGGGATATGATGTGGATTAGACCTGGAAAAAAATAATAAATCATAAAGCTACTGAGTCCTGAAAACACTGAGCCATACTTGAAGGTAGTCTAAGACTTGAACAGGGTGAGCTACTATTAAATGAACATGAATAAGTCAAGAATTATACTGAATTACTTCCCACTTCAAAAGTTTCATTTGCCTCCAATTTTTCTCTTCACTCTTTTTAATACTATTTAAAAAAAAACATTAGAATTTCCTTTCACTCCCTTTCACAGAAGAATAAATAAAATAATAATTGAATTTCCAGGGGTTATTCAGGAAGTAACTAAATATCTATAATTAGAATCTATAATTCCTGATCAAAAAAATCCTTTAATTCCTTGGGTGATGCTTGTATTTTATCATACCTTACTATTAACAAAAGGATGCTGTGAATCAGAGGTTCATCATAGACTATCTTTTTTTATTCTCTCTATATCATCCAGCCCTCTGGAGCTTCTGTCCAACTATGTTCTGTTGCTTTTGCAAAAAGGCCAAGTCAAAAAGTCCTAGGGCAAAGATAGGCAGCTGGAGAACCTTACCATAACACTCACAAAAGATTACATAATCAACTGTTCTTTTCTGTCAAGAAAATTCAGTTGTTGTTTCCTTATCACTTCCTCAGTACTGGCATTATTATATTGTGGTCCAGCATATTTGAAGAAAAGTTTGGCATACAACCTTCTCTCACAGAATGTGTAAGCTAATGTATAACCAGTTCTGAGATGCCTGGCTGCCAATAATTCTGTCTTGGTGGAATAAAATCCTGACTATAATCAGAACTACCATTTTTCCATTCTAGTGGAAGATTTACAGTTTGGAAACTCTGGCTGAACACCTTTCTATCCACTAGTTCTAGGGACTGCGCAAAACCAATCTTAGGAAATTTATTTCTGGACAAGTCAAAGGTGAGTTTCCCAATATACACTTAGCTTTACTATCTCTCATCAGGAGTAAGCTCCAAGCCTGCCGAAGGTCTGAATTCCTACAAGAACCAAACTAATTTCTTGCTGTTTTCTTTCCATTTTTACTTATTCGTATCTTCTCATTCCCTCAAGTATTTTTATTATATTTTACTAACTGTGTTCTTTCAAAGAGCCTCAAATCCTATTATAAAAATGTGTGGTAAGAATAAAAAGATACATAGAAAATTAGATCAAGATATTAGTCTGAGAACAAATGCTTATATCTTTTGCTTCCCTAGAGAAGACATAAAAAATGTAATAGACCAAACAAAATTATAATACTAGCAACAAACAAAAAAGATTCTCTTTAGTGAATCAAATTGGTTGAAGAATCTATGAGAGTAAAATGCAGAAGCAATCAGCTTGACAAAGAGGACCACAGATTAAAGGACATAAAGAGAAAGACAGCTTCCAAGGGCAGCAACACTATTAGAAATTCTCCAAATCAAAGGTAAAAGATGCAATAAGCATATATATTGAGATATATATGTATATAAAAATATAACTATTTCAAATATATTTTTATATAAATATATAAATTTACTTCCACCAAAATTCATCATAATTCTCAATAAATATATTTTTAATGTAATTAAATTAATTTAAATGTAATTAATTTAAATGAATATATTGAGAATTATCATGATAAATTTGGGGGGAACTAAGTTTACACCAGTTTTTCTTTCATACTTTGGCGACACAAACTTTAGGGCAGAGATGTGACAACTTGTATGAAAGAGGCCAAGAAGTGTCAAGGTGAGTAGTGACATCCAGAAGGAACAAGATCATGCTCCCTCTAAACACAAGCCACTGGAGAATGACCCAGATAAGCTTGTTCCATGTCATTCTATAATTAGTGGAAGCAGGCTACAGCATGCAAGAAAAGTGAAATCTCAGAAAGAATGCTGACACAAAGTCAAAAGCCGTTGAAAAACAATCAAAATAAAAAGACAGTTGCAAAAAAATTAGAGTACAACATAAGGGAATCAAAAATATAAATAAATGTTTATTTATTCAAGTATTTTAATAATTTTTTATTTAAATAATATTTAATAAGCTAATACATGAATTGGATTTACTCTAGAAAATATTTTTAGGAAAGGCCTTATTTAAGCAAGGCATAAAACTCAAAAGCCATAAAGGAAAATATTATTGAGCTTAACTATATAAAAATTATAAACATTTTTTAGTGTAGGCTTCATAAACAATATTAAAATAAAATGGAAGGGAGAAGAAAATAATTACAACATATATAATAAAGAATTCATTTCAAGACTATCTAAAGAAAATCTACAAACCAGTAAGAAACAAAAAACCCAAATTCCCAGCAAAGTGCCTAAGAAACTTATGAAGAGAGACACAACCTAACAAATTATCAGATAAATAACAAAAGAAACAATGAGATACTATTTTTTGCCTCTGTAGATTGGCAGTAATTTCAAAAATACATAGGAAAACTACTGCTCCCATGGTAAATAAGCAAAATATCAGAGTAAGCAACTTTAAGCTTCCTTCTTTCCACAGAAACATTGAGAACCAAGCAGAAACTGTCAGAACTAACTTTGCTAGAACTACAGAAAACAGTCAGATTTGTAGCAACTCAGTAAATACTAAATCAAGTAAAGGCAACTGTTAAATGGTAGAAAAGCTTTGTGGCATTTAACTTACTTCATTCTCTCCCAAGTTCAGCAGCAGTCTTGAAGATTGTAAGCCCAATTCCTGATGTGGAACCTAGTCTGTGTTTCCAGGGAAAGTAGAAAATACCTTATTCACAGATTATTCAATATGTCTGTCCTAACTTGCCTGGGGGATACCTGAAGGATTGACCAAAGGTGTCATCTCTGTTTCGCCTAACACGGAACTTATTCAGGAAGGAAAGTTGGTAAACAATACTTGAAAACATTGTAAGGCTAATGAAAAACCAGCAGTGGCCTGGGACAAAAGATAACAGTTGAGACATTCAATAGACTATCAAAAGCATGGGAAGAAAAGCTAGGAAGAGTTTATTTGAAAAGTGAGGGCATTCGAAAGCACCCAGGTACACTAGAGAATTTAGAAAGCCACAAACATGTCCAGGGCAAGTCCTCATAATTTAAAAAAAAAAAAAGACCTGAAAAGAGGCTAAGCTTTCATATCTATCATATATTTAGGCTCAGTGCAGTACCAACTAAGTGTTGAAGGAGTGTTCCAATACAAAGCCAATATGCAAAGACTGGGAGAGATGTTNATTTCCAGGGGTTATTCAGGAAGTAACTAAATATCTATAATTAGAATCTATAATTCCTGATCAAAAAAATCCTTTAATTCCTTGGGTGATGCTTGTATTTTATCATACCTTACTATTAACAAAAGGATGCTGTGAATCAGAGGTTCATCATAGACTATCTTTTTTTATTCTCTCTATATCATCCAGCCCTCTGGAGCTTCTGTCCAACTATGTTCTGTTGCTTTTGCAAAAGGCCAAGTCAAAAGTCCTAGGGCAAAGATAGGCAGCTGGAGAACCTTACCATAACACTCACAAAAGATTACATAATCAACTGTTCTTTTCTGTCAAGAAAATTCAGTTGTTGTTTCCTTATCACTTCCTCAGTACTGGCATTATTATATTGTGGTCCAGCATATTTGAAGAAAAGTTTGGCATACAACCTTCTCTCACAGAATGTGTAAGCTAATGTATAACCAGTTCTGAGATGCCTGGCTGCCAATAATTCTGTCTTGGTGGAATAAAATCCTGACTATAATCAGAACTACCATTTTCCATTCTAGTGGAAGATTTACAGTTTGGAAACTCTGGCTGAACACCTTTCTATCCACTAGTTCTAGGGACTGCGCAAAACCAATCTTAGGAAATTTATTTCTGGACAAGTCAAAGGTGAGTTTCCCAATATACACTTAGCTTTACTATCTCTCATCAGGAGTAAGCTCCAAGCCTGCCGAAGGTCTGAATTCCTACAAGAACCAAACTAATTTCTTGCTGTTTTCTTTCCATTTTACTTATTCGTATCTTCTCATTCCCTCAAGTATTTTATTATATTTTACTAACTGTGTTCTTTCAAAGAGCCTCAAATCCTATTATAAAATGTGTGGTAAGAATAAAAGATACATAGAAAATTAGATCAAGATATTAGTCTGAGAACAAATGCTTATATCTTTTGCTTCCCTAGAGAAGACATAAAAAATGTAATAGACCAAACAAAATTATAATACTAGCAACAAACAAAAAAGATTCTCTTTAGTGAATCAAATTGGTTGAAGAATCTATGAGAGTAAAATGCAGAAGCAATCAGCTTGACAAAGAGGACCACAGATTAAAGGACATAAAGAGAAAGACAGCTTCCAAGGGCAGCAACACTATTAGAAATTCTCCAAATCAAAGGTAAAAGATGCAATAAGCATATATATTGAGATATATATGTATATAAAATATAACTATTTCAAATATATTTTATATAAATATATAAATTTACTTCCACCAAAATTCATCATAATTCTCAATAAATATATTTTAATGTAATTAAATTAATTTAAATGTAATTAATTTAAATGAATATATTGAGAATTATCATGATAAATTTGGGGGGAACTAAGTTTACACCAGTTTTCTTTCATACTTTGGCGACACAAACTTTAGGGCAGAGATGTGACAACTTGTATGAAAGAGGCCAAGAAGTGTCAAGGTGAGTAGTGACATCCAGAAGGAACAAGATCATGCTCCCTCTAAACACAAGCCACTGGAGAATGACCCAGATAAGCTTGTTCCATGTCATTCTATAATTAGTGGAAGCAGGCTACAGCATGCAAGAAAAGTGAAATCTCAGAAAGAATGCTGACACAAAGTCAAAAGCCGTTGAAAACAATCAAAATAAAAGACAGTTGCAAAAAAATTAGAGTACAACATAAGGGAATCAAAATATAAATAAATGTTTATTTATTCAAGTATTTTAATAATTTNTTAAATCTTTTCTTTCCTGGTATTATAAATGGGATATTTTCTTTATTAAATTTTCTGTTTATAGTTGACATATAGAAAAACCAATGAGTTTAATATAAATTTTGCAAACAGGGAATTTTCTGAACTCTCTTTATTTCTAATAGTTTTCAGACAATTCTCCTGAGTTGTAATAGTACACAATCATATCCTCTGCAAATAAAATAATTTTATGTGTTTCATTCTCACTTTTATAGTTCTTTTATTTTCTCATATAACTATACTAGCTAAGACATTCAAAACGATAGTACTGATGATAATCAACCTCTTTGACATCTTCCGGACCAAATCTACTTCTTACTTTAGTATATGGACAGGATTTATCAGAATTTGTCCACCCATCTACTTTTCTTTTGCACTCTTTATGGGGTGGAAATATTATTAGGAGCATTGACAAACCATGCAAAGCCTTGGATATTCCTGTACTCCTCTTTCTCTGGCTTACACATTATAAAGACTGCTGCATGAAACAGTATCGTTCTATGTGTTTGATGGTGGCCAGTGCAGCAATAGGACATCTATTTTGTTCATACCTTCTATGTTGCATAGATGGAGGTTGTGATCTAACCTCTCTCTCTTATCTTACCACACATGTGCCATCCTGCGATTGACTGTGTGTCTATAAGGTGCCAGACACTTCTCTGTGGAATTTATATTCAGTAGCATATTTAACTCTCACACCAAGCCAAAGAAATAGTTGTTATTATCCCTACTCTACTGATGAACAACTTGTTTTAAGTTATATGGTTAATTAGTGGCAGAGACAGTACTTGGAACCACATCTCTCTGTCTCTAAAGCCCACACTCTACTGTATCTTTAAGTCTCAGGAAGGCTAAAATAAGAAGTATACAAAATTTTGGTTGGATGTAGAAGAAGGAGTAATCAATTTGGCCCAGAAAGGATAAATAGTGTTGATTCTACCCTTAAGGATCTGCACTGAAAAGAATGAACAAAACTTGATCTCCCACCATGATTCAGGAAGTGCCCTCCACACCCCACAAGAGAAATAAGCACATCACAACCTTCCCTCGATTGATTTTCCTCTGGGGTTAGATAGTTCCTCAAGTTATAGCTTGGTCAATTATCAAGTCCAGGCTACTTTCCTTAAGAGTAAGCACATGCTCATAAGGTTCTTCAGGGAGGAAAAAAAATTTGTTCTTATCTGAGGAAACTTAATTCAAGTTTTAAACTCATTTCTTCTTTCAAGCAGTTTCTACTGTAAACTCAATTCTGTGGTGGGATTTATTGAAGCACAGAACAGAAAAGACATTTGCTCAGAAGTAATTCTGGGATATGATGTGGATTAGACCTGGAAAAAAATAATAAATCATAAAGCTACTGAGTCCTGAAAACACTGAGCCATACTTGAAGGTAGTCTAAGACTTGAACAGGGTGAGCTACTATTAAATGAACATGAATAAGTCAAGAATTATACTGAATTACTTCCCACTTCAAAAGTTTCATTTGCCTCCAATTTTTCTCTTCACTCTTTTTAATACTATTTAAAAAAAAACATTAGAATTTCCTTTCACTCCCTTTCACAGAAGAATAAATAAAATAATAATTGAATTTCCAGGGGTTATTCAGGAAGTAACTAAATATCTATAATTAGAATCTATAATTCCTGATCAAAAAAATCCTTTAATTCCTTGGGTGATGCTTGTATTTTATCATACCTTACTATTAACAAAAGGATGCTGTGAATCAGAGGTTCATCATAGACTATCTTTTTTTATTCTCTCTATATCATCCAGCCCTCTGGAGCTTCTGTCCAACTATGTTCTGTTGCTTTTGCAAAAAGGCCAAGTCAAAAAGTCCTAGGGCAAAGATAGGCAGCTGGAGAACCTTACCATAACACTCACAAAAGATTACATAATCAACTGTTCTTTTCTGTCAAGAAAATTCAGTTGTTGTTTCCTTATCACTTCCTCAGTACTGGCATTATTATATTGTGGTCCAGCATATTTGAAGAAAAGTTTGGCATACAACCTTCTCTCACAGAATGTGTAAGCTAATGTATAACCAGTTCTGAGATGCCTGGCTGCCAATAATTCTGTCTTGGTGGAATAAAATCCTGACTATAATCAGAACTACCATTTTTCCATTCTAGTGGAAGATTTACAGTTTGGAAACTCTGGCTGAACACCTTTCTATCCACTAGTTCTAGGGACTGCGCAAAACCAATCTTAGGAAATTTATTTCTGGACAAGTCAAAGGTGAGTTTCCCAATATACACTTAGCTTTACTATCTCTCATCAGGAGTAAGCTCCAAGCCTGCCGAAGGTCTGAATTCCTACAAGAACCAAACTAATTTCTTGCTGTTTTCTTTCCATTTTTACTTATTCGTATCTTCTCATTCCCTCAAGTATTTTTATTATATTTTACTAACTGTGTTCTTTCAAAGAGCCTCAAATCCTATTATAAAAATGTGTGGTAAGAATAAAAAGATACATAGAAAATTAGATCAAGATATTAGTCTGAGAACAAATGCTTATATCTTTTGCTTCCCTAGAGAAGACATAAAAAATGTAATAGACCAAACAAAATTATAATACTAGCAACAAACAAAAAAGATTCTCTTTAGTGAATCAAATTGGTTGAAGAATCTATGAGAGTAAAATGCAGAAGCAATCAGCTTGACAAAGAGGACCACAGATTAAAGGACATAAAGAGAAAGACAGCTTCCAAGGGCAGCAACACTATTAGAAATTCTCCAAATCAAAGGTAAAAGATGCAATAAGNATATATATATATATATATATATATCTGTCAAAGCACTTTCCAAACACAAGCTAAAATAAAAGAGGTATAAGAGACCCCAAACAACCAAAAAAAAAAAAAAAAAAAGGCAGACTATGAACAAATAATATAGTTGGGGAAAGTCGATAAACAAAGGGATGACCACAACTATCAACAATCCAAACAAAGCAAACTCTAGAGGAGAGGGAGCTGATTTACACAATATGATATTTATAATACAATATTACCACAATGTGATACTCAATGCCCAGTTGTAAACAAACAAACAAAAAAAAAATCACAAAGTATACAAAGAAACAGGAAGCATGACCTATTCAAGGTAACAAAATAAATTGACAGAGACTGCCCTTGAGGAAACCTAGACGTTGGAATTAGTAGATGAAGACTTTGTCAACTATCAATATATTCAGAGCTAAATTGGAGATAGATATGGACAAAAGCCAAAGGAAATAAGAAAACCGATATAGATATAGATATGCTGGAACTGAAGAGTTCCAAGAGTACCATAACTAAAATAAGAGGTTAAGCAGGTAGATTTGAAGAGTCGAAACAAAGAATCATGAATTTGAAGATAGCAAAGTTGACATGATCCACTTTGAAGAGCAAAAAGAATAAATAAAGTAAAAAACCTACAGAACCCGTAGAACACTATCAAGTACACTAACATGTGCATAATGGGAAACCCAGAAGGAAAGAGAGAGAAGTGTGCATGAACAATATTTGAAGGAACGTCCATAAACTCCCCAAACCTGATAAAAGGTTTAAATCTATAAATTCAAGAAACTTAGTCCCTCCACTCTGATAAACCTAAAAAGATCCATCCTGAGACGTACTCTAATAAAAAGCAAAACCTGCAAGAAATTCTTGAAAGCAGCAACAGAGAAGTAACATGATCACATATGACAGACTTCATAAAATTAAAAGCCCATCTCTCAACAGAAACCATGGTGAGAGAGACAGTGGGATGGCATATTTAAGGTGCTAAAAGAAAGAAAGAAACAACTGTCAACCAATAATTTTATATGTAGCAAAACTGTGCTTCATATGGAGAGAAATGATTCCCAGATAAACAAGAGCTGAGGAAGAAATGGCAAATGAGACCTTTAGGTTCAAATGAAAGAACTCTAAGAATATAATTTGATTCTTTATGAATAAAGAAAGAATTCCAATAAAAGCAACTAAATGGGCAAATATAAAAGCTAGTATTCTTATATTTTGGTTTGCAATTCGTTTTATTTTCTAAATAATTTAAAAGTCAAATGCACAAAATAATAATAAATATATATTATTATGCATACAATCTGTAAGATGTAATTTTGACAACTACAACACAAGGGGTGAACAAATATGTATTAGAACAGAGTTTTTGTCTGCTATTGAAATTATGTTGGTATTAATTCAAACTAGATCCTATAAACATAGGATATTAAAGACAGCCCCCACGGTTACAATAGTAAATGTATATTTTAAAACAGACACAAAAAGAACAGAGAATGATTCAAAATACTTTACTACAATCAACTAAACACAAAGAAAATGACAACAGAGGATATGAAGGAAAACAAAGGTAAAAACTACAGAGAAAATAAATTGCAAAATGGCAGTTTTTCCTCACCAGTAATTAATTTAAATGGAAGTGGATTAAGCACTCTAATCAAAAGGCAGAGATTTGTAGAATGGACTTTTAAAAAGGATCCAACTATATGAGGTCTATAAGACATTCACTTTAGCTCCAAAGACACAAATAGGTTGAAAGTGAAAGGATAGAAAATATGTTTATGCAAATTATAATCCAAAGAGAGCTAGAGTAGCTATACTCAGTTCAGAGAAACAGATAAAAGCAAAACTTCTACAAGAGAGAACTACACTACATGTTGGTAAAAGGGTCAATTTTTCAAGAAGATATGACAATTGTAAATATATATACATCAAATAACAAAGCCCCAATACCTATGAAGCAAATGTTGACAAAACTAGAGGAAGAGATAGACTTTTCTAAAATAATATGTAGAGATTTTATATACCCACCTTAAATAATAGACAGATGATCTAGATGGGTCAATACAGATCAAAAATAGTATAGTATACTATACTATTAATATATATCACCATACCTAAAAGACATATATAAAACATTCTTCTCACCAATAGAAGAATACACATCCTCAAGTGCATATGGAACATTCTCCAGGATAGTCTATATGTTAATCCATAAAACAAGTCTCAATACATTTTAAAACATTAAAATTATACAGAGCATCTTTTTCAAATACAATGAACTTAAGTTAAAATTGTTAACAGAAGGAAAACTGGAAAATCCACAAATATCTGGAAATTAGACAACATAGCCTTAAATACCCAAAGAGTTAAAGAAATTCAAGAGAAATTAGGAAATAATTGAGGTAAATAAAAATGAAGCACAGCATAACAAAACTTGTAACATGCATAGAAAGCAATCCTTAAAGAAAAATGTATAGCTATAAGTGCTCACATTAAAATCATCTCAATAGTTTGACTTTACAACTTGACAATTTTGAAAAATTTTTCCTGCAAGCCAAAGCTAGCAAGGAAAAAAATAATAATAAGATAACAGTGGAAATAAATGAAATAGGTAATAGAAAAACAATAGAGAAAATCGATAATAGCAAACATTGGTTCTTTGAAAAAAATCAGCAATTTGACAAACCCCTAGCTAGACTGGAAACAAAAAGAGAGATAGTTTATGCAAACAAATAAAATAAGAATGTAAGTGGGGACATTTCTACTGACTTTACAGAAATTTTAAAAAATTATGAGGAAAAAATGATGAGCAATTACATACCAACAAGTTACATAAACTAGATGTAATGAGAATGTTCCTAGAAATGTACAAATTTGAATGACTAAAAAAGAAATTGAAAATATTGGCAGATCTGTAACAAATAAGTAGATTTAATCAATAATAATAAAATAAACCTCTGAACAAAAAGAGTCAAGGATCCAAAGTCTTCACTAGTAAATTCTACAAACATTTTAAAAAGAATTAAGACCAATTCTTTTCAAACTCTTTAAAAAAAATGAAAAAAGAGAAAATACTTAACTCATTGTATGAGGTCAGCATTACCAGAATATCAAAGCCAGATAAAGACATCACAAGAAAGGAAAATTACAGATAAACATTCTTTATGAATATACATGCAAAATTTCTCAATAACATACCAGAAAACAAAATTAAACAACATATTGAAAGAATATGAACAAGTGGAGTTTTTCCCAGGAATGCAAAGTTTGTTCAACATGAGATAATCAATCAACCCAATGCACCACAAAAAATAGAACAAAGCAGAAGAAAAATCATAATCATTTCAACTGATGCAGAGAAAGGCATTTGGCAAAATTCAACACCCTTTCATGATCAAAACATTCAGAAAATTAAGAATATAAGGGGTTAGCCTTAACACATGAAAGGACATTTCCATTTACAATAGCATCCAAAAGAATAAAGTTCCTAGGAATAAATGCAACCAGGGAGGTGAAAGATCTGTACACTAAAAACTGCAAAACATTGCTGAAAGAAATTAAAGATCTGAGCAAATGAAGAGACATTTTGTGTTCACAAATTCAATAATCTAATACTGCTAATATGCCAATACTGCACAAAATGATCTACAGATTTAATGAAGTTCTCAAATTTATTTGAAATTGAAAGGAGACCTGAATAACCAAAACAATCTTTTAAAAAAGAACAAAGTTAGAAGATTCATACTCCTCAATTTCAGATTACTGCACAGCTCTAGCAATCAAAACAGCATTGTAGCGGCATAAGGAGAAATATACAGGCCAAAGGAAAAAATCAAAAGTCCATTAATAAACTCACACATCTATAGCCAATTGATTTTCAGCAAGAGTGCCAAGATTATTCAATGGTAAAAGGAGAATCTCTTCAACAAATTGTGCTGGGACAGCAGAATTAAAGAATACAGTTAAATTTCTATCTCACACCATATATAACAATTAACTCAAAATGATTCAACAACCTAAATTTGACTGTTAAAACTATAAGCCCGTAGAAGAACACATAGGGTTAAATCATCATGATCTTAAATTGGTTTAAGATTCTTAAAATACGACACCAAAGGCCCAAGCATCAAAACAAAATACAGATAAATTGAAGGCTGCATCAAAATTACTAACTTTTTGTCATAAAGGGGACATTTTCAAGAGAGTGAAAAGACTGGCTTCTGGTTTCATAATGGCAAAATAAAAGCAAGTTAGTTTCACTACCCCACCACAGAAAACCAAAAACTAATATACAGCACCAAAATCATCACTAGCAATATTAGACAATTCAAATATGAAGATGAGACAGTTCCCAGGGCCACAGAGAAGTGAAAAAACTCCAAGTAGACAGTAAAAGAATCTAACCTGCATATCTGTGATGCCCCTCCCCCTATTCTGCCCAGCACCGAGCACCAGGAAAATTTTCCTCCAACTCAAAATTTTTCAAGTGGACAAAATGAATTCAGGTGGACAGCCACCTCAAGATGGTGTTGTCCCACAATCCTGAGTTCGCTGGCAGGAAATCTGCTCAGGCCTTAACCCACAGGAAGCATTGTGCATCACTGAGGACAGGGGAGACAAAAAGGGAAAGTGAGACTACCATCCCCAGTCCTAGAACTTCAACTCTATAACTCAGTCAAAGGACATGCCCAATCAGAGCGGCTGTTCAGCGTCACCACGCTGTAGGAGATTTATTCCACAAGTCCTCTGGACATAAACCCCTTTCCAGTTTTCCCACATTGCTGGGTATCCCCTTCCGGAGCTTCCGTAGTGAGGAAGGCCAATGCTCCTATCCTTTACTAGAGCTGAAGTGAACCTGGGCTTAAGATACCACCTAGAGCCAAGAAGGAGGCAATGATCTAGTGGTAAACAAGCTCTAAGCAAATATATTTCATAAAAAACAAAATCAGCCAGACAGAAGACTGGAATAAATAATTAATCTTTCAATGCAAAGACATAGGTATATGTCCACAAGAAACAACAGCAAACAGGGAATCATCATCTCCCCAATGAACAAAGCAAAGAATCAGTGACCGACCCTAAAGAGACAGTGATATGTGGACTCTCTGACCAAGAATTCAAAACTGCAGTGTTTTTTTTTTTTTGGTGTTTTTTTTTTTTTTGTTTTTTTTTTTTTTGAGACGGAGTCTCGCTCTGTCGCCCAGGCTGGAGTGCAGTGGCCGGATCTCGGCTCACTGCAAGCTCCGCCTCCCGGGTTTACGCCATTCTCCTGCCTCAGCCTCCGCAGTAGCTGGGACTACAGGCGCCGCCACGTCGCCCGGCTAGTTTTTTTGTTTTTTGTTTTTTGTTTTTTTTTTAGTAGAGACGGGGTTTCACCATGTTAGCCAGGATGGTCTCGATCTTCTGAACTCGTGATCCGCCCGTCTGGGCCTCCCAAAGTGCTGGGATTACAGGCTTGAGCCACCGCGCCCAGCCAACTGCCGTTTTAAGAAAACTCAGTGATCTCCAAGATAACACAGAAAAATAATTCTGAAATTAATCATAGAAATTTAACAAAGAGATTGAAGGATTTTAAAAAGTCAAACAGAAATTTTGGAACTTAGAAAATACATTTGCTAGACTGAAAATTCATTAAAGGATCTCAACAGCAAAGTGGATCAAGAAGAGGAAAGAATCAGTGATCTTGAAGACAGGCCATTTAAAATACACAGAGGAGAAAAGAAAATTGAAAAGCAACAAAGATCACCTACAAGATATAGAAAATTAGATCAAAATACCAAATATAAGAATTAGTGGTGTTCAAGAAGGAGTTGAGCAAGAGTACAAGGTGAAAAGCTTATTCAAATAAGTAATAAGAGTACACTTCTCAAAATTCAATAAAGATTTAAAAATCCAGGTACAGGAAGGGTAGAGAATACCAACAGATTAGACCCAAATGAGACTGCCCCAAACCATAAATTAATCAAATTCTTAAAAGTCCAGAACAGGCCGGGCGCGGTGGCTCAAGCCTGTAATCCCAGCACTTTGGGAGGCCGAGGCGGGCGGATCACAAGGTCAGGAGATCGAGACCATCCTGGCTAACACGGTGAAACCCCGTCTCTACTAAAAAAAATACAAAAAACTAGCCGGGCGAGGTGGCGGGCGCCTGTAGTCCCAGCTACTCGGGAGGCTGAGGCAGGAGAATGGCGTAAACCCGGGAGGCGGAGTTTGCAGTGAGCTGAGATCTGGCCACTGCACTCCAGCCTGGGTGACAGACCAAGACTCCGTCTCAAAAAAAAAAAAAAAAAAAAAAGTCCAGAACAAAGAGAAGATACTAAAAGCAGTAAGAGAAAAGAAGCAAATAGCATGTAAAGGAGCTCCAACTCATCTGGCAACAGAATTTTCAACAAAAAACGTATAGACCAAGAGGGAGCAGAATGATATTCTTGACATTTTCGAAGTGTTGAAAGAAAAGAACTGCCATTCAAGAATACTATATCCAGCACAATTATCCTGCTAATATTAAAGTGATATAAAGTCTTTCCCAAACAAATAAAAGCTGAGGGAATTCAGCATCACCAGATTTGTCTTACAAGAAGTGCTAAATGCTAAATGAAATTCTTCAATCTTAAAGAAAAAAATTAATGAACTTTAAAAAATTGAAGTTATAAAACTCACTGGTAAAATTAAACACATGGACAAGCTAAAATACTCTGATATTTGAATTATATTCCACTTATAATTCTAGTATGAAGCCCAAAATGCAAATGTATCATTTTGCTATAGCTATAGAAACCTATTAAGAGATGCATAATAAAAAATAAGTTGAAACAACTAAGAGTCAAAATGTAGGGGTATGATGTTAAAGTGCAGAATATTTTCTTTTGTATTTCTATTACTTTCTGTATGGTCTAAGATAAGTACTCATCTCTTTAGATAACTTGTTATCTTTATAAGATGTTTTTTATAAGTCACATGGTAACCACAATGCAAAACCTATAATATATTCACAAAAAAATAAATAGCAATGAATTAAAACATACTACCAGAGAAAACCACTAATCACAAAAGACAGGAAGCAAAAAGAAAGGAAGAAAGGGTTACAAAACAACTGGAAAACAATCCAGAAATGGCAGCAGTAACTCTTAATAATAACACTGAATGCTAACAGACTAAATTCTCCAATAAAAAACTAGAGAGAAGCTGAAGGGATAAGGGAAGAAAACCCAACTATGTGCTGCCTACACAAAATCCACTTCACCAATAAAGGTACACATAAAACGAAAGTGAAGGGGTGCAAAAAAATACATTCCAGGCAACTGGGAACCACTAAAGAGCAGGACTAGCTATACTTAGATAAAGTGATGATTACAAATAAAAGTCTATAAAAACAGACAAAGAAGGTCACTATATAATGATAAAAGGGTCAGTTAAGTAAGAGAACATAACAATTATAAGCATCTATGCACCCAACATAGGAGCTTCTAAGTATATAAAGCATGCATTAATAAATCTAAAAGGAGAGATAGGCTGCAATATAATAATGATAAGGGACTTTAACACCCTTGATACAGTTTGGCTGTGATCCCACACAAATCTCAATTTGAATTGTGTCTCCCAGAATTCCCATGTGTTGTGGGAGGGACCCAGGAGAATGTAATTGAATCATGGGAGCTGGTCTTTCCCATGCTATTCTCATGATAGTGAGTAAGTTTCACGAGATCTGATGGTTTTAATAGGTGTTTCCACCTTTGCTTCTTCCTCATTTTTCTCTTGCTGCTGACATGAGAAATGTCTTTTGCCTCTCATCTGGATTCTGAAGCTTCCTCAGCAATGTGGAACTGTAAGTCCATTTAAACCTCTTTTTGTTCCCAGTTTCAGATGTCTATCAGCAGCATGAAAACAGACTAACATAACCCTATGTTCAGAAATGGCCAGAATAGCCAAAGCTATGCTGAGCTAAAAGAACAAAGCTAGAGGCATTACACTATCTGATTTCAGAATTTATTACAAAGCTATAGTAACTGAACCAGCATCATACTGTCATAAAAACAGATACATAGACCAATGAAACATAATAGAGAACCCAGATATAAATTTATGCCAACTCATCTTTGCCAAACTCATCAAGAACATACAATGGGGAAAAACAGTTCCTTTAATAAATTGTACTAGGAAAACTGAATATCCATATGCAGAGAATTAAGCTGAAACACAATCTTTTACTAGACACACAAAAAATCACATGAAAATGGTCTAGACATTTAAATCTAAGACCTAAAATTATAAAACTACTAGAAGAAAACATTTGGAAACATTACAGGCCATTGGTCTGGGCAAAGATTTTCTGTATAAGATCTCAAAGCACAGGTAACTAAACCAAAAATACGCAAATGGGATTATATGAGGCTAAAAAGCTTCCATATAGCAAAGGAAACAATCAACAAAGTGGAAAGAAAACCCACAGAACGGGAGAAAATATTTGCAAATTACCCCCCGACAAGGAATTAGCACCCTGATTATAAAAGGAGCTCAGACATCTTAATAGCACGTGCACGCACAAACACAAACACACACACACACACACACACACACCCCTATTAAAAATGGGCAAAAGTTTGCTGAGGACGATGGCTTCCAGCTTCATCCATGTCCCTGAAAAGGACACGATCTTATTCTTTTTTATGGTGGCATAGTATTCCATGGTGTATATGTACCACATTTTCTTTATCCAGTCTATCATTGATGGGCATTTGGGTTGGTTCCATGTCTTTGCTATTGTAAATAGTGCTGCAATAAACATATGTGTGCATGTGTCTCTATAGAATGATTTATATTCCTTCAGGTATCTACTCAGTAGTGGGATTGCTGGGTCAAATGGTATTTCTGGTTCTAGATCTCTGAGGAATTGCCATACTGTCTTCCATGTTGGTTGCTCTAATTTGCATTCCCACCAACCATATAAAATCATTCCTATTTCTCCACAGCCTCACCAGTATCTATTGTTTCTTGACTTTTTAACAATTGCCATTATCAGATGCCATGAGATGTTATCTCATTGTGGTTTTGATTTGCATTTCTCCAATGGTCAGTGATGTTTAGCTTTTTTTCATTTGTTTGTTGGCTGCATAAATGTCTTTTTTTTATTATTGTTATTATACTTTAAGTTCTAGGGTACACGTGCATAACGTGCAGGTTTGTTACATATGTGTACTTGTGCCATGTTGGTGTGCTGCATCCATCAACTCGTCAGAACCCATCAACTCGTCATTTACATCAGGTATAACTCCCAATGCAATCCCTCCCTCCTCCCCCCTCCCCATGATAGGCCCCGGTGTGTGATATTCCCCTTCCCGAGTCCAAGTGATGTCATTGTTCAGTTCCCACCTATGAGTGAGAACATGCGGTGTTTGGTTTTCTGTTCTTGTGATAGTTTGCTAAGAATGATGGTTTCCAGCTGCATCCATGTCCCTACAAAGGACGCAAA
>NW_016810828.1:42440-76233 GCF_001698545.2 Rhinopithecus bieti
ATGGGAGAAAATTTTGCATAAATATCTTTTGAGAACTTTCTCAAAAGAAGTGTCTGTTCACATCCTTTGCCCACTTTTTATGGGGTTGTCAAAACACAGATACTTTAAACAACCATTCATTTAGTTCACAACTCAGTGGATTAGCAATTTGGGCAGGACTCAGCTGAGTTGTTTCTCTGGCCTTCTCTGCATTCATGCATGCATCTCTGCACAGCTGTTAGGTTAGCTTAGGCTGACTAGACTCAGATGGTCCCAGCTGAGATGACTTGTTTCCAGTCTATATGGTCTTGCATCTTCTAGTAGGCTAGCTTAAGATGTTTCACCTGATCGCTGGGCAAATTCCTAAGAGAGGAAGCAGAGGAATCCAAGGCCTTCCGAAGTGTAGGCTTGGGACTCGCACAGCATGACTTATGCATTTCTTTAGTGAAGCAAGTTCCAAGGTTCATAGAGTAGGGACATAGATGTCACCTTTTGTTGAGAGAAGCCAGAAAATCACAATTACAAAGGGGGTGTTGATATAGGAAAGAAATAATTATTGCCATCTTTGCAATCATTCCACCAACCCATTCTACAAATTAAGCAAGAATCAGAAATTGAATTTCTATCCTGTATCTGAGATGTCCTAAGAAGTATGATTAAAATGCATCTTTTTATTCTTACTTAGTATCTACATGTTCTTTATGCAAATTTTTCTCTATGCACCTATGTAAAAAACATTGAGATTTATGGAAGGTGCCAGTACTCCAAATCCTTTCAGTCCAGCAGCTATGATCTTAGAGCTAAAAATACAGAAATAATAGTTCAGTTTTTGCCTATTGGTGGCTCAGAGTCTATCCAGAAACCTCCATGTAAAATATGTCCAAGAAACACATATGAAGAAGGGATTCATTTTTCTTTGGTAAAGAGATAATTTGATTAGGAGTTTAAAGATTAGCTAAAACTTGGCAGACCATGAAAGACAGGAAGGGTAGTCCAGGTAAACAGAATAGCATGGTAAAGGATAAGGAACTGCAGCAATACAAAGCGTACTCAGCAAAGAGTGAGTATTTAATGTGGAAAGCTAAGCTGGAAGAGTACAAGGAGTTGTGTGAATGGCTGTAGATTCATTCTCATCTAGGATGGAGCACAGGAATCCTCCCACCATATTAAAAAATGTCTGAGTAGGCTCCCACACCTCACTCTGATCACTTGTTTTATTAATGAAATAATTCATACCTAAGACTATGCAGCATTTAAAATTCACAATTTTGGAATAATACTCTCATATTTCTATGAAGTCAGAAACCTTTTTTGTCACATTTTAGTATTTATCGTTTTTTCATTGCCTTCTGCAGCAGAATAAAAATATTGTTTTCCTTATATTTGCTTTTCAATATTGGACACCCTGAAATTGAATTATCAGCTTCAAGTTAGGATGGTACTTTTTTATAGCACTTCCTGCACTCACTTCATGCCAGATAAGTTATTTTTCTCCAGAGACTCGTTTTTTGGTGTAAAATTGAATTCTGGCACAGTCTTGATTCTTATTGACGAGCTTCTTTGTTTACTGTTGTTCATCCTTAAGATATTACCTCATTAAATACTGAAAGGTTAACAACTGAACCCTGTTTGCCTTGAGTAAATCATACTCAATTTTCTGGAGCTCATTGCAGACAATCTGCTCCAAAAGAGCTAATTAGGACTGAGAATACAAATGTGAGTCTGGATGGCACTGTCTGCATAATCTCAATTACAGACTTCTTTTTCTCCTTCAAATCAGCAGAGTCATTGTGTAAGTCAATCTCCTTCTTTTTCTCAGAAGGGAAATGTATGCTGAAGATGAGAATCCATGCACTGTGGCATTCTGATGGCAATGATGGCTGCAGTGTCAGAATGTGAGCCATAAAATGTATGAAAAAAAAATCACCTTCCTAGAACTGCACTAATGGTTACTGGCAAGCTCATAAAGGTGCTGGAACTGCCATTCATTTGACTAAGAACTGCAGTGTAGAGTTTCTAAGTGCAGCTCAGTTAGAAACATTCTTCTGCCTCCCCGCCACCCCCACCCCCGCGCACACACACAGAGTTGTGTGTGTGTGTGTGTGTGTGTGTGTGTGTGTGTGTGGTGTTTGGGAAGAAAGGGAGAGACTTATCAATAGATAAATGTAGTTCTTGTCTCATGTATTGGTTATGTCTTGCTGCATAATGAGCACCCAAAATGCATGACTTCATACAACATTTTATTGGTGCTCTTCTATCTGCTGAGTGACTGGGTAATTCTACAGAACTTGGCCTGGCTCAGATCACCTAATCTGGGCCCATTCATAAGTCTGCAGTCACATCCTGGGTTGAGCAGAGGCCAGGCTCAGCTTGGGTGGGGGAGGGTTCATGTCTAGTTCATATGGTCTTTCACCCTTTTATAGGCTAGCCTGAACTTAGCATGGTGGCTCAGCTGAGTTCCAAGGAAGTGAACATGCAAGTCCTCAGCTGGGTGTGGTGGCTCACGCCAGCACTTTGGGAGGCCAAGGTGGGCGGATCACGAAGTCAAGAGATCGAGACCATCTGACCAACATGGTGAAACCCCATCTCTACTAAAAGTACAAAAATTAGCCGGGCATGGTGGCCACATGCCTGTGGTCCCAGCTACTCGGGAGGCTGAGGCAGGAGAATTGCTTGAACCCAGGAGGCAGAGGCTGCAGTGAGCCAAGATCATGCAAATGCACTTCAGCCTGGGTGACAGTGCAAGATTCCGTCCCCCCCCCCCCCCAAAAAAAAAAAGGGAAGCATGCAAGTCCTCTTGGCCTAGACTTGGAACTGGCACAGCCTACCATCTACATCTCATTGACCAAAGCAAGTCCCAGAAGTAGCCCAGATTTAAACAGTGGAAAACAGACTTAATCTCTTAGATGCATTTTTACTAGGTAGTTCTTTTGCTTACTGATTTCTTGGAACTCTTTCTATACTAGGCGATTTGGCCCTTTGTTGTAATGTAAGTTGCAACTGTCTTTTCTAATTTGGCATTTAACTTTTGACCTTGTATGGTATGTTTTCTTTTTTTCACTCAGTTTAGTCAGTTATTTTTCTATTGACTTTTGATTTATGAGTAGCAGTTAAGAACTTCTTCAATGTCAAGTTTTAAAATAATTCTGTGTTCACATCTAATACATTTATGGTATCATCTTTATGGTTTTTAAGTTTGTATTTAAGTATAAAATACTTACATAAATGTATGTAAACCATAAGTGTAAAACTGACTGAACTTTCACAAACTGAATATACCCTTGTAGTCAGTACCCAGATCAAGAAAGAACATTTACAAGACATCAGAAGTCCCCTTGAACCTTCTTTCAGTCACAAGCATCCACTTCCCCAAGGTTAAACACTGTCTTGACTTCTGAGACCACATTCACATGAACTTCTTACACTTCACATTCTTAGAGTGTCTAGAAAATTTCCAGTGCTGCATAATTCCTTACCCAACAGATTTACTTATAATAATCAGAATGATTATCCATATTGCCAATGGAATTGACTGTGCTCAGAAAGGACAGTGTATGCTAGGAATTTATAGATGATTCAGACATTGACAATAATGTCTGAGACATTGTGAAGGAAAAGACTATTTCAAATTAAAGACTAAAATAAAATTCTAAAGAAACTGCATTTTAACACGGGCAAATAATTTTTATTCATTGAGTCTGCCATTTCTGGATCTTTCTAATAAATAACAAGTTTCCTTATCCTCGTTACTAGATTCCACAAATGAGTCAAAAACTTTACCAATGCATTTTGTTGGATTTTCGTTGTTGTTGTTGTTGTTGTTGTTGTTGAGATGCAGTTTCACTTTGTCACCCAGGCTAGAGTGCAGTGGCATGATCTTGGCTCACTGCAACCTCTACCTCCTGGGTTCAAGTGATTCTCCTGCCTCAGCCTCCTGAGTAGCTGCAATTACAGGCACACACCACCACACCTGGCTAATTCTTGTATTTTCAGTAGAGACAGAGTTTTACCATGTTGGCCAGGCTGGTCTCAAACTCCTGACCTCAAGTGATCTGTCCACCTTGGCCTCCCAAAGTACTGGGATTACCAGCGGGAGCCACCACCCCCAGCCTGTATTTTGTTTCAATATTCTTCTAACATGCATAGCAAACTCCAGAATTTAGAGAGGTTTAATGGTAATAATTTTTTTAAAAAGATGATTTATATATTCAAAAAAAAGCAAGAAAACCAATTTTGATGATGAAGGAAGCAAGTCATAGTGATGTAAAATTAGAGGAATCAAACAATTAGAGGGTCACAGGTAAGTGAAAAGAGGAAATAGAAAGTATAAGGTAAGGTGAGAGAAGCGGGCTGGCTCAACTCCAAAGGAAGTGGGTATTTTGGCTGTCAAAAAAAAAAAAAACAAAATAAATTTGTGGAGACAAAAGGGATAGGGTTAGCTCATATGTTTCAACGTAGATTATTTCTTTGCATAGACTGGAAGTGTTAAAGTTTATAGCCTGGAGGTTCAGGAAGATGAGAAAGTTTGTAGCTCAAAACCAGAGAAATGAAGACTTTGAAAAAATTCAACAATAGAAAAAAAATCTACTTTCTTTATTGTATTGACAGCTCTATTCCAAGATTGTTTGTAAACCTTCCAATTGTCATATGTGATTCTTTTCCATTCTCATTTTTGTTTTGTTTGAGACAGGGTCTCACTCTGTCACCCAGGCTGGAATGCAATGGTGCAATCATGGGTGACTGCAGCCTTGAGTTACCAGCCTCAAGTGATTCTCCCACCTCAGCCACCACAGTAGCTGGGACTACAGATACATGCCAGCATGCCTGACTAATTTTTGTAGTTTTTGTGGAGCCGGGGTTTTACCAAGTTACCCAAGCTGGTCTCAAACCCCTGCACTAAAGGAATCCTCCCTCCTCTCTGCTTCAAAGTGCTAGGATTTCAGGCATAAGCCACCACACCTGGGCTAGTTCTCATCTCATTTAACCTCCTCTATAGCTTTTGATGTTACTAATTACTGTTTTTGAAATTTGTCTATCCTTTGACTTATGTGAAACTGCTAGCTCCATTTCTTTTATCACTCCTGCTCAGTCCCTAAGTTTGGGTTTCCACCAATAGCAGACCCTGAGTAAGAATTTATGTCCAACGTTGACTCAGGAGGTTATCCAAGGAGGAGTGAGAACAGGAAAGAATGAAGGAAGGAGGAAAAGGCAATAAAAGTCATGTTCCTTAGTCCACTGCTGTGGGCAGCTGGGCTCAATTTCATTGTGAGCATTTGATTTCTAAAACCACTCCTGACACTATCTTAATTTGGGTTCCCTGGAAAAGCAGTCAGTGACAAGGATCTGTGGGCAGGTATTTCTTGGATATACCTGATGCAGGAGTAAAGGATTCTTGGATGCAGGAGTAAAGGAGCTGAGAGACTAAGGGAGAAAGAAAGCTTCAATAGAAAGTTCCACTCAATCACTTACTGAGAGTAGTGGGCAAGATCCTCTACTGCAGCCTTTGAGGAACATATAGTTTGCCTCACAGAATTTTCCACCAGAGAGCTGACCAGAAGTTTCAAGTCATCAGCTCCCATCCCATTGCATATTTGTTGAGGTCTGTCCTGGTCACTCCCTGCACTTCCAGACTTAAACCAATGCACATGTACTTAAATTAATGAGCTCCTGAGAGTGTCCAACGTGTTAGAGAAACCTGGGACATAAAGGGGAACACGTGTGGCATATGCTGAAGGTGAAACATCCAAATGCAGTGCATGAAGCCCACAAGGAACTAGCCACTAGAGAACAGTTGAAATCAGAGGTGATTTTGAGAGGATATGAGTCAGGGAGGGTCCCAGAGGTGTGTGATACTGTTCCCTATATATGCTCTCCTTTCTTTACTCATTAGTCTATCAAGGCTAGTGTGTCTAAGAAATCTATGGTTCTGACCCACCTTCACCCACACAGAAATATTATTTAATTAAACACCTCTGTGCTTCTGTAATGAGGGCATATGATTAATAATTCTGTAGTTTGTTTTTCTGGACTATCACCTCAATATCCATTGATCTTCAAAAAGTTGATGTGATTAGACTAAATCTTCTTGGGAGTGTAAAGAAAATATTTCTTTCAAAATCACTATGAAGAGTTGACAACCACAAAAACATACCTAAAAGCCCACAATCTTCATGCCTTTGAAGGGTGAATGCAAAAGTAGTCTAGATAGCAAGTTAGCAATTAGAAAAACAAAACCTGAAAGAATGTATTTATTTAAATTTTTTTAGACAGAGTTTTCGCTCTTGTTGCTCAGGCTGGAGTACTGTGGTGCAATCTCAGCTCACTGCAACCTCCACCTCCCTGGTTCAAACAATTCTCCTGCCTCAGCCTCCCAAGTAGCTGGGATTACAGGCTTGTGCCACCATACCCAGCTAATTTAGTATTTTTTTAGTAGAGACGAGGTTTCACCGTGTTGGTCAGGCTGGTCTCAAACTCCTGACCTCAAATGATCCACCCACCTCAGCCTCCCAAAGTGCTATGGGATTATAGGCATGAGCCACCATGCCAGATCAGAATGTATTTATTTGTAATTCTTGGGTATTGCTTACTTGGTGAATGAATGGTTTAAATCTTCACACTTGCTGCTTGCTGGCCTGTCAGGCTCTGAACTTCTGCTTCCTTCTCCCAACCCCATACATTTACTGTCTTCCAGGAATGGCATCTTTTCTTGATGCATTTTTACCCTGGGTTTTCTATCACCTGCTTTCTAGTATGAAGGGTAGCATAAAAATAGGTATATGAATTCTTGTCTAACTGATGTCTCTTACACACATGTACAGTTTATTAATTAAGTTCTCCAAAGAACTGTTGAGCTATAATTAGCACAAAGGCTTTTGAATACTTGCCAATACAACACATTCAGGAAAATCTAGACAAATGCAGGGTAGGAATTATAGGACTCAAATAATATTTTAGGAATGGATTAAAATGCAATAACCAAAATACAAAGGATACAACCGAGCATCTTTTTTTGAAGCAACGAAAGAGGAAGGAGAGTGATCAATAAAGATATAATAGGGAATATCTGTCTAGCTTGAAAGAGCTATAGTGATTTGTGGAGATTTGAAGGATCCACAATAAATAACAACCTATTATTGCATTGCTGTGCCTTATGTAAAATGAATATCACATATAATTCTACCAGTAAGAGATTATGCATCTTTCTCTCCTATAAAGAACATTTCTCTAGAAACATTTTGGACTCTTGTTCTCTCAGAATTGACACATTCCAGAACAGCTCCTAATTGCACTGATTGTTCTCTAGTTTATGAACAAAGATGTATATCGTTTCCTATCTTTTCTTGCCCCTCATAATGAAGAATGCCTCCTCCACCTTTTCCCTAAACAGTTCCATGTGATCTCTGTATATCATATTGTGGGTGAGTTTGAGTTAGTCTGATGCCTCCTAAAGGGACTAGATCTGACTCAAATTGAAGACCCAGCCCTACACACCGCAACTCCAAGTACACCTCCAGAACTAAAGAGATTTTAAACAAGGCAAGGGTGTCTACTCTTACCACTCCAATTCAACAGAGTACTGGAAATCCTAGCTAAAACAATCAGGAGAAAAAAATAAAAAGCATCCAAATTAGAAAATAAGATGTCAAACTACCTCTCTTCACTGATGATATGATTGTATGCCTAGAAAATCCTAAAGACTCTGCTAAAAGACTCCTGGAACAGCTAAATGACTTCAGTAATGTTTCAGGACACACAATCAACGTACAAGAATCAGATGTATTTCTATTAACCAATAACATTCAAGCTGAAAGCTAAATCAAGAATGCAATCTCCAGCCAGGTGCAGTGGCTCACACCTGTAATCCCAGCACTTTGGGAGGCCCAAATGGGAGAATCACTTAAGGTCAGGAGTTCAAGACCAGCCTGGCCAACATGGTGAAACTCTGTCTCTACTAAAAATATAACAATTATCTGGGCGTGGTGGCATGCACCTGTAGTCCACCTTTTCAGGAAGCTGAGACAGGTGAATCATTTGAACCTGGGTGGTGGAGGTTGCAGTGAGCTGAGAGATCGCACCACTGCATTCCAGCCTGGGTGACAGAGCAAGATTCTGTCCTCACCCCACCCCTCAGCCAAAAAAAAAAAAAAGAGAGAGAGAGAATATGATCTCATTTACAATAGCCACACACAAAAAAAAATACATCTGACCAAGGAGATAAAAGATATCTACAAGAACTATAAAATATTGCTGAAAGAAATCATAGATGATGCAAACAAATGGAAAAACATGCCACACTCATGGATTAGAAGAATCAATATTGTTATAATGACCATATTGGCTAAAGCAATCTATAGATTCAACACTATTCTTATCAGACTACCAGTGTCATTTTTCACAGAATTAGAAAAAAACTATTCTAAAATTCATATGGAATCAAAAAAGCCTGAATAGTGAAAGAAATCCTAAGCAAAAAAGACAAAGCTAGAGGCATCACACTACCTGACTTCAAACTATGTTACAAGGCTACAGTAACCAAAATAAGATGGTATTGGCAAAGAATCAGATACACAGACCAATGGAACAGAATATATAACCCAAAAATAAAGTTGCACACCTACAGCCAGCTGATCTTCAACGAGGTTGACAAAAATAAGCAAAAGAAAAGGAGATACTATTCAATAAATGGTCTTGGGATAGCTGACTAAACAGATGCAGAAGAATGAGACTGGATACCTTCATTTTACCAAATAAAAAAATTAACCAAGTTGAATTCAATATTTAAATGTTAAGATCTCAAACCATAAGAATCCTAGAAGAAAACCTAGGAAATACCATTATGGGCATTGGCCTGGGAAAAGAATTTGTGACTAACTCCTCAAAAGCAATTGCAATAAAAACAAAAATTGACAATGAGACCTAATTAAAGAGCCTCTGCAGAGCAAAAAAAAAAAAAAAAAAAAAAACAGAGTAAACAACCAACCAACAAAATGGGAGAAAATATTCTCAAACTACACATCTGACAAAGGTCTAATATCTAGAATCGATAAGGAATTCAAACGAATCAACAATCAAAAAACAACCCCATTAAAAAGCGGACAAAAGACACGAATAGACACACTTCTCAAAAGAAGACATACAAACTGCCAATAAACATATTAAAATATACTCAACATCATTAATCATTAGAGAAACGTAAATGAAAGTCACAATGAAACACCATCTCACACCAATCAAAATGACTATTACTCAAAAGTCAAAAACCACAGATCCTGATGAGGCTGCAGAGAAGAGGGAACACTTGTACACTGTTGGTGGGAATGTAAACTAGTTCAGCCACTATGGAAAGCAGTTTGGAGGTTTCTCAAATAACTTAAAATGGAATACCACTCAACCCTCCAATCCCACTGCTAGGTATATATGCAAAAGAAAATAAATCATTCTACCAATAATATATATTAATGTGTATGTTCATCATAGCACTATTTGAAATAGCCAATAAACAGAATTAACCTAGATGTCTATCAACAGTGGATTGGATCAAGAAAATGTGGTACCTATATACCATGGAATAATAAATACACAGCCATAAATAAAAGAATGAATTGTGTTCTTTGCAACAACATGTATGCAGCTGGAGGCCATTACCCTAAGTGAATTAATGTAGGAACAGAAAACTAAATACCTCATGTTCTCACTTATAAGTGAGAGCTAAATATTTGGTATTCATGAACACAAAGATGGGAACAATTGACACTGGGGACTACTAGTCAGGGGAGGGAAAAAGGAGGGGAAGGACTGGAAAACTAACTGTTGGGTACTATGCTCACTACTTGGGTGACAAGATCATTTATATCCAAAATATAAGCATCACACAGTATATGAGTTTAACAAACCTGCAAATGTATCCCTTGAATCTAAAATAAGTTGACAGTATAAAATAAATAAATAATTTTAAAAGATAATATCTCTTCATTACAAAGAAAATAGGGATATATATACCTAAAACACAAAGACAATTTTAACGTCTACAATCTAACCACTTTTATTATTGTTATACATCCTGAGTGTTTGTGTTTCCCTTTAATAGTGAATAAATGTTGATGTGTTTAATAAAATTGAGGAGATGCTATGCAAACAAGAGAGACAGAGAGAGAGAAAGAGAAAGAGAGAGAGAGAGAGAGACTGGGACTGAGAAATGTTCAAAACTGTGCCAGAAGATAAGAGGTGAGCAACAAAGCCAGGTAAGATAGATGTTGCCAATAACTCCAAGGAATTGGTGGTTAGGGAAAGTTCCTCAGAAAGCAGAGCTTGAGATAACAATTTGGGTGCACAGGATTTATCTATATCTCTATAAAGACTTTTTTTTAGATGCTATTGGCTCATGTGACCATGGAGGCTGAGAAGTCCCATAATCTGCCCTCTGCAAACTGGAGATCCTGGAAAGCCAGTGGTGTATTTTGAAGACCTGAGAGCTGAAAGCCAATGTTATAGATTCCAATCTGAGTCTGAAGGTCTGAGAACCAGGAGTGCCAAGGGTAAGAAGAGATCAGTATCTTAGCTCAATAGTCATGGAGAGAGTGGGTTCCCCTTTTCTCTGTCTTTTTCTTCTATTCAGGATCTCAATGGATTGAATAATATCTATCCACATTGGGGAGGGCCATGTGTTTTACTCAGTTTACAAACTCAAATATTAATCTGTTCTGGAAACACTCTCACAGACACATACAGAAATAATGCTTCACCAAATATCTGAGCATCCTAGAACCCAGTCAAGGTGACACATAAAATTAACTGTCACACTTGTGGTCTCAGGTAAAGTCTCATCCACAGGGGCTCTGCAACATAAATCTCAACACAGAGACATACCCACTTGAGACAAGTGGGCTTGAATTATGCTCCCTGATATCACTTAGTCATAACCCCAGCTGCCCCTGAGTTGGACAGCAGCACAAAACCTCTGGTAGGAAATCAGTTTCCCATCAGCCAAGGGCAGTTCTCCCATAGGAGGGCAGCTGTGTAAGTTATCAGCAGCCAACATTCACATAGCTGCAGAGCAGATGCACCAGTCTGCTTAGGGGATCTGGTGCTTTCCCAGATATATTTCCATAAGAGACATTGAAATTCCCTCTACTAAGGGCCTCAGAAGTCCCTGATAATGCTCTCAATGCAACCCTTAGGTCAATGAAATGGCATATGGAGCTATGTTAAGCTTAGTACTGTAACTCAGATTTCATCTCTCTCTTTATCCTCGAAAGGATATTTATATGGATTCTTCAAGTTGCCCCAAACAGCCTGCTGCCTACAACCAAACCCTCTGCTCAGTTTCATGTGAGCTAACTGCACTGGCAACCAGATAAACCATTATTCCCAAAAAAACACAACTTGTATCTAAACAGGGTAGAAAAATTCTTGCTATATACAAGCAAAAAATGATTCTGAGATCATCTTGCCTAGGACTGGTGATATCTAGGCATCAGAAGAAGGCAGAAGGTACATAGTGGGGTTCTGCCCCATTTCCATCACAAAATGGATGGAAACCAGAAGCCAATGAAAGAGAAGGACAGCTGTATTGAATATCCTTTTAGTAAAGAGTATATTTCAGGTCTGGTCCAATTTTAGTGGCAGCAAAGGCTCTGCCATACTTTTAGGCTGACAGAGCCATCATTCCAAAGATACAATTACAGCACAAGCTTGAGATTATCAAGCCTTCACTTCTGTTAGGACTGCTCACCAAAAATAAGTAGACAGTCACAGGTAATGATTCATAGAAATAATCCCTGTACTGGTCAGTCTAAGGGAGGGTTTATCACTTCTGTTTGTAGTGAATGCCCTTCTAAGGGAGAGGAGTCAGAAGAAGGTGGGAGAGTAAGATGGCAATAGCAGCTTACTTTGACACCTCAAGCAACTAGGCTTCCCTCAAGTTTTTCATTCCATATTATTCCAATTAATCTGAATCATAGTCTTGGACTTCCTAATTACTATTAGGGAGGCCAAGAATTATTCCATGGCACAGGGACCTGAGCTGGTAAGCAACTTTTAATCATTATCAATACCTCTAATTTCTTGGCCTTGAAATCCAGCAACACAATAATATATATATATATTAGCTTCGGGATTAATATGCTAATAGCTTCAGAAAAAAAAATACAGCAATCTCCAGTGGTATAGCTAATAGCCCCCAGCAGGTCTGAAAAACTTGAATTGATAGCCCCAGCACTCTCCTGCCAGCAGCTCCTAAATGCCCAGCTACTACCAATATTCCTTGAATGTTCTCCAATTATGGCATTCTTGGGGGCCTAGGGCATGACTCTATTAATTGATCTGTCAGTATGGATTATCATCTTCCTGATAAACTGTGCTTACAGCCTAAAAGTGAAGTTTATGGTCATTCTGTGGGTTCTTCTGAGACAGACTAGTTCCCTTGACGCCTTCACAGGACTCATGAGGAGTGGCTTTCTTACTCAGCCTGCAATGCTCAAAGCCTTGCAGGAGGGAGAGCACATAGGTAAGTCGGTGCAGGAGCCAGGGCGAGTGCCTTTGGGTGCCAACAGGCACAAACCCTATACGACCTGTGGTAACGTCTAGGGGTTGTCTGCAAACGCTGGAGCCCCAGAGGGCATGTGTTACAGTGTATTCCTTTAGCTTTGCCATCTGTGGATGGCTTAAGTGTTAAACAACTCGGTGGAGAGTCACTGTGACAGCCTTTGGCACCCACACGCAGGTCCTTGTCCAGTGTCCAGGAGGAATTAGGTAGTGAAAACAAATTGGAGGGTGGTGAATATGAAGGATTTTATTGAGTGGTGGAAGTGGGTCTCAGCAGGAAGGGGATCTGGAAGGGGGATGGAGTGGGAAGACAATCATCCCCTGGACTGTGGCCATTCCTCTAAAGTCAAGCTGCTTTTCTCCAATGTCTGGCTGCTGCTTCTATTCTTTCCTTTTTTGTTGCTCTACTCTGCTCCTCTGCCAGTGAAGCCTGGGGTTTTTATGGGTACAAGGTCAGGGGACTGGCAGGCCAGGGTGGTCTTGGAAAAGGCAACATTCAGGAAAGAAAACAGAAATGCATATTCTCATTTAGGGCTGCGGGTCCAGGTTTGAGGGAGGAGCCCTTGCCAGGGACCCCACCCTTTTCTAACCAGTATTTCCCTGCCTTCTGTCTATATCACTTCTCTGACAAAAATGCATCTATTTTTTCCTAATAATCACATTGATGGGTTCTATCTACATATGAGGGAAACTAGAATGTAACCATTCATAACTGGAAATAATATACAGCTTACCTTGTAAATGTTCTAATATCTCACAAATTGGGGGCTTGCTTTTTTTTTTTTTTTTTTTAAAAGACTTGGCCGGGTGCCGGCTGGCTCAAGCCTGTAATCCCAGCACTTTCGGGAGCCCGAGACGGAGCGGATCACGGGTCAGGAGATCGGCCATCCTGGCTAACACGGTGAACCCCGTCTCTATAAAATTACAAAAAACTAGCCAGGCGTGGTGGCGGGCGCCTGTAGTCCCAAGACTACTCGGGGAGGCTGAGGCAGGAGACATGCCGGGAACCTTGTGAATGGAGCTTGCAGTAGTCCGAGATTGCGCCACTGCATCCAGCCTGGGCAACAGAGGGGACTCCGTCTCAAAAAAAAAAAAAAAAAAAAAAAAAAAAGACTATTATTTTCAGAGATCTTTTGATAAGATCTCTTTTAAAAAATTTAATATTTAAAATTACAACACTGGAAAGTTTTTTGCTGTGGTGGTTGTACAGTATTATGAGATTAGTTAAATTGTGTAGAGGTCATGAACCACCATAACAATCAGATTACAGAACCAGTTCTCTCAAGCAAAAAAAAAAAAAAAAATCCCTCATGACACTCATTGAAATCCACAACCCCCTCTCTCACCCCAATCTTGCAATTACTGTTTTCTCTGATAGTTTTGTCTCTTCCAGATATCATATAAAATAGATTCTAACACTGTAACCTTTTGAGTACAGCTACTTTCAGTTAGCACAATACATTTGAGGTTAATTTGTGTTGTGATATCAATTACCCTGCACATAGAGAGAATAGTTTCTTTATGGATGTATCCACAAAGTGTTTAGAATTACCCACTGAATGAAATATGTGTTTATCATTCAGTTTTGGTGGAATTATGAAACATACTGTTATAAACATTCATTTATATAATAATGAAACTCATGTACACGTTTTTGCACAAACACAAATATTTATTTTTTATGGTAAAACCTAAAGTGGGATTAGTGGATTATATGGTAAAATGTTTTTACTTTTAAAAACTTAAAAATATTTTTTGTCCTCTCTCATTTTGCGTTCTCAATCTGAAATGTAGAAAAGTTCCAGTTGATTCTGAATCTTCAACAACTATTTTTTCCAGCTTTTATTTGATTACATTGGTTGCTCTTTTTGCCTTAAGTGTCAGTATCACATTACGTTTCAATCTGCAATTTCTCTTTTTTTTTTTTTTTTTTTTTTTTTTTTGAGATGGGAGTCTCGCCTCTGCCGCCCCCAGGCTGGAGCACAGTGCGGATCTAGCTCACTGCAAAGCTCCCCCTCCCGGGTTTACGCCATTCTCCTGCCTCAGCCTCCCGAGTAGCTGGGACTACAGGCGCCTCCGCCACCTCGCCCGCTAGTTTTTGTATTTTTTAGTAGAGACGGGGTTTCACAGGTTAGCCAGGGATGGTCTCGATTCCTGACCTCGTGATCTGCCCCGGGGTCTCGGTCCTCCCAAAGTGCTGGATACAGGGCTTGAGCCACCGCGCTGGCCTCATCTGCAACTTTCTAATGACTAACAATAAAGAATATCTTTTAATGTGTTCTATTTGCCTCTTCTATTCTCTTGTGTTGAAGTGTCTGTAAAAATGATTTCCTGTTATTTTCATTAGGTTCTATACTTTCTTATCATGGAGTTTTGGGAGTTGGTTAAATAATATGTCCTTTTAGAGAAAACTGACTTGTGAGTTTTCTCTTCATACCTATAACTTGTATTTTCATCCCTTTATCAATTTCTTTCACAGAACTATTTTTAATTTTGAAAAGGCCCCATTTATTACTTTTCTATAGATTGAAGGGTTTTTTGCATCAGATCTAAATTTTTTTTTGCCTAACGAAAGATCATAAGGAGACCCGGCGTGGTGGCTCACACCTGTAATCCCAGCACTTTGGGAGGCTGAGGTGGGCAGATCACCTGAGGTCGGGAGTTCAGGACCAGCCTGACCAACATGGAGAAACCCTGTCTCTACTGAAAATACAAAATTAGCCGGGCGTGGTGGCACATGCCTGTCTTCCCAGCTACTCGGGAGGCTGAGGCAGGAGAATCGCTTGAACCCAGGAGGTAGAGGTTGCCATGAGCTGAGATTGCACCATTGCACTCCAGCCTGGGCAACAAGAGTGAAACTCCGTCTCAAAAATATAAATAAATAAATAAATAAATAATAAAGAGTTTTTTCTAAAAGTTTTATACTTTTAGAATTTACATTCAGTCTAGGATCTATTTTGAGTTAATTTTTGCATAAGATATTAGGGATAGATTAAGAATCATCAATTTGTATAAGGACATCTGCTTGTTCCAGCACTATTTGCTACAATTTTATCTTTTCTTGATTTGCTTTTACATCTTAGTCAAAAATCAATGAACCATATACTTTTTAGTCAATATCTAAATTTGATATTCTGTTCTCTTGAGCTTTGTGTCTAACATTTTACCAACAAGATATTGATTTAATTAAAGTAGCATTCAGTATTGATATTGATAAGGTGAGTCCTCAAACTTTGTTCTTCTCTTACAAAATCATTTTGGCTATTCTTATTTTTTTACATGCCATATATATGTTAGAGTCATTTTGTCAATACCTGCAAAAGAAATCTGCAGAAATTTTTAAATGGATTGTGTTAAATCTATAAATCAATTTCAGGAGGATTAACATCTTGAGTATATTAAATTTTACAATTCATGAACACATGGTATATCATATATCTTTCTATTGATTTACCATCTTATTTGATCTTTTCCCTCAGCATTTTGTACTATTCAGCATATAGATCCCATACATATTTTGTGAAGTTTAAAATTATAGGAAAAGCTATTATAAATAGTACTTTTTTAAAAACTTGTTTCCACATGTTCATTGCTAATATATAGACATATGATTGAATTCTGTGTACTGATTATGTTCCTTGTGCCCTTGCTAAACTCGATCATTAGCTCTACAAACTTTTCTGTAGATTTTTTGACCTTTGTTACAAAGAAAATCATGGCTGAAAATAAAGACAGTTTTATTTACTAACTTGCAAATATATTACTGTTAATTCTTTTTCTTGACTTATTGCACTGGCTAGAACTTTCAGTAGCATGTTGAATAGGAGTGGTGAGAGAAGACATTAAGTATGATGCTAAGTGTAATGAAATACGATGTTAGCTTTTTGTAGATGCCCTTTAATAGATAAGAATGTCCCCTTCTCTTCTTAGTTTGTTGAGAGGTTTTATCATATTAAGAGTGTAACTTTTGTTGAAAGCCTTTTCTAAATCTATTAATATGGTTGTGTAGTTATTTTTCAGACAATTTATATAGATTAGTTGTCAAATATTAAACAAAGCTTTCATTGTCACAATAAACCTTACCTGATTGTCCTATATTTTCCCTTCATAAATTGCTTGATTCAATTTGATATGTTGCTGAGGCCTTTTATATCTGTGTTTACAATAAATATTAGTCTATAGTTTTTTTCTGTATATTTATTTCTCTGGTTTGCTATCAAGGTAATTCTAATCTCTTAAAATGAGTTAAGTGTTTTCTTCAATTTCCTGGGAGAAATTTTGTAAAACTGATATAGTTTCTTTCTTAAATATTTGCTAGAAATTGCCAATGAAACCACCTGGATCTGCAGTATTCTTTGTTAGGAGATTCCGAACTATGAGCTCATTTACATTAAAATGTATAGCGCTACTCAGGTTATCTATTTTGTCATGTATGACTTTCAGTAAGTTGTGTGTTTAAAGGACTTGAGCTAGGTTGTTGACTAACACAGGCATACAGATGTCATTTACAAGGAAATACTATAAGCAACAATTATTTTAAATGTGTTAAAGTTTGTTTAATGACCCAAGATATACCCTATCTTAAATGTTCTATATTCACTTTTGAAAAACATATATTTTGCTCTTCTTGGGGAGAATATTCTATAAATGTCAATTAGGTCAAGTTTGCTTTTTAGTTCTCATATATCCTTACTGATTTTCTATCTGGTTTGGTCAGTTATTGAGAGAAGCATGTTGAAATCTTTAGCTATAACTGAGGATTTGTCTATTTCTTTTTTCAGGTCAATCAGTTTCTATTTTACATTATTTAAGCTCTGTTGTTAGGTTCATGCACATTTAAGACCATTGTGCTTCTTCATTAATTAATCCTTTTATCATTAAATATCTTCCTTTATCATTGACTGAGATAGTTCATACTGTACTATTTATATAAAATTTTAAAAAATGCAAACTGATCAATAATGACAGAAAATACATCAGTGATTGCTCAGAGATGGGAAGTTAAAGAGGAACTTTAGGGAGACATTATTTAAAACATGAGGAAATTTTGGGAGCTGCGAATATACTCACTGTCCTGAATGTGGTCATGATGTCATGGGTGCATACATATGCTAAATCTAATTAAATTATTTGACTCAAACATAACCAATTTATTGTATGTCAATTACACATCAATAAATCAGTTTTAAAAGCACTATAATTACTTTAATCAACAGAACAAAAATCATCAGGAGTCAAGCAAAATGTAACTCAGATCACAGGTGTTGTCCAAGCTTTTTTCAAGAGAGAAGTAAAAGAGTGAGAGATGTGCACTGATGTAGATGAATGGTGAAGGAGAGATGCAGGGACATGAACATCCTCTGGGGTGATGCCTGTTATATGGTCCTTGAAGTGGCTCTCCTGGCAAGATTTAAAGGAAGTATGAACACTGGGAAGCAAAACTTCAGGAGAAAAGTGCAGTTTTGCAAAAACAGTCATGGGGAAAGAAAAAGTGAGGAAAGTGTCGTGAATGCTGGATCATGATAACTAACATTGACCAGACGAGGATTTGGGGCTTATCTGTGGTTTGTGACTCCTTCTATCTACTGGGAATTCTGACATGGAAGAACTGAAGACAGTGAATAATTAAAAGCTTGAGTTTAGGAATCAGACAGACACGGGTTCCAAAGTTTGCTTGGCATAAAAACAGTGCCCAAATCACTAGGTTAAAGTGAGGTCTGAGAGAATGCATGTAAAGACTGGTGCTCAATACAAACTAACTAGTGTATGCATGCACACATACACTAAAATCCATTATGTCAGACAGTGGTAGTAATACCAGCAGCTCACACAAGTTGCCTACTTCCTTAATGCTTAGTTTTAGCTGATGCTAAAAACCTTCATGTGTTTTAGGGACAAAGTCATTCTGAGCTAAGTCTCAGAACTATTTCAAAAAGGAATGGGAGTCACCCATGAGACTTCATACTGACCTTCAACTTCAACCTTTAAAACATTGTGGTAAAATATACATAATATCAAAATTACCATCTCAACAATTTTTAGTATATAGCTCAGTAGTGTTAAGTACATTCACATTATTGTGCAACCAATCTCCAGAACTATTTTCCTCTTGCAAAACCGAAATTTTATACCCATTAAATAACAATTCCCCATTATGCCCTTTCCCCATCCCCTGGCAACTACCATTCTACTTCTTGTCCCTCTGAATTTGACTACTTTAAATAACTCATAGAAGTGGAATATAACAGAATTTGTCTTTTTGTGGCTGGCTTATTTCACTTAGCATAATATCCTCAAGGCTTACAGATGTAGGAACATGTGTCAGAATTTCCTTCCCTTTTAAGGCTAGATAATTTTCCGTTGTGCACATGAGGGTATTTGTTTGTTTAAATATATATATCACCTTTTTTGTACATTTATTTGTCAATGGGCACTTAAGTTGCTTTCTCCTTTTGTCTATTGTGAACAATGCTGCTATGAACTTGGCTGTACAGATATCTCTTTGAGACTCTTGCTTTTAGTTCTTTTTGGGCATTATATCAAAAAATGGAATTACTCTATAATATAGTGCAACAGTCTATTCTCGCAATGCTATAAATAACTACATGAGACTGGATAATTTATAAAGAAAAACGGTTTAATTGGCTCACAGTTCTGCAGGCTGTACAGGAAGCATAGCAGCTTCTAGGGAGGCCTCAGAATACTTTGAATCATGGTGGAGAACAGAGGGGAATCAGGCATGTCTCACATGGCCAGGGCAGGAGAAAAAGAAAGAGTGGGAAGATGCCACATACTTTTTAATCAACCAGATCTCGTGAGAACTCTATTACGAGAACAGCACCCAAAGGGGAAATCCACCCCCATGGTCCAATCACCTCCTATCAGGCCCCTCTTCCAACATTGGGGATCACAATTTGACATGAGGTTTAGACAGGGACACAAATCAAAACCATATGGCAACTCTATTTTTAATATTATGAGAAACTGTTATACTTATTTTTCATAGTGGCTGCCCTGTTTTACATTCCCACCAACAGTGCACAGCCGTTCCAATTTCAATTTCTCCACATTTTTGCTAACAAATTACTTACTGATTTTTTTATAGTAGCCATCTTAATGGGTGTGAGATGGTATCTCATTGTTATTTTGATTTGTACCAACTCCAGTTTTTGATGTAGGATTTTCTCTAAATAACCAAAGCTAATTTAAAGAAGTTAAAATAATAGTTTTCTCTCTCTAGAAACAGGCTAGTCTTTAACATGCTCAAATTAATAAATGTAACACTTTGTGTGCATTTATTTATTTTGGAGTGTGGGGTCATCCATAATTAGGCTGAAATATAAAGTAGTGTCTCTATTTTTAGATCTTTTCTTCTCATAAGTATTTAACACAAGTTTCACTGATACGTAAGTTGCTAAAGACATAGTTGTTGAGTCTAAATCTTTCTAATTTCTCCTCATTTTCTCTCCCTCTTCATCTCTTTTTTCTTATTTTTTGACTTCGAAAAAATCAGAAAATAAATTTTCAACAAGGAAGTGATTTGGGGAACAAGGAAGCTTGACCCGGACTCATTGCTTCCAGAGCCCTTTTGTCTAGCTTCTTCTGATTAAATCCTAAAGATTTCCCCATCAGGAGTAACTGAGAACACAGGACAGGCCACCAAGAGAACCATGTTGGTTGTAACCTTATAAGACTCACATCATATGGGCCTTCAGGAATATTGGCTGCTGTAAGAAGAAAACTTGCTCCCAGTCCCCACTGTGCTATGTATTCTTTCACAGATCTTTAAACTTATGAACATGTTTCCTGATGTCCTAATTAAGAGTTAAACTCCACGTTTTCTTAGTTTTTGAAAATTCAAGAATTCCATGTCACTTGGTAATTTATATCTCAGTAAGAGATTATCATGATGAAGTTGCCCAAAATTGGGCCTATTCTAAATGATGAGATTATGTACATCATTAAAAATAATGACACATTGTGTTATATGCCACATCATTTTAGATGATAATATCACAAAAATGTAATACTTAGAGATGCTAATAGCAATTTTTTAAATGTTGAACAGCCCCCCCACACCCTCCTCACACACACAATGCCTTATCTGCTCAAAGTATTTATTCTAAGCGGGAATATATTGGCAATACTAGTGTCATCTTTGATTATTCTCCATCACACTGCATGGGATCATGGCAGATGACAGACCATATTCTGTCTGATCTAACCTAGCTAAACATATATGTCCTTTTACATGACGAGTTAAAATAAAGCAGGGCTTTGTCACAGTTTATAGAGCCTCAGGAAAACTCTGTTCCATACCTAGTCCACTTTGTCAATCTGCCATCTCTTCTTTGTGTTAGTATAACCTCGTCCATTGCAAGTCCCTGCTAGAAATGCTTTTCCCATGATTAAAATTAGAGAATATTTAAATAATTCAAATTAAGTTTCAAAACAAAAAGCCCATTAAATTGCACACTCATTGAATTGCTATTATCTCCAGGTTCTGTATTAAACTAAGTGGCAGATAAACATGAGTAAAACTCTAACCCTGACAGAACTAGTGAACTGACATAAAATATAGATATGTTGTGGACAAGATGGGTTATCTCTTCACCAAATCTGTTTCCTTTTCCTCCTAGGCATAGAATAGGATTCAATTTTAATTTCTCATTTTCAGTTACCTTCTCATTTCAGTTTAACTTCTCATTTTCATTTTCAGTTATGGCCATAGGACTAAATGTGGTGAGTGGGAGTGGGTGAAAGCCAGGTGTGCCACTTTCAGACCTAGCTCATAAAAATCTCCTGCATGAACATGTAGTTTCTTTCTTTTATTCCATCTGCCTACTGAATGCTAAGGCCCAGGGTGATCTTGGAATCTGCATGTTAAAGATAGCAGAATCAATATCACAACCCAGCCCCCTGACTGACCATGAGAAGTGAAGCTCACCTCCTCTGGTGCTTCCCCTTGCCAACTGAATTTAACATGAGTAAGAAATAAACACCTATAATACTAAGTCATCAAGATTTTAGGTTTTGTCTCTGAGAGCAACTTCCCTTAAATGTTACCCACCTACATAAAATAATTTTAATATTGACTAATGAAATATCTGCAATAAAAATTCAAAGTGCTATTTGAAGAACAGGAATTAAATAGCTTAGTATGGTGGCAGTTTAATTTTTAATTTCCTAGTTTTCCTCCTCCTATTGAGTTCAGAACACAATACCCCAAAGTGTGGCACCTTGGCATGCTGAGTACTTTGAACTGAAGAGCAGCAGAAGGATCACAGCAGCAAGATTATCCTGATCCCCTTCCCGCTCTTCGGTCTCCCTTCCTTCTTTCTCTCCTGAAGCAAATCATAGAAACTAGCCTGCTGAAACTACAGGGCAGGGTAGTTGGGATAAATCCTAGAGTCATTTTGAGCCTCTAATCTGGATACCAGGTTCAGCTGGCACAAAAAAAACTGAAGATTATTCACAGCCTGCCTAAGGCAGGTCTACATGTGCAAGGAAGTGGCTATACTTTGGAATTTGTTTTCTTCTAAGTAACAGTGGGCATGTGCAAAGGCAGTAATACTGCAGGGAGTTCTAGGATGTCAAAGCAGACCAGAGGTAGCCATTAGACAGTTGAACTGCCTCTCTGTAAATGCAGCTATCTTTCTGGGTCTTTAAGGCATTGGGAAAAAAAAAAATTACACTAAATCTGAAGTTCTCATAAATGAAAAGAAAATCTCCTCAATAACAAGCTAAAAATTTCTGCTGCTAGAACTTAGACTTAGCTCTACCTGACTTTAAAGCCCATGTTCTTTCCAGTATTCTTCATTTTAAGCATCCCCCACCCTCCAATTTTGTTGTTGTTGTTGTCGTTGTTTATTCTTATGCTCACATCCTAGTTAAGAACACTGCAGAAAAAAAGAAGAAAAACAGAAATGAGATGATGAGATGAGATGAGAGAAAAGGCGAGGAGAGAAAAGACACTGGTATATTCTGAAATAAACTGTTTCTGATCTTAGTTCATGACAGTCGTCATTCTACCCCCACTCAGGTGGAAAGACCAAACAGAAAAATCACCAAACATGTGAACAGACTCACCACAGAAAAAAAGAATTAAAAAAAAAAATTATTAGTGTGAATGATGACATTTTTCTCTGAAAGAGTCATCTTTTGATTCCACTGTCACAAAGGGAGTACTCAGTGAGGTCACTTGTTTGTTCACATAAAAGGAAATAGTGGAGGCAGAGGAGTGGGAAGCAGGTGTGAATTGGCATTCAGGTTACATCATTAACTGACTGGCCTTGGACAAATGATTTAATTTAATTGAGCCTCAGTTTTATCAAATTAAAAATGAGAATAATAACACTTGGTATTATTTTTAGTTTTTGCTAATGCAAACAAAAATTGACAGTTGGTGGAAGCATGTTAGTAATTTACAGAATTAACAAAGGAACATGGGAATCAAGACAACAACATTGTGAGCAAGTTAGTAGGAACACTGTAGCCTCATCTAGGATTTCCACAAAGCAAATACGTTGAACTATATTCAGTAATCTTAAAGCTCAGGTCAAGATTTATCTACTCAGGATTAACTCTAAGTGGCCTGATGGTTTCACATTTCTACCATGTCTAGGGTATCTTAACTTACTGTCTAACTGGACACTATCAGATGGGAAAAAAGGAAATTTTGTAAAAGAACATCAAAGCGATATTGCCAAAAAATAGTTGAACGGATGTTTAGTGGACCAAAATAAAAAGTGTCTAACATTATGTCCTCATAAGGTTGTTATGGGAATTGAATTAGAGACTGTCAGTAGAGCACTTAATAAATGAAGGCTCAAATCAGACAGGGGAAGGATAAGGGTTTTATGGTCTGGTAAATTAGAGGACTTGGCCATCCTGACTTTGTAAAGCAGAAACATGACCCATCCTGTTTTGTTATCAATTAAGAAACTTCTGAGGGACCAGAGTCAATTTAAGAGTCATTTCAGTCATTTTCCTTAAACTAGCCTGAAGAAAATCAAAATAATCTGCTTTAGAGCTCTTGATTCTTTATCCTTTTCTTCTAATCTTTATTTAGGGAAAAAAAAAAACTTTCCCTCTGGCCCTTCTTCTTCTATTGTCTTATTTTAATGTCCCTTGAATTTTTTTCTTTTTTTAAATGGCAGATGACACTTCTAACTATGGTCGTCGTATCCTTGGAAACTACAGAAAATTGGCTATTTTGGGCTAATCTGCTATTGTGAATTTTCATGACAACAGCCAAGGGTATATTTTAACTACTGTTTTTACTCTAATTCAATTGGAAAATAAAAAATGTTTAAAGCCAAACAGCCCTTAGACACTCTAAGGCTGTTTCTGTTTCTTTATATGCCTCAGTGGTGAGTATAATAGGAGCCAGGAGACAGTCAATACATATGCAGCTTACCTTCCTGGGTTTACTGCAAAAGCATGTCTATATTATGTGGTAAGACTAAGGTGGTTTATGGCCAATAATATGTTCAAATCCCATGTAGGTGGTTCATGACCATTGATCTCAGACTTGCCCTGGCCAGTCACCTTTCTTCGGGGGACGTAGATAAGTAAAAGCAAAAGCATTTCCTCTCAAGGCTTAAGTTTGAAGTCAGTACTATCAATTTCTTCCAGGCAGGAAATATGTAGCTCTTGCCAAATACTAGGTAAAACCCACCCTTCTAGATCTAAGACTGCACCATGACCTGGATTTCAGAGCTGAAGACCTCATACACTCCCAGGGCTCACACTTATGCTACAGTGCAAAGGAGAGGGACAAATAGCCATAAACCCTTATTAATTTTTCTTCACATTTCTACCTAGCCAGAAGGGAAACTGAATTTGACTACACTAGTCTGAAAAAGACGAAGGAAATATAGTTACTTTCTTACTGTGAACACACATAATTATTGCTACCTAGCCAATACTTCAAGATAAGTTTCAGGCAGGGTCCTTCCATCCGTGATGTAAGTTTCAGGAAATGCAGACATCTCCTTCACCACCCCCTAGCACATGACGTGTGGACTCATGCTCTAAACCTGGTATGTTGAGTGCTGTAACCTGTGACCCTGCATTTCTAGAGTAGGATATAAAAGCACAGGTTGAGTTACAGATTAGTCACCTAGGCTGCTATATGACTGAAAGCCAAATAAATGACAAGGTAGCAATTATCCATGATTTGCAGAACTCAGTAGCACATGCAGTCAATGTCCATAATTCCTGTGGTAGTTCTGTCACTGGTACATATCTCTAAGGGTATGTGCCCCAGCATGGCTTACTAAAGAGAGTGTTCCAATAGGGAAATGGTAATAGTGCTTTGCCACTAGAACTTTCTTCTTAAGACTGCTTTACCAGCCTTCTCACTGATCCTGAAAGGAGAAGGATTGAAGAGCATGACTGGCACAAGCACACGTAGGAACACTGCAGTCCCACTCCAGCCAGTACCTCACCCCAGCCAATGCTTATGCACCTGCCCACACTTCCACAACTGCTGGCATGCATGAGTGAGCATGGATCTCACTGCCACCACCCATCAAAGTATTATGGCCAGTGGACTGGGAACAACACAGCCCCCTTAGTACAGCATGTTCTTAACCTAAAGCGGTCAGAGAACAAAGCCTGGGGCCCAGTACCAGCACCCTAGAGCTATAACACATAGCCCAGGATTTCTGAGCTGAGCCTTGGCCCCCTAAAATCATCCAGAAACAAAGCCACTTGACTAAACCCACCTTACACCACAATCAAATCCCCAAGAGCATAAAATAAGAGAAAAAAAAGCTATCCAAAGGATAGCAACTTCAAAGACTGCAGGAACATTATCCCATACAGATGAGAAAGAACAAGTTTAAGAACTCTACAAATGCAAAAAGCCATAGTGTCATCTCACCTCCAAATGACTGCACCAGTTTCCCAGCAATGGTCTTTAACCAGGATGAAATGGATGAAATGGCAGAAACAGAATTCAAAATATGGAAAGGAATAAAGATGATTGAGATTCAGGAGAAAGTCAAAACCAATCCAAGGAATCTAAGAAATATAATATCATGATACAGAAGATGAAAACAAAATTGTCATTTTAAGAAGGATCCAAACTAATAGAGCTAAAAACTTACCTCAAGAATTTCATAATATAATTGCAAGTATAAACAGCAGAATTGACCAAGCTGAGGAAAGAATCTCAGAGCTTGAGGACCAGTTCTCTGAAATAACTCAGTCAGAAAAAAATTAAGAAAAAACAATTTAAAAGAATGAGCAAAGCCTCTGAAAAAATATAAGGTTATGTAAAGAGACCAAATCTATGTCTTACTGGTATCTGTGAAAGAGAGGAAGAGAAAGCAAGCAACTTGGAAAACATATTTGAAAATGTAGTTCATGAACCTTTCCCCAATCTCACTAGAGAGGCCAACATTCAAATTCAAGATGTCGAGAACCCCTGTGAGATATTATATAAAATGACCATCCCCGAGATACATAGGCATCAGATTGTCCAAGGTTGACATGGAAAAAAATGTTAAAGGCAGGTAGAAAGAAGGAGAAGGTCACCTGTAAAAGGAACCCCATCAGGCTAACAGTAGATGTTTCAGCACGAATCCTACAAGCCAGAAGAGATTGGAAGCCTGTGTTCAGCATTATTAAAGAAAAGAAATTCAAACTAAAAATTTTATATCCAAACAAAATAAACTTCATAAGTGAAGGGGAAATAAAATTATTTTCAGACAAGCAAATGCTAGGGGAATTTGCTACCATCCTGCCTGCTTTATAAGATATCCTTAAGGGAGTGTTAAACATGGAAAGGAAAGGCTGTTACCAGCCACCACAAAAAAAAAAAAAAAAAAAAAAAAAAAAAAAAACACATAAGAATATGGAATATTGACACTCTAAAGTAATCACACACTCAAGTCTGCATAATAACCAGCTAACAACATGATGGCAGGATCGAGTCTGCACATATCAATACTAACCCTGAATGAAAATGGGCCAATTAGAAACCACAGTGGCAAGCTGAATAAAAAAGCAAGACCCAAGATTATGTTGTCTTGAAGAGACCCATCTCAAATGCAGTGATACCCACAGGCTCAAACTAAAGAGATGGAGAAAAATGTACCAAGCAAATGGAAAACAGAAATAAGCAGGGATTGATATTCTAATTTCAGACAAAACAGACATAAAATAAAAAATGATCAAAGACAAAGAAGGGAAAATAATGGTAAAGTGTTCAGTTCCATAAGAAGACATAACTGTCCTAAATATATATACATCCAATATAGGACCACCCATATTCATAAAGCAAGTTCTTAGACACATATGAAGAGACTTAGATAACCACACAATAACACTGGGAGACTTAAATGCCCCACGGAAAGTATAAGTTAGATCATCTTATCTATCTATCACAAAACAAACCAAGATATTTGGGCCTTGAACTCAATTGACCAAATAGACCTAACAGATATCTACAAGATTCTCCACCCAAAAACCACAGAATATACATTCTTCTCATCACCACATGGTATGTACTCTAAAATCAACCACACAACTGGCCATAAAGCAATCCTCAACAAGCTCAAAAAAGCCAAAATTATAACAATGACACTCGTAGATCACAGTGCAATAAAAATTGAAATCAATACTAAGAAAATCATTTAAAATCATACAATCACATGAAAATTAAACAACTTGCTACTGAGTGACTTTTGGATAAACAATAAAATTAAGGCAGAAATCAAGAAATTCTTTGAAACTAATGAGACCAAAGATACAATATACCGGAATATCTGGGACACAGCTAAAGCAATGTTAAGAGAGGAAGTTTATAGTGCTAAACACCCACGACAAAGTTAGAAAGACCTCAAATTAATAACCTAACAGTGCACCTAGAGGAACTAGTGAAACAATAGCAAACAAATCCCAAAGTTACCAGAAGACAATAAATAACCAAAATCAGAGCTGAACTAAAGGAAATTATAATCTGAAAAAACAAATACAAAAGATCAATGAATCAAGGAAATGGTTCCTTGAAAGAATAAAGAAGATAGATAGAACACTAGCTAACCTAATAAAGAAAAAAAGAGAGAAGATCCAAATAAACACAATTAGCAATGACAAAGGATATTACCACTGACCCCACAGAAATACAAGAAACCCTGAGACAACTATGAACAACTCTTTGCATACAAGCTAGAAAACCTAGAAGAAAAGGATAAATTTCTGGAAATATACAACCTCCCAAGATTGAAATAGGAAGATTTTCAATCCCTGAACGGAACATTAACAAGTTCCAAAATTGAATCAGTAATAAAAAGCCTTCCAACCAGAAAAAGCCCAGGACGAGGGGAATTCACAGCTGATTTTTACCAGATGTGTAAAGAATAGCTGGTACCATTCCTACTGAAATTATGTTTAAAAATTGAGAAGGAGGGAATTCTCCCTACCTCATTCTATGGGGCCAGCATCATCCTGATACCTAAACCTGGCAGAGACACAACAACAACAACAACAAAAACTTGAGGCAAATATACTTGATCAACATATATGCAAAAATCCCTAATAAAGTACCAGCAAACAAAATCCAGCATCATATTGAAAAGCTAATCAACTACAATCAAGCAGGCATTATCTCCAGGATGCCAGGTTGGTTCAACATATACAAATCAATAAACATGATTCATCACATAAACAAAACTAAAAACAAAAGTCACATGATTATCTCAATAGATGCAGATAAAATTCAGTATCTCTTCCTGTTAAAAATCCTCAATGAACTAGGCATTGAAGGAACATACTTCAAAATAATAAGAGCCATCTATGACAGACACACAGCAAACATCATATTGAATGGGCAAAAGCTGGAAGCAATCCTCCTGAAAACAAATACGAGGCAAGAATTCCCACTCTCACCACTCCTATTCAAAATAGCACTAGAGGTCTTAGCCAGATCAATCAGGCAAGAAAAAGAAATAAAAGGCATATAAGTAGGAAGAGAAGGAGTCAAACTATCTCTGTTTGCAGATGATATGATTCTATGCCTAGAAATCACCATAGTATCTACCGAAAGGCTGCTTGTTCTGATAAACAACTTGAGCAAAGTTTAAGGATAGAAAATCAATGTGCAAAAATCAATAGCATTTATCTACATCAATAACATCCAAGCTGAAAGCCAGATCAAAATACAATCCCATTCATAATAGCCACAAGAAGAACAAATTACCTGAGAATATAGCTAGAGAGGTGAAAGACCTCTAAAATGAGAATTACAAAACACTGCTGAAAGAAATCAGAGATGACACAAACACCTCATGCTCATATTTAGGGAGAATCAATATTGGTAAAATGGCTATATTGCCCCCAAGGAATTTATACATTTAATGCTATTCCTATCAAATTACCAGTAACATTCTTCATGGAATTAGAAACAAAAAAGTTTTAATTCATATGGAAGGAAAAAAGAGCTCAAATAGCCAAGGCAATTATAAGAAAAAGAACAAAGCTGAAGGCATCACATTACCTGACTTCAAACTATACTACATGGCTACAATAACCAAAACAGCATAGTACTGGTACAAAAACAAACACATAGACTAATGGAACAAAAATAACATGACACACCTACAACCATCTGATCTTCCACAAAGTTAACAAAAACAAGCAATAGGGAAAGGACTCCCTGTTCTCTAGCTGGCTAGCCATATGCAGAAAATTGAAACTGGACCCCTTTCTTATACTATTTACAAAAACCAACTCTAGATGGATTACATAATTAAATGTAAAACCTAAAAGTATAAAAACCTTGGAAGATAATCTAGAAAATACCATTCTGGACATAGGCCCTGGAAAATATTTCATGACAAAGATGCCAGAAGCGACTGCAACAAAAACAAAAATTGACAAGTGCTACCTAATTAAACTATTAATAAAGAGCTTCATACAAAAAAAAGAAACTATCAACAGAGTAGACAGACAACCTACAGAATGAGAGAAAATATTTGAAAACTGTGCACCTGACAAAAGTGTAATATCCAGAATCTATAAGGAACTTAAACAAAGTAATAAGTAAAAAAGAGACAACCCCATTAGAAAGTGGACAAAGGACATGAACAGACACTTTTCAAAAGAAGATGCAAGCACAGCCAACAAGCATATTAAAAAATGTTCCACATCACTAATCATTAGAGAAATACAAATAAAATCACAATGAGACACCGTCTCACACTAGTCAGAATGGCTGTTATTAAAAAGTCAAAAAATAACAGATACAGGTGAGGTTGTAGAGAAAAGGGAATGTTTATACACTGCTAGTGTGAATGTAAATTAGTTCAACCATATGGAAAGCAGTTTGGGGATACCTAAAAGAACTTAAAACAATTACCACTTGATCCAGCAATCTCATTATTGAGTATAATCCAAAGGAATATAAACTGTTCTACTAAAAAGACATGTGCTTGCATGCGTTCATTGCAGTACTGTTCACAATAGTAGAGACATGGAATCAACCTAATTGCCCATCAGTGGTAGACTTAAAGAAAATGTGTTATATGTACACTATGGAATACTATGCAGCCATAAAAAATAACAAGATCATGTTCTTTGTAGCAACATGGATGGAGCTGGAGGCCATTACCCTAGCAAATTAATGCAGGAACAGAAAACCAAATACCACATGTTCTCACTTATTAGTGGGATGTAAACATTGCATACACATGGTCACAAGGAATAGAACAATAGACACCAAAACCTACTTGAGGGTGGAGAGCAGAAGGAGGGAGAAGATTAAAAACAACAACAACAAAAAAAAAAAAAAAAAAAAAAAAAAAAAAAAAAAAAAAAAAAAAAAAAAAAAACTACCTATTGGGTACTATGCTTACTACCTAAGTGAAAAAATAATCTGTACACCAACCCCCCGGACACACAATTTTCCTATATAACACACCTGCACATTTACTTCTGAGCCTAAAATTTAAAAAGAGAGAGAGAGAGAGAATGGAAGGTGATGCAGAGAACAACTAATTATTTCATAAGTTTTATTTTACTATTTGGATACTAAATGTTTTATACATATATCTCACAGGAATATATGGTTATGGCTAAATTAAAAATGGGGTTCTACATGACTGGAATGGATGAGCAGTCTACTAAAATTCTGCTTGACATTTATAGCCCTCAAAATTTTGTGCTTAGCACAGGCAATATCTAAGCCTTCACGAAAGGACCCTTTTACACTTGAGTTACTTCCCAGATTGAGACCCTTTTTAACTAAGAGAAAGCTGGATAGCCTGGAGAGAGGACTCTGCAATAACATGAGTACTTATCATAAATCTCCCTTCCAGCATTCCCCAGATGACTTTGTGGCCATTTAACAAGCTAAGTGGGAATTAGGTAAAGAGATGTATTTGGATATTTGGAAGTTAAAGTTGAATTTAAATGAAAGCTAATCCCTAGGGACGTAGAATGTCATTGTGATGTGTAGAAAATAATAAAGTCTTTATAGAGGTCAAATATTCAATAGATTGTGACTCCAGTCTATCTCACAGTCCAAGTTGGTTCTTGAACCTATATCACATATATTTGCTCGATTCCCAAGTATATTTTAGACTATATACCCTCAGCAACTGGCATAATCAAAATTGTAATCTGACCCATGGAGCAAGGTTTATTTTGGTAGAAAGGTGAATAAAAGGATCTAGAACTCTCTTTATATACCCAAATTCTGAACCAAAAATGCAATGGCATCCCTGGGGATATCTCAGAACCATTCAGGACTCAAGAGATGCAACGTGTTGATTCTTCTCACATTTCTATTTAACTCACCAATTCGGCTAATATAGAAGATGAAGATCCTTGAGAATAACAATGAACAGTCACTTGTTTAAGTAATGAATCCATTTGAAGCTGTTTTGCTAGATGTGGTGTGCTTGCTGGAAGAAATTAACATTAATCTGCAATAGTCAGTATGCTGCTATTTCTTAATCTAACAACCGTTTTTTCTTATCTTAAAAAGAAGAGCTACCAGAACCCACTGTTTTCACCTAGCAGAAATCACTATACAGCTTTACCCTTCATACTTAGCATATTTCAGTGTTCTGTATCACAATTTGGTTTGCAAGAACCTTAATCTTCTCACTATCTCAGAACTTAACATACTGAGTCATCATATTAGTGGATCTATAGAGCTGAAAATAGCAAATACAAGGAATGCCTTGGAAACACTTGCATGATAGTGGTTAGGAGGTGAATCCCTTGCAAATACAGACATCAATTTTAATGTAACCAGTAATCTTGAGCATTTTGGCATATACTTTAAGTGAAAGACAGATTCCTAAATCTTTCATTTCATATTACTGAGGAAGATGCCAAGTGGACTTTTGGGATTTTACAGGCAACCTATACCATATTTAAGTACGCTTTTCCAATCTATTTAATGGATTATCAAAAATGTTTTGATCTTTACGTGAGTTTAGGAGTAAAGGAAGTTATTTAACTGGCCCAGGTTGCAATGTCAGAAGTTCTGCCACTTGGTTCTCACAACCCAGCTGACTCCATGATGCTTGAAATCTGTGGCAGTGGGAAGCTGCCTGGAGCCTGTGACAATCCAGAAAAAAAACCCCACAATTCGTAGGATTTATGGATTAAAATCCTGTGCAAGGAAAAAAAAAAAAAAAAAAGCCTGTGCACTCTTTACAAAGTAGCTATTATTTTGAAGAATACTCTTGCTTCATTTTCTTTCTTAGTTGATATTAATCTATGTGCCCATTCAAACTGAGCTAGACATCACGAATTGTCTATTATCTAGAAACTCCGAACAATGAAGTCAGATGCACACAGCAGCACATCTTTATCAAAAGAAAGAGGTGTATATGAGACTGGGTCCAGGCAGCTCCTAAAGCATAGGAAAGTTATATGAGCAGATGGCTCACACACACAGCATGTCTTCTCTTGGCACACGATCTCCCCTCTATCAACCCACACTTTTGATCTCATGGAGAGTCCCTTCTGACTAGAGTAACTATAATTTATCATAAACAGGGACATTTTTTAGCTAAAAAGTAGGCCAGGAAAACAGGCCTAAAATGGGACTGTCCTAGCCAAATCATTAGGCATTGTCACCCTACCTATAACTCAGTACTTTCCAACTAGGAGTGATTTTTACCCATCCATAAAACATTTGACAGTATCTGGAGATATTTTTTGGTTGTAACAAATTGGGAGAGGGGATGCTATGGGCATCTAGTGGGTAAAGGTCTGGGATGCTACCAAACATTCTATAATGTACATAAACAGCTCCCCCAAAACAAAGAATTCTTAAACTTAAAATATCAACAGTGCTGAGACTGAGAAATCTTTTTATAACTACTTGGTTTAAAAGAGAAAAAAATCAATTTATAAAAAATTCTGCATGATGGGCCTAACACCAGGTAAAAGTGTACAGCTGGACCATTGCAACCACACTCAGAGATGGATTGGATGTGAAAGAGTTTAGAATAGGGAGATATCCCTGGTAGGTATAAGTTTAAGTGTTACAACTCATTTCCTACTTAGATTGCAAAACAAGATATGCTGAAGTAATGATCCACGTATACACGATTACACGGTCATGTCCTTGGAAGGAGCAAGTTTGGAAGACTGCTGACAAGGAGATTTGGGGAAAATATATGTGAATGTACCACTTTAAATGGACCTCAGGATCTCATTGCAGAAGAGGTTGGATCCCATTGCAGAAGAGGCTGTTAAATAACAAGATGGTCTTCTGAGTCTGTAAACTGGCCTCCTCTCCCCAGACGCCCAGTGAGATTCTTAAAATGTGGCCATAGTAACTGAGATGGTGATTGTAAACAGGCTTTTTTAAAAGGTTGTTCTTTAGTTCCACTATAATGCCTGAAAAAAAAAAAGGTTGGTTTCATTTTTGTTTTTGTTTTGCTAGTTCTCATCTGAATCCCACTCTTGCTTAGTGGTAATTCACTAAGAGTAGTGACCTACCAGGAGCCCCGAATGTGGTAACAGATTCTAAAAACTATCAGTTCATCTCCTGGTGGCAAAGTGATTACACTGGATCCTTTCAGTCATGGAAGAGCCAGTAATTTATCCTCATTCTAAATGACACTTGTATTGGACTCAAATCCTCTTTACTTGCTAAACATATTTCTGTTAATGTCATTCAAATACGTATAACATTAATATGGTAGTATGCACAATGATGCTTTCCATAAAAAAACTTATAATAAAATAGATATTTAAAAAACTAATGCCAATGGGTTTTTTTTTTTTTTTTTTTTTT
>NW_016810828.1:76677-82303 GCF_001698545.2 Rhinopithecus bieti
TTTTTTTTTTTTTTTTTTTTCATGTACCTCATCTTATAGAAGTAGCTTGCCTCATAGAATGGTAAAGTGGCCTATTGAAAAGTCACTTGTAACACCAGCTGGGAAAAAACACCTTGTAAATTCAGGGTACTGCTACAGAGGAAATGATATTTGGAACTAAAGATAAACATATGGTGATTTTTTATAATTCCAGAATAAATAAGTCTGAGTCAGGAAGTTCAAGAAGATATGGAAATTTGAAATATTACATCTAATATTATATTATCTTTGCAGATCTGTTTTGCACAAACCAATCTCTTGCTCCCATATTATAATTGATTCCTTATTTTATATACCATATATGATATATCCTATACCATTCTATAATGACTTTATATTAAGCAGTATATTTTATTTCTCTTTGATTTCCCAGCGTTTAGTAGAATATGAGAGACACTGTAAATATGTATTTAATAAAGGCATGAATAAGGGAACAACTAAGTCAATAAATAATAAATGAAGCCAAGTCAGATAGCCCTGCTTTTTCAAGTGACCTCATAGGAAATTAACCTTCATTTGTAAATGTTCTTTACAAAGCCAGGCATGACTTAATGCTAGAAGCTTTATTAAGTAAAGGATATAGTCACTTGCTTTCATTGATTTTACTATCCACTTCTAGAGAAAAAAATGAAAAATAGAAATGCACTGCTGGCCGGGTGCAGTGGCTCACGCCTGTAATCCCAGCACTTTGGGAGGCCCACGCGCGCAGACCACCAGGTCAGGAGATCGAGACCATCCTGGCTAACACGGTGAAAGCCTGTCTCTACTAAAAACACAAAAAATTAACTGGGCGTGGTGGTGGGTGCCTGTAGTCCCAGCTACTCGGGAGGCTGAGGCAGGAGAATGACGTGAACCTGGGAAGTGGAGCTTGCAGTGAGCCGAGATCGCGCCATTGCACTCCAGCCTGGGTGACAGGGCGAGACTGTGTCTCAAAAAAAAAAAAAAGAAATGCACTGCACTGCTAAAGCTTCTATCACATCACCTTCCACTATAATTTGCTGTTGGATAAAAATCTAAGTTATTTTGGTACACTCAGAATGCCAATAATTGTGTAACTACATGATTCTAGCACAATTAAAATGCACTGTTTCATCCATCTATCTGTCATCTGTCTATCTATCTATCTATCTAATCTTTGGCAGCAACCAGCACAAACATACAGTGAGCGCATGTCACTACCAAACACATTATTCTGTGACACTTAAGGCACTGTTTACTCCATGGCCTCCCTGCCATCAAGGAATCTTTTTGCCACTATAACTGGACTTGGCTGGCAAATCAAAATAGGAGAAGTGATTCTATGTAGCCTTTAGCTTAGCAGAATTTTAAATTTCTTAAAAAGACAAAATTTGGACATTCCCCTGCTTCGAAATTGTTTTCAATGAGATGCTTTCTACATACATTTGAAGTGGGATCAAATTTTAAAGGATCTCTCTGAAAGAACAGAAATCCTTCAGTGATCATAGTAAAAGATGGAAGAATCAGACATAGAGGTATCAAGAAAACCAAGGTGCATAATTAACCACCCCAAAACTTAGTGGCTTAAATATATAACCCTTTATTTAGCTCATATTTCTGCAGGTCCTCAATTTGGGCTCAGTTCATCTGCATGGTTCTTCTTGTCTTGACTGGATTCAGTCATGCATATGCAACCAGCTATATAGCTGATTGGTTACCAGCTGCTCTAGGATGCCCTCAGCAGGATGCCTTGGAAAGTCCTGCAGCAGACTATCCCATACTCATTTGCATGGCAACCAGGAAGAGCTCCTAGAAGAGGGATCTCAAGCATGCAAGGCCTCTTGAGGCCTGGGTTTGCAACTGCCACATCATTTTGCTGTGTTGTATCTATCAAAGCAAGTCTTATGTTCAGTACAGATTCAAGAGGTGGAGAAACAGATTTCACCTCTTGATGGGAGAAGCTGCAAAGTCATTAGCAAAGGACATGGCTGCAAGCAGGGGTGGAGGACTGTGGTCTTTTGCAGCCTACTACCCTAGAGTTCAGAGAGAAATCTAATTTATACAGCATAACTGTCAATAAATGACTAATAACATATAGAGTGTCTCATCCTAATGAATTAGTGGATAGAATCTGGAATTTAGAGTAAGAAGACTCATGTGTCACCACAAGTTTGACCTAAGACAAATTGCTTAATCTCCCAGAGCTTTCATGTCCTCATGAAATTTACGTGAGGATAATATTTATTTCACATGATCACTATGAACATAAGTGAGTTATCTGTGAGTTAATTTATGAGACAGTATGTTAAATTCTGTAAAATATCAAGTAAAATATTAGCATAAGCAGTAAAGTGTAGGAGTTGAGAGCATTGGCCCTGGAGCCTGACTGTCTAGGTTAGAATGCAGTACCTACCACTGATTAGTTTCTTAATCTTGGGTGAGTTCTTATACTTTCTATGACTTATTTTCCCTTGTATAAAGTATAAGCATTATGATGTTTTCTAGTTATAATCAGGGAGGCACTCTGCCAAAATTTGAGGAAAAAAATTTCTAGAACCTGGTATAATACTGTACATTCAGGTGTATGCTTATTGTAAATAAGGGGCATTATGTAGATTTAGGCAAGTCATTTAAACTTTCTCTTTCTCCATGTGTTAAATAAGAATGTTTCAACTTGGCTACTCATTGAAGCATAGCAAGAAGTAATTATCACATGATAGTTACAAATATTGAGTGCTGAGAACTTCCTCCTTTTGCTAAATTTAGGTCTAGAAAGACTATTCACAGGACCATAGGCTACTCTAGGACCACTCTTGGCCACCAAATTAAGAGGCTGAAGTCCTGAAAAGTTCTCATTTTAATGGTAAAACCTTAGTCTGAACAGATCCTCGCCATTTTAGTAAAGACAGTAAGCATCATTAGCCCACTTTATGTATGGTCAAACTGAGGATCCCAGAATTAAAGTAAATTGCACAAGATCACATAACTAATTAATGACACTAGTGATTCCAGACATAGCCACTCAGCTTCATGACCAAGGTTTCTGCAACTATAAAACATGTTGTGTTCATTTTAATATTTATTTATTATTTACTTATTAAACCCTTCATTTACTAATTGTTGGAGAGTTGCATTAGCATGGGAAAAGTATGTTCATGTTATGCAGACTTGAATTTTACCATTATTTCATTCATATATATGCCCATACGCATTCATGTAATCTTTCTTCATCCATTTATTCAGGATATATGTATTGACCCCATATGATGGTCCCATGAAGGGGAATGAACTTACCAGCTGTTTAATGTCAGGTAAATTACTATCTCTGGCTTTGTAAAATCATAAGATAATCACTACTTGGATTAATAGAGCTAACAGATACCAACCATTTAGCATAGTTTACTATACACAGTAGAAACTTGACAAATTGTTTTACGGGAGATGTTAGAGTGGTCTTTATTTATTCCACAGACATATATGAGCAAGAAGCTGCCAACATGTTCCCCGCCAGCACATAGTCCTGATGCTGGCTTCATGGCAGAATGAAGTAAGTACAATTAATCTCTCTTGTGGTCAAGCTAAAATCTGATTTGGAAGGATAGGGTGAATTTAAAATATACATATATATGGCCAGGGACTTCTGATCACACTGAGGCAGAGAGAAGCTCAAAAGTTGAAACAGAGCCAAGCTTATTGTTACACTGAGAGCGTCAAATGTATCACTTCAGATGCAGTCTGAATCTCTATCTTTTAGTAACTCTTCTCTAACAGTTTTGATTATTAGAGTATTTTAGTATTCTACTTTCTTTTCTTTAACCTATTTCAATATAGATGGCTTATCTTCCAACCATAAAGGCTGTCTGCAACTGAAACATTATCAGTGCCTGTATCTTACCAACTCTCTTTGCCCAAATCCAACTGCACAGTCCAGCCCATGGATCCCACCTCTGCCTTGTCTCACACTGCCAGCTTTTCTTCTCCACCTTAATTGCAATAACCTAATCAAAATCCTCACTGCCTCTGCCTGGATTTGTGCAGTATAAACATATCATCCTCCTATGTCCAGCAACTCCTCTGCACCTCCACACCATCCTTTATGTTAGCCCTCATTTTTCTTCAAATCCAGGTTATAAATTCATCATTATCATCTGTTTTCCTGGCAGGCTTCCTATAATTTTAATAAAAAATGTCCCCAGTGGTAGGAAAGGAATTATGGTTAGCATTTCTCAGGCTAAAGCTTGAATTCGCTTACAACAGTTGCAGCAGTACTTTGACATTTCACACACACTATAATAAAACATTTTTAAATTAAATTTTCTACAAAATATTTTCATTTGAAACTAATATTTTAAATTACTTATCATGACCTAAAATTGCTTCTTCAAGATAATGTGCCAGATATGTACTATGGTTTTGCAAATGATCTGGCGTATTGCTGGTGGTCCAGATTAAGAGGCACAGATCCACAGCTCTCTTTATTATAAGACTCTCCATGAAGCAGACCCAGCTTCCATATCACTATGAAACCACCTCAAATCATCTACCTGTCCATCTTCTTTCATCTATGTGCTCTGAGCATATGAGAAACTTTCCTAGCCAATGTCTCTGTTCAAACTGAATCCCTCATCAGAAAAACCCACATCTCTAGCAATGAGTTCTATTTCTTCTTCAAAGAATTGTAATGCCAGCTACTCCGTTAGAGTAATTGCATTTTCCTAATTTAGAGAGACACTAGATTTTACTGACTCTTGTCTCCCTCCCAGTTTTCTGCATAGAGTAGGTACTCATTGAATTTTTATTGATATAAATGATTATTACCACAAATATTGGCATTGATGGCAATCATTAATGTTATTAATGATGTAATCAATACCATATTTACCACACTTTTCCTTTCCCAAGTCACTTTTCAGAATCATAGAAAATTAGGCACCAGCAATAACATTTTGAATGTATTAAATTTGCAGATAAAGAAGTTAAATCTTAGAGCAGTCAAATATCTTAACCAAGATTATACATCTATAATGATACCTGGAGTTGTTTTCCCTGTCCTAGTGAGGAAGAAACCAGGTCCAGGACATGACACTGGAAATATAAGCAGCCTTGAAGAGGGAATGACTAACAGGATCATAAACGTGACTATGGTCAAGGACTATGGGAGAGAAACATACAGTGGTAAAATCTGTATCATGCTTCAAAGAGTATGTCAATTATCCTCCCAACATAGTCTCTGATGTAAAGCTCAGATAAGTTATAACTTTTTCTAGATATCCATTTCTTCCACTATAAAATGGGAAGAGTGATGCCCATATTCTGTACTATGCACATAAGTTATAAAGATGAATAATAGAATTAAAGTTGAAGAGAAGACATTGAGAAATCACCATGAATAATTTCTCTAAAAGAAAGAATGTTTCACAAAAGGCACTACCCTGGTTTTAGTGGCTTCTCAATTCAACTGCACTGAGTCTGAAAGTAATATTAGACACTTGTCTCTTTTTTCAAATTTTTCCAACTTTCTCCAACTCTACTTTTTTTTTCATATTGAAAATGTACATTTATTAATGCTTATTTTATTTATTTTTATTTTTTTATTATACTTTAAGTTCTAGGGTACATGTGCATAACG
>NW_016810828.1:86725-122374 GCF_001698545.2 Rhinopithecus bieti
AGAGACAGGCAGGTTTCCTTGAGCTGCTGTGAGCTCCACCCAGTTCGAGCTTCCCAGTGGCTTTGTTTACCTACTTAAGCCTCAGCAATGGCGTGTGCCCCTCCCCCAGCCTCGCTGCTGCCTCGCGGTTAGATCGCAGCAGACTGCTGTGTTAACAATGAGGGAGGCTCCGTGGGCGTGGGACCCTCCCGGCCAGGTGAGGGATATATTCTTCTGGTGTGCCCGTTTGCTTAAAGCGCAGTATTGGGGTGGGAGTTACCCGATTATCCAGGTGTTGTGTGTCTCAGTTCCCCTGGCTAGGAAAAGGGATTCCCTTCCCCCTTGCACTTTCCAGGTAAGGTGATGCCTCGCCCTGTTTCAGCTCTCGCTGATCAGGCTGCAGCAGCTGACCAGCACCGATTGTCCGGCACTCCCTAGTGAGATGACCCCAGTACCTCAGTTGAAAATGCAGAAATCACCGGCCTTCTGGGTCGCTTGCGCTGGGAGTTGGAGACTGGAGCTGTTCCTATTCGGCCATCTTGCTCCACCCCCCTCTACTTCTAATAAGAAATATTCCTTAACTTAATGAAGAGGCTGGAATCTAATTTCCAACTAACAGTCCTGTTCTTGGGTTATTTAATACTGTACTTGTGTCTGAGCTATTCAACTGTTATGGACTGAAAGTTTGTGCCCCCATTCCCCAAATTTATATGTTGAAGCCCTAACCCCTAATGTCGGTTATTAGGGGTTATTATTGGATGTGGGGCCATTGGGAGATAATTAAGTTTAAATGAGGTCATAACGGTGGGGTCATCACCAGAAATTTGGATTTGTTAAGTTTGAAATATCTGTAAGCTATTCAAATGTTAATAAAATTAAAAACTGACTGAGTCTGAAACAGAGACAAACAGCTCTACCTTGAGATATATATTTGGGAATTCATAACAATCAGATAGTTTTCACGTCTAGTGAATGAATAAATCACCTGAAGAGAGATTGCTCAGAGAGCCCTGAAACTGGGAGATTGGTGAAGGAGTGAAGGAGCTCACATGAGAGAAAGTATGATGTGTAGCCCAAGAAAGGAAAGCGTTTCAACGAAGTTGTGGTAAATTACATTAACTACAACCTAAATGTCAAATAGGATATGGATCAAGAAGTGTGCTTTGGGTTTGGAAACAACTCAAAACCAGTTTCAGGTGAGTGGTGACAAGACATCAAATTGGAATGAGCTGGTAACTGAAAGGGGTAGGCTTATGAGCATATTGAGTAATCAGAGAATTGGAGGCAGAAACTCCTTATTTCTAGATATTTGTCTATGAAGGAAAGCAGAGAAAATGATGGAAATAGCTTAGAAAGTGAGATAGGGTCAAAGAAGGTTTTTAGGAACACCTTACTTGTGTCATCCTCCTCATTTGATCTTAACATTAAGCTTGTCAAGAACTGAGGACAAACAAGAGAGCACCTTATTTGAGCCTGATTTTAGGAACTTTGTCAGAAGTGCATCTGTTCTAGCTGTGAGGTAGTCAAAAAATCTGGACTGAATATCTCAGTTTCCCTCAAAGATAATTTGTCTGCACTTCAGCCTTCTTCCTACTCCCCGGATTTCACTCTTCTAATTTGACTTCTGGGACTCTGCATGTATACTGAGGCTGCCTGCCCATTCCCACCTTTTCTAATACTCCTAGCTTCTTCAGCAGGTCCTATGCCTGACAACATGATCAGTTTTCAACTTGTAGTTTGAACTTCTTAAAAAAGAATATGCCACAAAGACCTACTAAATGTCAGTCTCTCAAACAGATGATATAGCTCTCTTGGCAAGGGCCCTCCTAATAAATGGTTTCTGTGGTTCACAAGAAAGAAGGTTGACGTGAGTGCTGATGTGACTAAAGCTCAATTGAAATATTAATGACTAAACTCCATTAGCTCTCCACCCAACCTGAGCTACTTCCCAATGAGTTAGTCTCAAGAGCCTGTTAGCTTATGACTTAATCAAATGTTACATCTCTTTCAAATTTTACCATCTCCAATCCCATTCAAAATCTATTCTTCATGCCTCCTACAACACAGAGGCCTATGACTCAACTTCCCTAACAAGTCTGAAAGTCATCAGAGGCACTGAGTGAACCTAAATATCCTACTGCAGCCCATAATAAACCGTATTGTGTTTTCTTACATTGCTGCTTGAGTCAACTGAACCACACTTGAGGGAACACTAGGCTTGTTAGAAATAGCCTTCTAAAATTTTTGTTCCCTTCGTGTTCTCTAAAACATAAAATCTTCTTGTTTTAGAGTCCTGGTTTCGTTATCTTCTGCCTATGGCCAGGGAGTTTAAAGAAATAGATTCAGAATTAAATTTTGTCCTATGTGGAAATGCTATAGAAGTATGATCATATCACATGATTATTTACCTTTATTCACAGGACTTTGATCCTGATAAAGATGAAGTTTATGAATAATAAAGATACAATTGAGGACACAGTGGGGTGGATATAGAACAAACTTTACATATGCTATGTTAAAAGGCAGCAATAAATCCAGCCATACTTAATTGTCATTATTGCTTTAGTAGAACTGTCATGTCCAATCTCTGTTGCACAAGCTCTTGATTCCTTGTTCCTAACTGTCCAAGGTTTGCTTTTCTCAATAATTAAATAAATTAGATAAGTTAAAGTCTAACCAAAATGAATTTTGCATAATATCCCAGTCCATTTGTGCAGAGTTTCTAAAAACCTCTAAACTATTTCTCTAGGCAGTAGGTTAGCTAATTATTTACCCTCCCAGCTGCCTCCAAGGCACTTCTGATCCTATGTTTAGAACAGAGAATGATTCCATTTGATTAGGAGAAAAAAATGCCCACAACTTTCCTAAAACAACATGAAAATTCCATCTATCCAAGGGGACTAAGTAATTTACTCTCTGCAGATTCCTATGGATCCTGAAATAATGTGCAGTGATGCATAGGCACATGGTCATTATGCCCCACATTTCCTCATTTAGGAAATCAATTCTTAAACATTGGGGATATGCAAATTCAATTATTCCTGAACTGCAGAATAATCATGCACTGAAATATGTATTAGCATATTCACACAGAGCAGGTTTCTCCTCCCCCAAGGTTCTCTGCCACCTGTTGAATTAATTTGGTCTCATCCCTTGACATCCATCAGGTTCCACATATGACAGGGGCAGACTAACTTAACCTGTTGTCAGAGGGAACTGCAAAGTAACAAGAGAGTGTCACGTCTCAGCAGAATACTACAGAAAAGAGGCAAAAACTAGAACAAATGCTTAGCCAGCCAGTCACCAGATATCCCCGAACAGTGCACCTTGGCAAACAAGGACCATTTAAATCTAATTAAGAAGTTTCTTCTGGTCCACTGGGGATCTGCACAATGACGCAAGAACAGTGCTTAACTGGCATCATGCTTGCTAAGCACGCACTTGGGAATTAAATTCTTTCTTATTGTTCTTTTCAAATATTTCTGAACCACAGAGAAACTCTGCTGTCATGATTCCAGAGAAGGAGAAATAAATTTCATTTTCAAACTGATTTTAATCTATACACAGAGAAAAACATCTTTTATTGTTTTAGGACTCCCTTGCTGACTCAAATCTTCCAAAGGCTTAGGACACTTGTTATATATTGACTATATATAAAACATTTATATAAAATATTATATATATACATCATATTTTATATGCATCACACAACATTTTCTGCCCCAAAGAGTTATCACATGAATACTTCCTAGCTTCTATCTTTACTCATTTTGGTGAGAAAATTTAGTTATTCAATATTCTTTTCCAAATGAAGTATCTTGTTTCCCCAACAAAACAAGTTTTTCTCTCATTACCTTCTTCCCTAGCTCTTCCACTACAAAGTAGCTCCCTTTGACCAGTGATGAAACCCACCGAAATGGCTACCTCTGGATTCAAATTATTGAGTGATTATAGGAACAGGAGAGCTGTGCATCCCGAATGCACTTGGGGAGAAACTTGACAAATTCACATGTATTAGTTACTACTCAATTTAATCACCCCGTACTCCAGAAATCTGCTCTAATGACCTATAAATGTGTTTATCACACCTCTTAGTACCGTAACGGACTTTTGCCCAGTTGTGTTACAGCGTTCCTCGATTTTTCTTCAGTTAAGAAACAATGTTTTAAAATCATCTTTGTATTTCACGGGTCTAGCACTTATAAGATGAGAAATAAATGCACAAGTATTTCTGGAATGAATGAAGCTGAATTTTTTTTTAAAGAAACTGAATTTTTTTAATGAAAATAATAAAATATATTATCCATGACCATCATTTTAGCTTCTTACTATATAAATAGCATTATATCGTGTTATAGCACTACAATGCTTTCTGGAGGTATAATCAAAATATAATATCTATTTTTATATATCAGAAAAGTGATATATAGAAATATATAGATATATATATATACAGAAGTATATAGAAAAATGTGAAAACTTCAGTTAGATTGGTTTTAGAGAAGAAGTAAGGTTCCTGGCTTCTTCTACCTTGTTCCAATTTTTTTTTCTATCACACAATCACACTACCCTCCCCATTCTAGTCTTAAATTATTTTTCTATTACTATCTATCAGTGCTGATTTTCTGTTCTCCTTCTTTCCAATACAGCTGTAATTCTTCCAGCTGTAGCTCTACTTCCACCATGGAGTTTCTATTCGTCATGCTATTTTTATATTCTACTGTCCTTTAGCATGTGCAGCCAGATTCTCACACACTCCTTCGGATATCTTCATTTATGAAGAATTATTTCATTATACAAATGCTGGGGAACTTCTGTGTAATAGGGGTTGTATTGTATGAATATATAAATAAAATTTTTCTCTTTTAAATTGTGTCTACATTGCCTTCTCCCTGAGCAAGGGACAGCCTGAACAAGATGCATATCTAAAAAGATAGTTTTAAAATAGCTTTTGTTATCTAAAACAAGAAAAAAAAATCATAGGAAGATAATAGATGTAACAGCCAGGTTTTATGATAAAGGAGAAGGAATTTTTCTAAGTTCCTTTATCTCTCTTGTAAACATATGCAGAGAGCATCTTGGTGGATAAAATCATACAGAATTTTAAGCAATGCCTGAAGTAAAGACAAAGGATATCTTGAAGAAGAAAAAGTAGGAAGCCCTAAACCTGGCCTTCCTAGATTAAAGAACTATGGAAACACAGAGGAAGGGAATGGATCATGGACCCAGTATAAATGCTAAAACTATAAACTCCTACAATGAAACAAGAAAATATCTTCTCAACCCTTGGGTAAGAAAAGAGTTCTAAAATAGAATTCAAATAGTATTCACTAGAAGATAAAAAAAAAAAATAGACATTGATAACATAGTCACATAGAAAGAAGCCGTGTTAGGTCTTCAAGCCTCTCTTGGCTTTCACATAGCTTGGATACCTAGAGAAGTTCCTGTGTGACCTTTGATAAAGCAAACAGTAACATGGCTGAAAGTCAGTGGCTTTTTGTTGTAAAATAACCTGACATTAGAGATGAGCCCAGAGCAAGCTGTCAGACACAGCCAAGATCAGAGACCTTTGCAACATCCAAGAGTGATGTGGGGATTAGTTTATAAGAGAAAATCGCTGATCCCTGATTGAGCTAAGAAGGCAAACCTCCAGTTCCAGCAAAGACTGTCACAGCAAACACCAGTAGAATACCCAGGAATGGGACCAACCCTACTTTGAAAGCCACAAGTCCAATGAGTAACATAATACCTCTTCAGATAATACTATGCAGATCCCTCAGGCTATGCATCTCACATATATGCAAACAACATACTAGAGAAGTATAGAGAGAAACCATGGAACTCAGAAAATACAAACCAACAAAATTCCTGACATATCGAATCAGAGGCTAAGAAACCTACGGAGAAAAATTTAAATTGTGGGCTTGGATTGATACTACCAGATAAGACATAATGTAGTTTTTACCCCTTTGCCTCCTCAAATACCTTGATGTTTAAAAGCAAGAGCTCTGAGATCAGAGTGCTTGGGCTCAAGCCACTGATCTTCAGTTCACCAGCAGCATTACTTGAGTCAATTGTATCACTTTTCTAAGCCTTAGTTCCCTCGTCAAATCAACAGGTATTATATCAGTATCTATACCAAAGCACTACACAATAAACAGCCTCTGATATAAACTATGTGTTCAATGCATAAACATCATTAAATGTTCCACTATAGTATAGTAAGTTTACAAGGAGGAAAATTAAAAACAGATTGAATAGTATGGGAGGTTTCCCAAAGAAGGTGGGAAAACTGAAAGGCATATTGAGATTGATGAGAGAAGGGGCTTTGTAGAAAACTGTATCAAACAGACCAGGCAGGCTGGAAGAAATGGTACACTGAAGGACTGCAGGGGGGATTAAGCCATGTCATAGAAAGCCTTGTATAAAGAATGATTCTGACTGCATAATATGTGCGATGATTGGGAAGAATGAGATTAAAAATGGAAGGTTTTAATTCAGAGCTGATATAATCTACCCTTTGACATTTGGAAAAGACAACTGGCTAGTATATAGAGCAGTGTTTTCCGGACAGCAGATCTGAACCTCCTTCAGATCAACGTAGTAGGTCTAGGCCAGCATAATTGTTAAATGAAATAGAATAAATAAAATGACATCACCTATGTCAATTGGATCATATATTGGAGGACTAAATACCGCTTTGTGAAATTTTGATTCTATATATAAGTGTGTGTGTATGTGTGTGTGTGCCTGCATGTTAATGACTCAGATGCAAAATTTATGAATGTAAACCATAGTAACTGGAAAAAGGAATGAATTGGAGAGACAAGTGTGGTGATAGAAAGACTAGGAACAAAGTGCTTACCATATTGGAATCTGAAAAAGTAGTTTTATCTTGGTTTGCTTCTAATTAAACTAGAGGAATCATTTTACTTTGAGTTTTGATGTGTGTGTTTTGTGTTTGTTTTGCTTTTGCAGTCTATCACCAGCTTTCAAGTGCACTATTAAATTTATATAATATATATAATATTGAATTTGCACTTCAATATTGGGAAATCAATCAATATTTCCCAAGACATGAAACTTCAGTCCACATATGAATGTGATTTTCCCTTTGATGTTTACACATTGTTAATACATACCTAAAATATTTTGAAAACACAGCATGATAAGGCTAAGTCTCAGAGTCTGGTTCCTGCTTCTATCCTACTGGCTATGTGACTTTAGCCTGTGTGAAACTTCAGTGAGAGAACAGAACAGTATAATCTGTTAAGTTTCTTACAACCCTTCATTGAATATAATTCTACTTGGCTAGCTTGTTCGTGAACACAGAATATTTTGTGAAATTTGGGATTCGAATTCAGGGTATTCATGTTGCTAACCTATGATGTCAGTTGAACCAGGCAACCATTGTTTTTCAGCATGCAAAGAAGTATAATTCTAAAAATCATGTGTCCTAACAAGTGTTCCAGGAGGGTGACTCAATCCTGTAGTCTCTGATTGCAATGCTATTTTGTACATAATGCATTTTATTGTGTTTCTTATACCCCTACTGCATAACAACTTTCTTGAGAAGAGGAAAATTCCTTAGTCTTTGAATAGTCACTGTAACTAACACAGTGGTGAATTTACAGTAGAAGCATACATAATTCTCAATTAAGTAAAATGGTGGAATTTGCTTCTAGCACTAAACCTTCAGACAATTGAAAAGCTGAATTTTAAAAAGTCTACTAAAGGGATTGGAAAGTAACAAAGGCAGTTAAATATGGAGGAGTCAAGATCCCAGAGGTGGGAACTACATTGCTATGAACCTAAAATTCTTTTCAGTGTTTCCTCTAGAAATTCCCCTTTTGTGATTTCTACCTGATAAGACAAGAATCTAAACAGCCCAGAAGAGAGTTGCAGCTAAGTGGCTAAGATACCATGTACAGCTTTCAATGGACTCAAAATATGAAGTAACATGAAAGAATTGAGTCAGAGCCTTTAATATATTATGCCACAAAAATAAAAGCAAACTGAGAAGAGACAAGCCTTTATCAAGGAAAAAAACAAAAAACAAAAAAATGGATTTTCAAGTAGTCCTTATTAGAACATCTTAACAGATTAGCAATTCAAGAGAAGAAAATTCCTTAATAAAGAATATATACAAAAACAAATAAATAAAATTTAAAAACTAAAACATGTTTAATGGTTAAATATTAAAGATTCCTCCTGATCAAGAAGGAATGTTATTCGGCATTGTTCTAGAGGTTCAGGTCAAGACTATAAAGCAAAAAGTGTGTGTGTGTGCAAGAGAGAGAGATTGCAAAAGAAAGAAATGAAATCATCATTATTTTAATACAGCATGGTTATATAGAAAGGAAAATATTTAAATAAATTTAAAAATACATACATGCATGTACATAGGTCAATGTTTGCGAAGTCAACATAAGTGTATATTTATATACACTAGCAACAGACAACTAGAAAATGAAAATTATAAAATACTATTTTCTATACTATCAAAACCACCAACTGCCTAAGAGTCAATCTATAAAAAGGCATGTAACATCTCTCTGCAGACAATTAAAAACTTTTATGACAAACTCAAAACCTTAAAAATAATGGGAGTCATGCCATATTTATGAAATGGAAGGTGAAATATTAAAAATGTATCTCCCCAATTGACCTATAGATTCAATGTAATCGCAGTTAAAACTTCAGCTAATGTGTGTTTGCATAAATTTACATGCTGATTCTAAAATTTACATGGAAATGCAAAAGACTAAGAACAGCCAAGACCATTTGGGGTGAAGGAACAAATTTAGAACAATTACACTAACAGATATCATATCTTATAAAGTTCCAATAATTAAGAATAGAATGGCTTTGGCATGTGGCAAGAAAACAAGCTATACCGAATAGAAGAGTTCAGAACCAGATCATGTATACATATGGTCACGATTTATGTAAAAATGTGACTTTGCAGTTTAGTGAGGGAAATACTCATATCAAAAAAGGTTCAAATTCAGGTAGTCATAACATCCACAAATAATTTTTAAAAAATTAAAAATACAATAGAAAAGTGGGGAAAAGCCTTAAACAGGAACTTCACAAATAAGAGTATCCAATTGTTCAATAAATAAGCATAAACACATTCAATCTCGAGTAATGTCAAATAAAAATTGAACCAAATGGAGTCACACAGGAAAGGAAGACTCTATTCAAGACTACTGCAATAGGGGAGAGAGATGGAATTCAACTCCTCTGAAACTAAAGGCTGCACACTTTTCAAGCACGGAGGTGAGCTAAGGGAAAAGTGCTCGAGGACATTAGTGGGGAGAGTGATTCATGTAATTAGGTCATCTGTGTTTGCTAGTTAGCACTTAGTTAAGCTTCTACCTTCCCACAGAGATTGGGAGATAGAGGCCTCATCGTTCTTAATGATTACATTTTAAAGAGATGGCTCCCAGGTCCTTGAGAAAGACATTTCTGGGTTTCAAAACTGGTAAGAGACAGGAAGAAGATGTACATCTTAAAGAGGGAGAAAACGTTCCAAGAAAAGTAGTTCTGGGGCCTAAAACCAGGAAGAAATCTGTCAAAAGTTTAATTCAGCTCAGGAGAATGAAAAGCCATCTTGGTCAGTCATTAAGGAAATGAAAATTAAAACTATAGTGATATTTTATTACTACTTCATTAGAAATATTAAAATTTATTTTAATAAAGGGCTGGAAACATCCAGTGTCAGAGAGAATATGAAGCAACTGGAAGGCTTCAAAACTGTTGACCAAAGTATGAAACAACAAAAGTATTTTGGGAAAGTTTTGGAAGTATCTACTAAAACTGAACATCCCTATATACTAGGACTCAGCTGTGTATTTTAAAATATAGTTTAAGTATATACTAAATAAATGCATGTATGTGCCAGAAGCTTTTGAACAAAAGAAATTCCATCTTGAATAGGGGCTGGGTAAAATAAGGCTGAGACCTACTTGCCTGCATTCCCAGGAGGGTAAGTGTTCTTAGTCACGGGATTAGATAGGAGGTCAGCACAAGATACAGGTCACAAAGTTCTTGCTGATAAAATAAGACACAGCAAAAAGCTGGCCAAAGCCCACCAAAACCACGATGGCAACAAAAGTGACCACTGGTTGTCTTCACTGCTCATTGTACACTAATTATAATTCATTAGCATGCTAAAAGACACTCCCAGCAGCATCCTGACAGTTTACAAATGCCATGGCAATGTCCAGGAGTTACCTTATATCATCTAAAGTGGGGAAGAACACTTGTTTCTGGGAAATCCCTGCCCCTTTCCCAGAAAATGTCATGAATAATCCACCCCTCATTTAGCATATAATGAAGAAATAACTATGAAGTATGCTTAGTTGAGCATCCCAAGCCTTGCTCTGCCTATGGAATAGCCATTCTTTTGTTCCTTTTCTTTCCTAATACACTGGCTTTCCCTTTACTGTATGGGCTCACCTTGAATTCTTTCTTGCATGAGGTGCAAGAACCCTCTCTTGAGGTCTGCACTGGGACCCCCTTTCCAGTAACTTACGTATGTAAACATTTTTTGTTTGTTTTTGGTTTTTGGAGATAGAATTTTGCTCTTGTCCCCCAGGCTGGAGTGCAATGGCGCAATCTCGGCTCACTGCAACCTCTGCCTCCCAGATTTAAGGCAATACTCTTGCCTCAGCCTCCCGAGTAGCTGCAGTTACAGGCATGTGCCACCAAGCCCGGCTAATTTTTGTAATTTTAGTAGAGATAGGGTTTCACTATGTTAGCTAGAGTAGTGTCGATCTTCTGATCCTCCTGCCTCAGCCTCCCAAAGTGCTGGGATTACAAGGCATGAGCCACCACACCTGGCCATATATATGGTTATATATATATAGTTATACACAGTTATATATATATATATGGTTATATATATGGTTTTATATATATGGTTTTATATATATGGTTTTATATATGGTTTTATATATGGTTATATATATATGGTTTATATATATATATATTAATTAAATATATATGTTTTATAACAGGTTTTGTTCATAATAGCCAAAAACTTGAAACAACTTATATATTTATCAATAGTTGAATGGTAGATTAATTGTGGTGGATTTCTATAAGATAACATAATACACTAATATAAATAAGTGAATTACCTAAACATAATATTGAATGAAATAAAGCAAGACATAAAGGAGTATATGCTATGATTCCATTTATGTGAAGTTAATAGTCAAAACTAATGTATGGTGTAATAAATGCACTTTAATAAGGATGAAGGGTCATGACCAAAATGGGCCTAAGAGAGGCCGTTACGTTCTTCTAATATTCTATTCTTGATCTGGCTTTCTAAAAAAATCACTAAATGTGTTTACAATTTGTGAAAATTTACCCTTATGAATTGTGCTCTTTTCTGTATACATGTGATAGCACAAAAACGAAGCTAGAGAAGCATGAGAGCTGCCAATGATTGGTGGAGGTTGCTGAGTCTTAAGGAATTCTTACTCCTACACTGGAGGAAAAAAATGCATGTGAACTAAAAGTAGGGAGGCCTGTTGGTAACTAGGGACATTCTGGACCCAAATGTTATATGAAAACAGCCAAAGGCTGTCAGCTCATTTTTATCACAGACAGGCAGGCAGACCATTGGTGCATCAAAAAAGCACAGTCCTTGAATAATCATCACATTTCCTTGTTTTACAAATGTAGAACTATCACTCCAACAGTGAAGGTGATGACAGCAGCCACTTTTGTTACTGTTGTTGTTTTATTGTAAGCAATCTAAAATTAGAGGCAAATAACTTGCTGGTGTTGGCGGTTATTGAATTTTCCCACTTTATTTTAAGCTATAACATTACAGGGGACATTGAGTACTTCCTAATTTTCCTAGCAAATGCCCCCAGCAAAACAGAACTGAAGATTTTTTTCTATCTACAAAGGAAGACTATTAGCCTGGAGTCAGACAGTTATAAGTTCAAATATACATGTTTAACTTTGTTACATGATCTGTAGTAAGAAAAATAATATTTTGAGCAATGATTTTCTTAATGGGGGATAAAACCACCTCTTTTCCAGATTAATGTCAGTTTTAAAGTAATATTATATTTTAACAATCTTGGCCATGACCCTAACCACACCTTGGCAGTGGTAGAGTAATTGTGGAAAGCAAGACGGAGGTAGTATCTTTTGTTATCCTTCAACAGATAAGATGTCAGTTCTTAAATATGTCTTTTGTGTGTGTGCTTTCCGTTACTCCAATTAGTATTTATAATGTGAGTGAAGCTGCATTCTTGAGACCTGAAGTGGCAGTTACAACTAAATCATTACCTTCCTTCAGTTTTACACTCCAATTACACTTTATATGGAGGATATAATTTCACATTTGGTAACACTTGGCAGATTAACCAACACACTCATTTATGATACTTTACTCATCCAAGCTCACATCCTGCTATTAAGTTGTGTGTACAAATTCACCAGGAACCCAATTCTTATCCAATCATTTGTTCACTTATTTAACACACAGGCTATGTAGACAATACACTGTTGGGCACTTTGACACGTATTATTTCATTTAGATTTCTACCACCTACTTCAGAACTTCATTAGTAGCATTAGAGTAAAATAATAATAAGAAGCTAAAGATTACTGATTAATTTGAAAATGATCAAGATGAACTAACATTCCCCTCAACTTGATTACATTTTAGACTGGTTTCTTCCTGGTTTTAGGCCCCAGAACCACTTTTTCTTTAGGCCCCAGAACATTTCTCCTTCTTTAAGATGTACATCTTCTTCCTGTCTTTGGCCAGTTTTGAAACCCGGAAATGATTTTCTCAAGGACCTGGGAGCCATCCATTTGAAATGCAATCATCAAGAAAGATGGAGCCTTTATCTTCTACAGTTTCTGTGGGAGGGTAGAATCCTAACTCCCCTAAGTGCCAATTAGCAAACACAGATGGCCTAATCACATGGACCACGCTCCCCACGAAAGTCTTCCAGCACTTTTCCACTAGCTCACCCCAGTGCTTGAGAACTGTCGTGCCTTTAGTTTCAGGGGAGTTGAATTTCATCTCTCTCCCCTATTGCAATGGTCTTGAATAAAGTCTTCCTTGCCTGTTTGACTCCATTAGACACAATTTTTCTTTGATTACTAAAGAAACTGAACATGCTTATGTTTATTTATTAAACACCGATACTCTTTTATTTGTGGAGTTTCTGTTTCAGACTTTCTCCCACTTTTCTAATGTATTTTTCTTTTTTGTTATGATTCATAGGCATTATTATTGCCTGGATTTGAGTCCTTTGTCTGATAAATGTATTTTTTCCAGGCATTGTGAAGTAAAATGAAGGCCTCTCTAGAATCAGTAACAGCCATTTGTCTCTGGTTGTTAGGCATTTCTCACAGGAATGGGCAGCTGCCAAACCTCATGGGACCTGGCAGTTTTGAACCTATTCTACAAGGATCTGAGTTGAGTTTTTGATCCTGCAGCTAATATCTACGCTCCCACTTTCCTTGTGTCATGAGATCATTCTCATTTTCTCATTTTGGATTTTCATAAAATCTTGACAACGATTCACCCAGTCTGCAATCACTGTCAACTGCATTATTCTTGATTTATATGAGTCCTAGCACATCAGCTCAGGGCCAAAACTATTGCTGAAGTAAGCATTTGTTTGTTGTAGAGAAACTGTTTTTCATCTGAGCCACAGTGACCAAGAGTAATTACAACATACATTTATTCTAGTGCATGAAGCAAGATTCAAATTATGGCTTCTCATACAGATGTAATTAATTAAGAATAAGGTCCTTTACCTAAAATCTGGTGGGAAGGTAAATAAAAACAGAAGTAGTCATTATATGAAACAGAAGTATTAATATCCTTTAACATACAAAAGTTGTTCAACTTATAATAAAAAGGAATACAAACCAAAACTAAGTTGGGAAATCACTTCTCACCTATTAAATTGGCAAAAAGTCAGGTGACTAACAAGCACCATTCACTCGGGTGGTGAGGCTGTGGAGAAACAGGCATATTCATACATGGCTGGTGATAGTAAAAAAATGGAACAACCCCCATGGAGGAACAATTGGGAATGTCTGCTAAAATTACACATGCATTTACCCTTTGAGACAGTTTCCTCAATCCTTAAAATTTTACCTTGAAGTCTCACCTCCACCATAAAAAATGATATACGCAAGATTATTCACAGTAACAGTGAAATATTATAAACAAACAAAACTCCAACCCTGTCTTTAGTAGAAAGGTTGGATAAATCATGATACATCCAAACAGTGGAGTGCTTTGCAGCCATGAAAAATGAAAAAGATTTTTTTATAAATTTCTATCCACATTTTTAAGTGAAAAGGTTAAGGTATAAAGGGGTACATATAATATGTTACACTTGTGTAAGAAAGATGACATAAGAAAAATAAATGTATATTCAAAATACATAGCTGATTATTTATATATTATATATTAATTTGTACATTAATTTAAAATATAGAAATATATTGTCAATGTGTTTGTATATATGTATATGTGTGTGAATATATATATTCTCATTTATCATTTTTACAAAAGTAAACACAAAAGGCTAAATCTAATTAAAACAGTTATATGTAGGGGTGGATAATAGGGTAGAAAGAATAGTTCTAGGGATGGAAAAGATTAGTCTAAGTTTAGCTTGATACATTATTTCAATGTTTGAATCATGTAGATATTTTATAACATTTAAATATAAATTAATTTAAAAGTATGAAAAAGGAATACCTGACTGGGCGCGGGCGCACACATCTGTAATCCCAGCACTTTGGGAGGCCAAGGTGGGCAGATCACAAGGTCAGGAGATCGAGACCATCCTGGCTAACACGGTGAAACCCCATCTCTACTAAAAATACAAAAAATTAGCCGGGCGTGGAGGTGGGTACCTGTAGTCCCAGCTACTCGAGAGGCTAAGGCAGGAGAATGCCATGAACCCGGGAGGTGGAGCTTGCAGTGAGCCGAGATTGCGCCACTGCACTCCAGCCTGGGCAACAGAGAGAGATTCCGTCTCAGAAAAAAAAGAAAAGAAAGAAAGAAAAAGAAATACCCAAAAATTGAATACAAAAAGAAACTAATTAACCTAACGCATACTACATTAATAGAAATAAGCACAGAGAAGAATAATTAATTGACTTACTTTTAAACACAATAACCTGACTGTACAGTCTTAGTGGCATATAAGAACAACAACAAATAAGTAAATAAATCTTGAACTTGAATTAGATTTGTTGTTAGTGATGGTATTGATGTTATATTTCTGAAACTGTTTGGAACGCATTACAGGAAAGAGAAAATATATTGCTGTTGTTGAAATTCTGCTAATAATTGGTATTGATGTTGTATTTCTGAAACTGGAACACATTATAGGAAAGAGAAAATATATTGCTGTTGTTGAAATTCTGCTGATAATTGGGAGAAGGAAATTATAGGAAGTACATCTATATGTACTGACATAGTTTGGATATTTGCCCCTGCTCAAATCTCATGTTGAAATATAATCCCCAGTCTTAGAGGTGGGGCCTGATGGGAGGTGTTTGGGCCATGGGAAAGGATTCCTCATGGCTTGGTGCTGTTTTTGAGATAGTGAGTTCTCACAAAATGTGGATGTTTAGAAGTGTGTGGCACCTCCCCCAACCTCCCCCCTCTTGTTCCTCTTGCCCTGTGAGAGGTCTATTCCTCCTTCACCTTCCACCATTGAGTAAAAGCTTCCTGAGGCCTCACCAGAAACAGATGCTGGCATTATACTTCCTGTACAGCCTGCAGAACTGTAGTCAAGTAAACTTCTTTCATTATAAATTATCCAGTCTCAGGTATTTCTTTATAGCAATGCAAGAATGGCCAATACGTGTACAGATAGAAGAAAATGTCCTATATGATATAGATGAAAAAAATAATAGACAGAAAGGAAGAGAGCAAGGAAGGGAGGAAGGGATGAAGGGAGGAGAAAGAAGCAGAAGGGTATGAATGGGTGTTTATTCCTAGTAAAATATACAGGTTCTGGAGGAATAAAAAAAAAAAAAAAAAAAACTGTTAACAGTGATTACTAATAGAGAATGAGAGGGTGATCAGGGATAGGATTTTATTTTTTGCATTACACATTTCATTATTGTTATAGTTTATCATGGGAATGTTATCACTTTCATAATAAAAATAAGAAGTGTCTATCCCATCCCACCTAACACTGTATAAAATTCTTAGAACAGTAAACAAAATAGATCTATTACTTAGCAGTAGTTCTTGAATTAGGCAGTCTTTGCTGTTTGGCCAAGTTCTGTGAGGTTAGGACCACAGCTACAAGTACATTTGGCAAATGCTGATATAAGTAGGCTCACAGGTGTAGGCCATGACTTAGAGCCATATCTACTGTCTGACTAGGTTAAATGCCATAAACATATTCTATGTCTAGATTCTGAATGGTGCTGAAAATCAGAAGGAAAGTCATTGGTTTCAGCTTCACCAATTATTGAACGGCCTTTGTAAACTGTAAATCAGAGTACATATGTGCACTATCCTCATTTCCTTAGAGACTTAGTATAATCCTGTAGTCAGAACAATCGTGCTCTCTGTTTACAAATTGGGAACAGGAGTTCAGAGAGATTCACCATGACAATATCACCTTTATCCACAATGTTTTTGGCTCCCATTAATAGTATCAGCAAATAAAGTATCAGCGTTCTTTTCAACACAGAGGACTGGACCCAGAATATATGGGAGAGGTTATATCCCGATATTGACTTAAAGGGGATCATGTGTCCCCTTCCAAGTTGGCTTTTTAATTTGTTTCAATATTCAGAATTATATCCTCAAAGCAACCAACTTTCAATATTTTGTAGGAACTTATAAAACATCTCAAGAATTTGTAGGCCAATTCCTATAGTCATTTTCATAACTTTATATAATTCACGAGACGTTAAAAAGCATGAGAATTATAAACACCACTAATTTGATGTTATCTTTTATTCACATGTAGATAAAGTCTAGTGGGTTGGAAAAGTTTAAGCAAACAAAGTAAGATGGCTGAGATATTTCGTACCATGAGCATAAGTCAATAGCATTAGTTAAGCCAAAGATAGCTAAGAAGCCCTGAGCAAGAACTGCCAGGACTGTAATCAATATGTTACCTCTGACATTTACAAATACCCTTTAGAAGCAAAACACTATTTCAAAACCTTTTAATGTCATATATGAAGTTGACTTGCCCTTTAAATGTCTTTCATTCCTCTTGAGAATTAAATCAGTTTCAGTGAGGACCCTTTTTTGATTATGTGAACAGAAGTTGCGGGTAAGGAGCAAAAGAAGAAGGCTCTTAACTTGCTTGTAATAGCCTATTGTCATTGTGATTGCCAACCTTTCAACTCTCCCACTGTCCTTCTCTTAAGGATTCATACAAGAGAGTGACAGCTGACAGCTTCCTTCTTGGATGGAACTCCTTGCTTGAGAATCAAATGGGACTGGAAGTAGATGCAGAGGAGCTTTTTATGAGCATGGTTTTGAGAGAGCCATGACCCTGCCTTTCCCTGGCACACAGGAGATATCCATCAATTGGATTCACAGAGGCATATCCTCCCTCTTCATGTAGTCTGCAGACATGAGGATCCTTCTGGTGAACACAGGGCCTACAAGGGAGTCAACGGGGATTGGCAAAAGCCAAAATTTAGTGGGTCAAAGGCTGGGAATGTTAGCTCCTGTGGCCTGTGGTTGAGACAAATGCAGGTGCAAAGGGGATATGAGGTACCTACATGAAGCATGCCAGGCCCTAGGTTGGTGCACACAGAGTATTGTGCCATGATGTTTCTGTCAACCTCTGTATTCTCAGCAGAATCAAGTACAGCGACGGGGCATGTCCAAACCCCTAAGGATAAAACCGACAAGAGCAAGACAATGTCGTTTAATAAAACAAGGTAATGTATGCATATACAGGTTTAAATAAAGACCCACAGCTCTCCCTTTAAAATATACAACTGGTACTAGACTCCTCAGAATAGAAATTCTGGGGAGTCACCAAATTAATAAAAGATAGAAGTTCTATGCAGGGAAATCAAGACAGAGGCCACATCTAAGCCAGCCATTAGGACTGGCTTTAATAACTTGAAGTTTTCCCCAGAACACCAGGCTCTACCCTGACAGTATTAGATGAGGGTCCGCAGCAGATAATAAAAGCTGTGTCCTTGAGGTAAAGTTGTTCTAGTTAGGTGTGCTATAGCAATAGCTTCTCTTTGGAAGGAATAGCCATGGAGAAATATAGATGATGAAAAGAAGGGGAGTGAATCAGAGGTTGCTGGAATGGCTAGATCTCTTCTTGGTAAAAATGCCAGGTGCTCTTCAGTGGGAGGCATCCGTCCAGGAATAATTCAAACTAGCTAGCTGAGGACTGCTTTGTATGGATTTGCCCTTCCCAAGTCAGCACTGGTGAAAATCATAGCTTAATTGGAATCCAGTCCTAGACTCAGTATAACCCACAGCAATTACTGTAGCTGGCCTACTGGACCAAGATGCAAGATGGTTATCCAAATGTCATAACCTATAAGGATCATGTCCAGTGTTCACTCTTTATCAATAACCCTGCCAATTAACTAAGTTGCCAATCACCCTCTTCTGTTTGCTTACATTTTGAATCAGATAATATTAAAGTTATTGATTTTCTCCTTACATTACAGATAAGGAAATTAAATACGGCTCAGAAATAGAATGATTTGCCTGAATCTCCAGAGTCAATTAGATTAGAAGAGATTGAAGCTCTTCTAATTTCAGAATTCTCTACCAGTACTACAATGTTGTCTTAGTCAACTAACACAACCCAGGATTTTTGAATTCCAGCTGCCACCAAGGCCAAATGCATTCAGTATGTCTCCTGCAAGTAAGATTTTATTTAAAAGAAGGAGCAACAGTAGGGAGTCATCCACTCATTACTCTGAGATCACTACTGCCATTAGATACCTTGTTTTATCTTCAAAATTTTGCTTCTATGAGTTAGTTCTCTTTGATTCCATATAGTTTTTGGAATCTATAAAATATTACTTCTTTCCCATGTGAAGTTTGCCTCATCTATACTCAGAGCTCTAAGCAAAATTATGAAACAGAAAGACACAAGATTTCGAATCTAAAGAAGTTTTACGAGATTCTGAGGTTCCATGTCTATGTAACCAAACAAGTCATTTAAGTCAGTTATAATTTCATCATCTAAAATAAGAGAAATTGTTCAAGATGATAGACTCAACATATGTATGTTTACCTAATACATGGTCTATTTAAATGAATAAAAGAAGGTACCATTCATGGACTAGAAAATGAGAGGAAATTCTAGTAGATAGAAAATCGATAAAAGATATTGATAGGGCAAATGGAAGAGAGAAAACCACACCTTAAAACAACGCAAATAAAAGACATCTTTCAGAATGGATCCTCAGGGAAATTTCAAGCACAGTCAACTTACGCCAAAGTGGAAATATATCTGAGTTAATCATCATGGTAATAAATTAGCTGTTCAGACAGAAGGGCAGTAGTCTTCTCAGCCTGCTCCATTCCTTGTTTGAAGAGCACGTGCAAAGAGCAGAAGTTTATAATGGCAGGATGAACTTTTCTCTAAAGAAAGCAGGCAATCTGCATGGCTCCTGGATGGAAACTGTGAGAGATGCAGAGAAAAAGAGAGACAGCTCTGGACTTAGATCTCAGGCATCCAGGAGAAAGAAAGAAATGAGGAACTCCTTCTTGGAGTCAAAACACCATAGTGCCCCACCTCCAGAGTAAAGAGCTCTTTATTTGGGTTATCATGGTACCCCACACTGCCTTTTCTCTATCTAGATATTAGTGAATAAAAAAAGGTGCCATTCATGGACTAGAAAATGAGAGGAAATTCTAGCAGACAGAAAATAGATAAAAGATATTGACGCGGCAAATAGAAGAGAGAAACCCACACCTTAAAACATCTAGGCATTCTACAGGGAAGTTGTATATTAAAACACCCCACGGTACACAAAGAACTCAAAGTCAGTTCTCCTATCCAAGGAAAAGGGTTGTTGGAGAGGGAAATTTACAGAGCTTCAGAGAAACTCCTTGTTCCAAGCCTCCTACATATCCTAATTACCCTGACTTAGATGCCCACATAATCAAACTTAAGACAAAACATGGTTTATATGGGAGGTGATCCCAGGAAGCAGGTATGAAAAACAGCAACAGTGGGAAAAGAGAGGAACAAGAAAATTCAATAATGTGTTATTTCAGGATTGCCATTGTAGGCCACTAGGACTCCATCCTGCTGGGAACCTTTAGGAACCTCATAGAACACACCCTGGAATTGTTTCCCTGAAAAACAGAAAGCTGAGGCATTTATCCATTGACCCCCCGCCAGTCCCACCATGGGTAGGGTTGCCACTGGAGGCATCATCCAACAAATATGTCCATGTTCTCTGGACATGAGCTGGGTAAGACTTAGCATGTTTCCAAACCCAGAAGGCAAAACTGTGGAGAGAATTAGCAAGCAATTGAGGTAGGTCATCGGCAGTGCAAGGGTCATGTCCACCAGAGTGGCAGCTAAAACCAAAAGGAGACCACAGAACACGGCATAGGACACAAAAATTGTCTGTTACTGAACCAAAGGACCTGAGACATTTGAAGAAAATTTACAGCATGAAAAAAGAAGCCTAACATGGAAAGAAAGAATTATCTGATCCCAGATAAATTAGAGTTGATCAAGGAAAAGAACATTTAAATTATTCTAATAAGCATATTCAGAATAAAATAATAAGCATATTCAGAATAAAATATTCTGAATATAATATTGTTAGAATATAAATTATTCTAGTAAGTAATTTTCAGAAAGAACAAAAGTTGTTTCTTCCTAAACCAAAATGGGCCTCTGGAGAAATGAAGCAAACACAAAAAAGAAACTTTCAAAAAAATAAACATTCTATTGCAAAAAAAAAAAAAAATCAGTACTTGGACTGAGAATAGATAACATTAAATACAAAGACTAAGCTCGAAGAAAGTTTTCTTTTATTTAAAACATAATGTATTTTCAGATATGAGTAGCAAAATCCATGAGGCAAAGATGTCACATATTATGCGAACACTTTCATGTTCAGCAATCGTCAGTCCCAAGAGAAAATTATAAAGGTTCACAAGTTGAGAACACAATTAACATCAAATTCTATCATAAACATGACACTGAAAGAAACATGAGCAATTTTTTCAAATTGTTTTTTCAATCTTGAAATATATACCAGCCAAACTGTTAAACCAAACATTGGACAAAATATTCGGCACGCAAGCTCTCATCAAGCATTAAATCAGAATCATATTTAAAAAATACCCCATCAAAGAGGTACCTGGGGGAAATTAAAAAGAAGAATAAAGTGAAACTAACAAGAACAGCACATCAGCATTGGATTCTACCGCCTAAAACTCAAAAAAAAAAAAAAAAAAAAAAAGCTCCAAAACAGAATCTCCTGGGTCTCACACTAGAGTATTTATTTGGGGAGTGAAGTAGCAGGATTAAGACACAACTAAACTTCTTTGTGGAAACAGTTGCTTACTTGGTTCATAATGAGTAATAGTCACTACCGCCCATGATTCTACTGTAAATACATTGGTGGAGAATTTCAATTTGAAAATCAGCCTACAGACCAACACAAAAAAAATTACAAAAGTATAAGAAGAACACATAAAATGTTAGAACCTCGACAACATAATATTATTAATAAATAAAAAAATATTTGTGGAAATTCTGATTTGAAAAAAGAATAAAAACGCGAAACAACACAAAATTATAGGTGAAGAAATGAGAAGAAATAGAAACAATTAAAAGTGTATTATTCTACCTTCTAACAGTCCTAAACATTGGTAAATCAAGAATAAATTGAATAATATACTTCTTACAGTAAAAAGGAATACTAGAACTAAAGTAATATAATTGACAACATTGAAGTAAAAGATAAGTTATAACAGTAAAATAATAAAAAATTTAAAAGATCTCTTCCTTTTGTTTTTTCTTTTCTTTTTAATTTTAGAAATAGTTTACTGCTATGTCGCCGAGGCTGGACTTGAACTCTTGGGCTCAAGCAATTTCTTGCCACAGCCTCCTGAGTAACTGAGACTGCAGGCATGCACCACTGTGCCTGGCTCTGTTCATCTTTTATTGCATAAGGTAGACTGTTGCTGTCTAAAGTTGATAGCTTCAGAAATAGAAGCAGAAATGAAAACATTTCAAATTCTAATGGGAAGTGCCAAAAGAATGAAAAAAGAAAATGTTTAAAGGTACTTATCTCTGGGGTGTGGTGATGGAGGTGGGGGAAGATCGATACCTTTGTAACTTCATTTTAAACAGTTTTGAAAAGCTAGATTTGTTTCCATGTTTAGACATTGCTTTTAGAAAGAATATTTTGATAGAGACTCAAAAACCCAATAGTTTGCCAGCTACAAATGAAGTTTCCTGGGCTCAGTCATGAATTCACTGTGATTAATAACAACTTAACCAGTGCCCAGGATTTAGGAGCATAAATAACCTTGTCATTCCCAACCCCTGAGCTGTGGCTTCATTTTATATAGCCATGTTAATTCTACTTGTAATCCCCATGAAGTTCAGGGACTTCAGTTATTTCTTATCTTTAAGCCTCTTTTATCCCTGCTGAACTCAAAAGGATCACTTTTTAAAAGAGCCAATAGGGGTAGGGGAAAAAAAAGAACGATAAGAAACGACTAGCATTTTGGAAGATGAAAAGGAATGACAATTATTAGGTTAAAATAAGTTAGATATTTATTCCTCCCTGCATAACTCAAAGGGATCAACATTTCTTGTGTGATGAGAATTTTATATATCTCTAAATTACAAAAGCCTTGTTTTCACTGAAAGTGCATCAGATCCTAAAGTATTAAATAATATACCAAATCAAAAATTTATGAATTCAGCTTCTTATCTTAGGGATGAGACTCTGTTTTTAATCTTCTATATTTCTTGGGAGAAGGGGAGGACACAGAAGTCAGAGAATATTCAAATGAATTAGTGAGTCTGAGTTTAAGTAGAACCCAGCTGGTTCTACCGGTTGATATTTGAATATGCCCAGGTGTCTTCAAAATTCAGTTCCCCATTGGCATTGAAGTAAATCAGAAATTTCATGCGTATGATTATCAAGTCTTGATTTTCTCCATTAATAAATAATAATCTGCCTCCTGAATTATCTGGGTTTCTACTCTTTGAGACTATGATAACTTACCTTTTGGGGAAGGAGGGAGGGGGGAAGGAGGGAAGGAAGGAGGAGGGAAAGAAAAGTATAATTTTGAATATGTAGTTGGCAACTATTCTTACTTTGTTCTTTGAAAAACAGGAACTAAATCCATGAAGGAATGTCAGTTTTATTCTGTCTGCCTTATAGATCCTACACCTGCCCCCTGCAGTACACACCCACACACACACACACACACACACACACACACACCCTAAATTCATCTTTCACCTCTACCACTTGTGGACAAGAAGTGCATTGGCCTTAAAAACTTGGTGACTTGAGAAGTAATATCAGCAAAATGGCAGACTAGGAAGCTCCAAGCCCACATATGTAGAAGTCAGATTCACAAAGACAGAAAGTAGAATCATACTTACCAGGAGCTGGGGGAAAGGAGAGTGGGAAGTTATTATTTAATAAGTGCAGAATTTCAGTTGGAATGCTGGATAAAGTTCTGAAGACAGGTAATAGAGATGGTTATACAACAATGTATATGTACATAATGCCACTAAACTGTACACTTAAAAATTGTTAAAATGTTAAATTTAATGTTATGTATGGTTTAGCACAATAAAAAAAAACTGTAGTGATCTGCAGTTGGTTCGTGTATGGCAAACTGTTCTACTTGTCTCACTAAAACTTGCATATATAACACTGCAGTTCTACAACAATTTATGTGCACCAAGAAAGGATTAATTTTTTAGTAGGACAAGGTAAGTCAATACATGTACTTGACAACTCTGTCAGGATAAATTATTTTCCATTTAAGAGTTTAGAAATTGAAGGAGTCAATATTTGATGCTTGAGAAATTCACAAATGTATGTGTGTGTTTGTGTGTGTGTGAGAGAGAGAGAGAGAGAGAGAAAGCGAGCGAGCATGTGTGTGTGAGAGAGACGGAGACAGAGATGCAGGTAGACCAGATTCAAGGTAAAAAATCACCGTCACAATCAGAAGCCCTAGAAAGTGCTTGTGGAATCTGCCTGTGGAATCAGGTAGATTGGATTTTGCCTCATATCCCTCTCATTGCCTGGTTGTGGGTTCTTGATCAAGTCATATACCTTTCTGAACATCATGTTTCCTCATCTATAAGAAGTCATAATGCATATTATATTAGTTATTATAAAGATTAAATATATGTAAAATACGCAATTGCCAAGCACGTCACACATAATAAAACCTAATTGTTACTGTCCGTCTCATTTTGTGGTCATTTTCATTGCCATTCTGTTCTGATATGGTTCATGTCTTATCCAGCAATCGCATCACAAACCACAGCTTATTAAGACAAAGCCAGAGTGTTGCTAACCTTCTCTCAGAGAAATTTAATCCTGAAAATTCAATCCCTGTCAACTCTGAATCAGAGTTCCTGTGAGCTGTACTTTCTAGGACTCAGCTCACCTGCCCAGGAAGTGAAGATTCGGAGCAAGTCATCAGATGGAAAGGTGAAAGGCTAAGACCGCAAAGCAAGAGCTCCCACTGCACCACTCACTCACGGCGGCAGGCTTCCTTTTACAGCACAAACTACAGCATGTCTGGCCCCTCTGCTGGCTCCTAGACATCCTGTGGCTGCTCTAGGAAAGGAGAAAATAGAACCTGGGGAATTGAAAATAATGTATGTTTCCTTATAGTACCAATGAGGAGGGGGAGGAGAAAGAAAATGGAACTAGTCAAAGTAGCCCCTTGTCTCCTAATCTGGAAATTAGGTTTCAGTGGCAGCACCATCTACAGCAATGCTGTTCAATACAGTAGCCACTAACCACACATAGCTATTTATATTTAAATGAAAATTATTTAAAATTAAATTAAATGTAAATATCAGTTCCCCAGTCACACTAGCCCATTTCAAGAGTTCATAGTCCCATGTGGCTACTAGATCCATTATTGGACAGCACAGCAAAAGGAAAGGAAGTTGCAATCACTGCAGAAAGTTCCATTAGACATTGCTGGTCTACAGGGAAGAGGCAGAAACAAAACTTAATACGTCTAGCCAGACAAATTTCCTTAGCTTCTTCTGCAAGGATCATGGCTTTAATGTGGTCTGGAAACTATGAAAGTCCCACAAGGGATTCAATTAGAATCCTTGGCAAACTAGCCTCTCTTGACCTATGAAAATTCTGCAGCCCTCAGTCAAGGCACCACAAGGAGAAACCCTCTGCTTTTGGGTGAGTGCTCCAGGAGCCATTTGCTGAGGAGCCACCTCTCAGAGGACTCTTTAACCTATAAGGGCCTTCCAGAAGTCAGTTTGGCCATCTAGGCCTTCTCCAGGGCAGCATTTCCCTTATACTTGGCAAGGGGGCCTCTCTCCCAGGTTTCGGTCCTCTTGGTGGAAAGAGCACAGAGTTCTCCTCAGCATCCTCTCCGAGTCTGACTTTCCACCTTGGAACTTCCCTTAATCAAATTAATGTGAAAATACTAATATTGAAGACCCACTGATGATTTTCTTGCAGGCTAGAAGAAGGTTTCAAGGTATTAGCATGTATTATAGCAACAAGGTGGAAACTCAAAAAACCACTGGGGCACTGAGTAAGAAATGTGGCTTTGAGTCAGAGGAATGGGTTTTAATCAGACAAATTCAGAAGTTAGGGCATTCTACTAGAAAAACTAGAAAACTAGTCTGCACTCTAAAAAGTATTAATATCATGGAAAAAAAGTGAGAAAACTGTTCCAGATTAAAGAGACATAACAAAACGCAAAGTATGCACCTTAATTAGATGCTGCTTTAAAGATTAAAGAAGCAGCTATAAGAGACATTTGGAGACAGCTGAGGAATGTTGATTCTGAGTTGGATATTAAGTGATTATGTGAAATTAGTGTTAATATTCCTAAGAGTCATAATGTTATTGTAGTGGTGAAGGATAATATTTTTATTCTTAGAAAATGTAAGCTGAATGAAATATTTAAGGAGAATGCTCATGGTATCTGTATCTGTCAAATGCTTAGACAAAAAAGCACATATATACAGAAAATTTAAGCAAATATGGCAAAATATTAATTATTGAATCTAGATGGTATACAGTTGGTTATTTTATTTTGCAACTTTTTTCTATGTCTGAAACGATTCAAAATAATCATTTTGGGTTGTGGGATAATTAGAATAGATTTCAAAAGGGCCAAGATGTAAGAGAGAAGTCCAAGCAGTACCAGAAGTCCAGAAAGATGGAGTGCAATAGACTACAGAATGCCATAGCTTGTGCTTAGGAAAAAGTCAAATCTGATTGCATTATTTTGATATGTGATATGATATGCATGTACCAAGCATCAGACTAACTAGGCACTTCACATTCATCATCTAGTGTAAACCTCACAATATTCCCAAAACCATAATCTTTATCCTCATTTTGTTGATATGAAAAACTGGGGCTGCTGGGAGCCTGAGGCAGACAAATCACTTGAGCCCAGGAGCTTAAGACCAGCCTAGGCAACAGAGTGAGACCCTGTCACTACAAAAACATTCAAAAATTGTAATATGTATCTTTCATCCTTGCTCAGCTCATGTATTGATTATTAATTCTAATATGTATATTTTCTATTTTGGCATTCTTTAGTATTTTCTATATATAAGATCATGTCATTAGCCAGGCGTGGTGTGGTGTGCCTGTAGTGCCAGCTACTCAGGAGAATGAAATGAGAGGACTGCTTGAACCTGGGAGGTTGAAGTTGCAGTTAACCATGATCACACCACTGCACTCCGGCCTGGGCAACAGAGCAGGACCCTGTCTCAGAAAAAAAAAAAAAATTTTATTAAAAAAAAAAAAAAAAAAAAAAAACCTGAGTCTGGCAATTATTGAATCATTTTGTCAAACTTACACAGCTACTAAGTAGTAAAGCTAGGAGGCAAATCAAAATCTTGCCAGTTCTAAAGCCCGTGCTAATTGTGTCTTGTTAATTGAGCATCGATGATAATTCTTTATTCAGTAAATTCAGTAGCAAGAGGGAAAAAATTAGGTCACAATTACATATGAGTCTGAAATGGACAAAGACCCAGAGCATAGTAGGGGGTTCATGAGAGAACTGATTTTGGCCACCAGCACTTAAAAAATATTTTAGGTTCTAGTCCTCTGGATTATATGGGGTAAGTGACAGGTTCCCAAATTGTATGATTCTCTAGGGTCCCTTACCGGGCATTAGGATGCCCCATGGGTTGAGACTGTCCATGGTATCTTGGAGGTGTAGAATGATGGCTCAAATCAGCTCTTTCTCCTCACTCCACAAGAGGACATTGCATCTAAGTCAGACACAAGCTCCATTTTACTAATAGTTACATATTCTCTTGGGATTTCTCTTTCTCTGATAAACTAGCAACTTCTTGAGATAAATCACTGGATTCCATGTCTTTCATTTTCTCGTAAAATAAACTTTCTATTGACATAACTTGGCAAAGAGTATCCTAAATTCTGATCATTCTCATTGAGTTTCCACCATGAAACATTTTAGTGTGTTGCTTCTTTCCTGTAACTATATAATAAAGTACAGCCTTATAATCTTTTAATCAGCAGTTATGTCAAATTGTATTCTAAGAACAAGAAGTGAAGGAGGTGATGGTTGAGGCCATTTACATACCAACAGCTCCCAACTTCCTTGGAATGTTAGATGTTTTAAGATTCCCAGGTGCCCCCCTCAGTGGAAAAGCCTGCCATACACACACACACACTATGTAGAGTAACATTTCTCGATGGGAGATCATCCTCTTCTACATGCAATTGATTCATTTTGCATAAGCTTATATAGCTGCACTTGTTAGTCCACTATAAATTGTAAGTCTGTATCTTCCCTCATTTGAGTATGAGTTTTAATATTAAAAGAACTGATTGAGACTTCTTTGCTTCTCTACCTGCACGTGTAATGCAGTGCCAACTACATATTCCTATTTTGGCAGAAAGAATAAACAGGTTCATGAAGGACAGTTTTGTTGGAAAAGCTAGAGTCTGTTTTGACATGAAAAACAGACCACAGAGGATAAGTTGCCATATTCTTGTATCCTAGGATTAGCATTTCCATGACCTCTGCCCTAGGCCAAGCCACCAGCAACGTTTGTCTAAATTACTGTAGCAGCCTAAGCTAGTGCAACTGCTGGTATTCTTTTCATCCCACGGACACAAATCCATTCTCCACGAAGCAACTGGAAGAGTGTTTTTAAACATGCAAATCATATGTGGTGACATATGAGAAGTTTCAAAACTTTTAGTGTCTTCATATGGGAGCTGAGTAAGATCCTCACTCTTAGTCACGACCAACAAAGCCTTGCCAATATCCTAACCAAACACCAAACCTCATTTCTTACTACTCTCTTCCATTTTCACTCTCCTTCATCCCCTCTAGCTTCATCCTCACTGTCTGAAACACTCTCTCCTCCATAGCTTTGCGTGGCTTGCTTTTCATGTGTCAGATCCCACTTTTAATGTTTCTGCCTTAGACAGACCATTTTCTATTGCTATACCTTGTTATTTTCCTTCATAGAACCAACAAAAAACTATATTTTCTTCCTTTACTTGTTTCTTTCCTGTCTTCACTACCAAATAGTTGACTTTATGAGTTTTAATATTAAAAGAACTGATTGAGACTTTTTTGCTTCTCTACCTCCACATGTAATGCAGTGCCCATGCCCTGTACATAGTACACACTCTGTAGTACATGATATACACACAAGAAATCTTTATGGCAGCTGCAGGTTACCAAAAAGATCTAACAGGAGAATTGTCCCTCTAAGGGAGTTAGTCTAAGGACCTCCCCCATATGCCAAAAGTCACAGATGCCCAAGTCTCAGATATAAAATGACATAGTAATTGCATATAGCCTACACACATCCTCCCGTATACTTCAAATCATCTCTAGATTACTCCTAATACTTAATACAATGTAAATACTATGTAAATTGCAGTTAAACTATATTGTTTGGAGAATGACAGAAAAAAGTCTGTACATGTTCACTAAAGATCTAATTATTTTCCAAATATTTTCAATCCATAGTTGGTTGAATCTGCACATGTGAAATTCACAAATAGAGAGGACTAACTATACATGCCATTGCTTTGCATTTCAGGGTCTTGGCAAAGGCAGATGGAAGGAAAAGAAGCCTTGACTAAGCAGGACGAGATCTGGAGATATTTACTTATCTCTAGAAGCTGACCGCCCCACCCTCAAACACTCCCCACCACCACCACCAACACAGACATGATTGGTGTTTTCATGCCCTAAAAAATAAAGGATTTGGGGCGGCCACCAGTATCATGCCAGGAGGGAGCAGATCCACTATCTAGCATCTTTTCTTCCCTCTCTCCTAGGAGCTTCATGCTCATAGAGATTTTTATTTTTTCTCTTTTGCCAAACTGTGAACTTCATGATGGCAGGGGCTGCTCCATTTCTGTACTGTCAGAGCCTCACTCCAGGTCTAGTCCAGAATACATCTTAAGAATATGTTTATTAAGCTGAACAAAATATAAAATTTTTGTTTCCAAAGACTCCTGCTCTAGAGAATGACTCAGAGGTCAAGAAAAATCCATGAACCTACAATATCAAAATAATTAGAAGTTATGATACCATGGCATGTAATAAGCCTTGAATGTTAGATCCATAAATGAAAATTCAAATTTATTTTGATAACATACTGCCTATTTTTTTGATGCTTTACAATATGAAAGTCAGCATTTCTTTTGATAATATATTGGCTGAAAGATTTTAACCTGTCCAGAATATTTTTATACTCAAGGAGGCAAATAGTAATTAAAACAATCTTATTTTCTGACTCCCAAAAGACCTTAAGCTCTAGAAATAAAAGTCTATTCTAGGTTGGGCTAGAAAAAAAAAAAAATTGATCCCACTGTGCATAAAAATGGTGCCCGGTGAATCTCAGCAACGTCAGGAACCAAACAGTGCATTGAATAGGAACCTGATTGGAAGGCCTAAAAAGGAAAATTTGGTTGATTGTAATCCTTATATATGACAGAAATTGGATTTTCTCAGCTCAATTGTGCTTTATGGTTATCTGACAAGTCTAAACTGCAGCTTAAAGGAGTTCAATAAATTTCACGTTGTTTTTAATGTCAAAGGGTTGACATTAGACAAGCTGTGTTGACTTGAAATTGGACAGCTGGAATTTGTATTTTCAGTTGTTGAAAATTTCAGTGCAGATTTGACTAGTATTGATGATTATTGATGTGAAGCGTTTGTAAAAATAATTGACTTCTGTAAAGTGCCATTCTTTTCACTTTTTTATTTGATGCTTTTGTTATTGAAAAGCCCACTGTTTTCTAACACATTTAAATAATCTTCAGAATAGAGGATATAATAAATCAGTAAGAAAGTCAAGATCCAGTGTAGCTTAGAATAAGCTAACCTTATAATGAGGCTCTTATTAAATGTTAACTTTCCATGGTAGCCGTTTTCTGGGCACCTCACAAATTGCATAATTTGTCTTGTGTTTCTAAGTTCAATTTACAGGTGCTGCAGTGTCAGTAGTGTGGTGGGAGCTGTGATTACAAACAACATTGATATATTCTGGCTATGGCATAGGTCAATGATTCCTCCAGAAAGCCATAGAGAATGGAGATAGAAGTCTGCCTTCCATAACATCTACATATTAAGCAAGACTTATTTGTGTCTATTGAATAGCCTCCCAGACATAAATACTTTCATTAGGGAGTTCTTTGCTATGTTCTCTGAAACATGACTCTCAGAGGAAGGTTGAGATTAATAGGGCATCAGGTTATGCTTAATCTTCTTTCACTATTCCATTTGGTTTTACTCCTATAACATTTGTATTTCTGAAATTAGGATATTGTATCCGTTGGGGTGGGACCCAGAGGCCTCATTTGGGTTAGATTTATTATCTACTAAATGACTTTCTTAGCAGATCTTTATATCTCTTTGTCTGCCAGCTAATCTCAATGCTCTATCTTGAGCAGATTCTATTATAGCAAAATTTATCATTCTTTTTTAAAATTTTCTACATAACTTTTAGAAACTTTCTTATTAATAGTAAACGCTAACTGACACGTTACAACACAGCAGAGAAAGATAAGAGTCACACCTTAAATATGATAAGATGTCCTTGACCCTCAAGTTATCCCCAAGTCCTTGGTTTAGAAAAACATTTCATTTATCACAAAAATCTTTTGCAGGCCCAATGAGTCAAATTCCTGGAACAGGGGACATTAACTAGAGCCATGTTTCTTGTGCAACCTCAGGCTTGGGCAGGGAGTAGTGGAAATGCAAGCCAGGAGAAGAGGTTTGGGTCTTAGGTGAAATAAAACCATAGAAAATTATGTTAGCAAATAGTTAATGAAGAAGTACAAGTGAGAGGAACTGGAGGCAACAGGAAAAAGCTAGGGGGTGGACAGAGAGGTACAACTGAGGAAGCTGTTGCAGCGCCAACTTTCTGATTATTGCCCAACCAGTTTCAATGTTACTTTGTATCTATCAGTTGGCTGATTCTACATGTCCTTTACAACAGTGAATGCTAGGCAGTTTGGTTTGAAATTTTTCCATAGTTTATCACACATCGAGCACTGCTATGACTGAGGATGGTGGGGCACAGCTTTAAACTGGTATTGGTAGATGGGGTTGAAGATTGCAGTGTGGATGGAAGTAAAGATGAAGATAGAGAACCTCAGTTTCTTCATTTGTGAAAGGAAAAATAATAATCTCACACTGATTAACAGCATTAGGGCAATGACAAATGTCAAAGGAAATTGTTGACACTTTGTGAATGCTGCTTTGTCAATGCCAGTTAAAGATGGAGGCACCTATTTTCTCCCACATATTTCATTTTTGCAATTTAAATTCACAGAAATCAAATAATTCATTCTTCCCATTATTTAAAAATACTTATTGCCAAGTTCTGAAGATATGAAAGCCTTCGTCTCCAACAAATGTTCTGTCTGTGGTCCTCTTCTGACTTCTTGGCTGCTCCCATACAAGAGGGATAAGCATCTAGCATTATTCTAGGTCTGACATGTGAATACTAAATTTGCCAATGACAACTCACCGAGTTACCAAATCCAGCTCTACTGAGAAGTCTCCATAGGAGCCTTGGCAATTATTTGCTCATCATTATTTTCTCCTTTAGTTTATAATTCTCACATGCTCTGAGAGTAGAACAAATGAACCTTTTTATCATGAAAAGTACTCTGAAAACCAAACCAAATTCAAAGTTGATTTTGCCATGGTAAACCATATAAGAATACCTGTATTAAAGAGTCTATCACATCTCCAACTTTGTGCTAGGCACCATGAGCAATACAAGGGAAAAAGAAAGACACATATCTCTGTCTTCTGAACATGTCTTATAGCTCTGGCCCCCTAAGTGTTGCCCTTATACAACGTCAGCTTCATATTCGCTTTTCCCTGAAAGGCTGAATGTAAAATGAGAAGTTCAAAGTACAAACCTCTGCATATCTGTAAAACATTCAAAGACAATGCCTCTGATGATTATTCAATGACCCTTTAGGCAAAGATTCACAAAAGAGTGGTCTTTCTAAACTCAAACATGAGAAAGTATGCAACCCAAAGTAGAGACAGTTGCTCTTTCTTAGAAAAAAGTAACCTATCAGGCTTTTAGTTTTCCCCTTTTTGTTTTGGGGAAAAACGCAAAATGAAGCCTCGGATTCACAGTTGCTTTCTTATATTCTTATTGCCGCTCTTCTTTTCCTATATTTATGAGCCTTTTTCTTTGTCCTTACTATATAGTACAGTATATATTTATAGTATTATCTTATATATTTATAGTATTTTTGAAAGATAAATATAAATTGTGACATAGGTATAATCAGTAGCTAGTTTCTGGCACAAATAGCCAAAGCAATAGTCTAGAGACTCTTCTCTCTATAGCTTCTAATGCCCAAAGAAGAAAAGCAAAAATGGTAGATGGCATTCCAGTGTTTTCATGACCTGTCCAGGCATATTCCCTAATTTTAGCCACATTGATTTATTTGGACGTTTCCTAGTTGACCAGGTTGTTCATACTAATACACCTTTGCCTTCATTTTCCTCTCCCCTCTCCAACACTCCCATTCTTGAGCTCTGTGGCAAATCACTTACTCTCCCAATTGTTCAGATCAGGCTTTCTCTGAGTGTTCATGACAGCCCCAGACAGAATTAGGCAATTTCAATCTTTGTTTTTGAATTCCCTAAGACTTTTATTGCATTTTGTAATTCTTCTGTGATGTTTTTAATGTCTCATATATCTACAGTATCTGCCCTTTTCCTCCTCTAGACTGGAAAACTCTAGAAGACATGAACTGTATCTTTGCATTTTTATCTCCAAAGTTTAGTGCAGAGCTGGACACAGAATAGGTTCACAATAAATATGTATATTAGGACTGACCAAATGAATGAATAAACAAAAAAATGGATTGGGTTCCGCTATAATACCAAGTTCAAAGTAAGGAAACAACAAAGAAAAACATAGGTGGCTCGTAGCACACTCCAAGGATAAAATACAGAAGAAATTTAATTACTAGTGACAAATAAAAAAGTACTCATTCTGCCAAAGGGAAGGACATGTGCGATGAAATAAATTATCATCCCAAGAAAGCCTTCCTGAAAAGAAGACCATGGGATAAGGCGGTTGGGGTAGGGAGTAACACAGATTTTTCTTTATTCTTATGGAAAGAAAATGACATTAACATGTATGAAAGTCCTGCCTATGCTCCAAGAAACAGACCAAGGCTTCCACATGTAGACTCATCTAATCCTCACTTCATCCATAAAAAAATGTGATATTATCATTATCATTTCAAAATTGCACTAAAGTCCCTTGAATTTTGAAAGTTGTGCAATTTTCAACATGAAACAAAAGCACCTACTACATTGTCATTTATGATATCTTTACTCCTGGGAAATTGTATGTATCTAGCAGTAATGAGGAAAGGTTATTATTTCTTGAATAACCCATAGACACAGCAAAAATACATATTACTTTATTTAGAAGCTTCAGGTATGTTTAATTCCAGACTGATAATATATTTAGAAAGCATATTAGAAAAAGCTAGAGAGACAACAGATGTTGCCTGCTGAGGACGTTTAGCTGGAGGTGACGAGGCTAAATGGAATGAACAAGCCCATGACCTACGCATTAGTGGAAGAGTCTTTGGTCAGACACTTTTGGCCATATTCATCTGCTATTTAGCCATCTTGATCAGAGCCCTTAGATTAACAACTTTTCATTCATTAAACTAAATATTTACTAAGCATCTACTATATACCAGACACTAAATATGTAAGAGAAAAAAGATCCAAATGTCCCTGCTTACATGCCGCTTATCCCTGTACTTGAACCATTGTGTGCATTATTTCATCTGAAGTACTTGCTTTCAGCATTGAAGAAGAATTTCCAGAATAATCATTCAATCTGATTCATTCATCCATCAATAAACTACCAATAGATAATAAAGAGTAAACATAATGAGTAAGATAGTCTTAGAGAAGGCTAAGTATTGATAAGTGTTATAAGTTGAGTAGATTAAGGGGGAGAATTTGGGAGTGGTGCTCTTATAGTGTTAATAAATAGTCTATTAGGGATTTTTCTCATGGAAAAGCAGTCAAGTCAGAGGGAACAGCTAAAGAGAAGGCCCCATGGCAGGAGGATTCCTGGTGCATTGGGAAAATGGCCATGAAGGCAATGGGCTGAAGGAGAGTGTTACAGGAGAGAACATCAAGAGTTGGAAGAGGGGGGTATTGGGGAACCTATGGACCTTGGTAGGGACTCAGGTTTTGACTTTAAGTAAAATTAGAAGCCAGTGGAACATTTTGAGTAGAGAAGTAACAGGATTCAATTTGCATTTTTGGAAGTTCTCACTGGCTGTTCTATTGAGAATAGACTACAGACGGAGACAAGAAGTGAGGCTAGGAAAGGTTACTGTGATTATCCAGGGGAGAAATGACAGTGTCTCATACCAGAAGAGTACTGGTAGAGGAAGTAAAGAATGGACCAATTCTAGATATAGTCTGGATATTTTGAAGGTAGTGCTAACTGGATTGGATGCAGATTGTGAGAAAAAGTGGCTTGAAGGGTATGGGGCCTGAGCAGGTTGAAAGATGTAATTGTCATAACCTAAGAGGGGGAAAGTTCAGGAGTAGGAGGAAGATGGGACATTTCGCGTTTGAGGGATCTTTCAAACCTCCAAGTGGAGAGCAGGTGGGCATATGAGTGTCGAGTTTGATCAAAGAAAGGGCTGAGTTGGCTGGTTGGTTAGGAGTCACCAGTATTTCACTAGACTCAAATCACCTAGAAAATGTCAATAAAGCAAGAAAAGAGGTCCAAGGATTGAGCTCTGGGCACTCTAACCTTAAGAAAAAGAATCAGTGAAGACCTAGGAGTTGCCATCGAGCTATGTGAATAAAAAGGGTGAGAGTGGAAGGGAGAATAGGAGAGACACAGAGAGAGAGAGAGAGACAGGGGAAGAGGGGGAAGAAACAAA